>NC_092154.1:32810047-33175047 GCF_045791955.1 Oncorhynchus clarkii lewisi
TGGGTAATGCTGACACAATATCTTTCCAAAATTGTTTGACAAAATTGCAGAGGTTCCGTCATTTGATTTCACCAGGCTCGAAAAACTATGTACAGCAAATTGCTTTAGTGGAGCAAAAATTTGATTTTGAGGCTTGTTTAGTCCTTGCTGAGCGAGCAAGTTGTCGTCTTCAGAGAGTAGCCAAAGGAGAGAAGAAAGTACTCTTCTCCTTAACAAGCATCTCAGTTTCATACTAAAAAGGACAGAAAATACAACTACTGCTATGACTACAGAAAACCCGACATGTGTTAACAAATCAAATTGCATCGGTCGCGTACGCATGTTATTGTGGGTGTGGCAAAATGCTTATCTTCCTAGCTCCACCAGTGGAGTAATTCCTAAGAATACAAAGCAATGCACAAAATCCCCAAAATAAAAATAAAGGAATTAAGAGATATGGAAATATTAGAATGAGCAATGTCAGAGTCCGGAATATAAATACAGTACCAGTCAAAAATATTGACTTGCAGCTTCATTAAATAGTACCCGAAAAACACCAGTCTCAACGTCAACAGTGAAGAGGCGACTCTGGGATGCTGGCCTTCTAGGCAGAGTTGCAAAGAATAAGCCATATCTCAGACTGGCTAATAAAAAAAGATTAAGATGGGCAAAAGAACACAGACACTGGAACTCTGCCTAGAAGGCCAACATCACTTTCTTGGCAATTTCTCGCATCGAATAGCCTTCATTTCTAAGAACAAGAATAGACTGACGAGTTTCAGAAGAAAGTCCTTTGTTTCTGGCCATTTTGAGCCTGTAATTGAACCCACAAATGCTGATTTTAATTATTATTTTTTTAAATTTATTTATCCGTTATTTTACCAGGTAAGTTGACTGAGAACACGTTCTAATTTGCAGCAACGACCTGGGGAATAGTTACAGGGGAGAGGAAGGGGATGAATGAGCCAATTGTAAACTGGGGATTATTAGGTGACCGTGATGGTTTGAGGGCCAGATTGGGAATTTAGCCAGGACACCGGGGTTATCACCCCTACTCTTACGATAAGTGCCTTGGGATCTTTAATGACCTCAGAGAGTCAGGACACCCGTTTAACGTCCCATCCGAAAGATGGCACCCTACGCAGGGCAGTGTCCCCAATCACTGCCCTGGGGCATTGGGATATTTTTTTAGACCAGAGGAAAGAGTGCCTCCTACTGGCCCTCCAACACCACTTCCAGCAGCATCTGGTCTCCCATCCAGGAACTGACCAGGACCAACCCTGCTTGCTCCAAATACTTAACTAATCTAAAGACGGACAGTTTTACTGCTTCTTTAATCAGGACAACAGTTTTCAACTGTGCTAACAAAATTGCAAAAGGGTTTTCTAATGATCCATTAGCCTTTTAAAATTCTAAACTTGGATTAGGTAACACAAAGTGCAATTGGAACACATGAGTGATGGTTGCTGATAAAGGGCCTCTCTGCACCTATGTAGATACTCCATTAAAAATCAGCCATTTCCATCTACAATGGTCATTTACAAAATTAACAATGCCTACACTGTATTTCTGATCAATTTGATGTTATTTTGATGGATAAAAAAAGTAGCTTTTCCTTCAAAAACAAGGACATTTCTAAGTGTCTCCAAACTTTTGAACGGTAGTGTACCTTTACTAACACCTCTCTGTATTTTGATACTTTGTGGGATGAGGGCTCCTGGGTGGATGGGGACTCCCGCAGTGCAAAATGCGTTGCTACAGATTTGATACCCGTGCCGGCCGCCACCAGAAGACCCATGAGGCGGCTTTTGGTTTAAAATTAGAATCCTCCAATCCTGTATATGTAATTATTGGCGGAGAGTCACGTCAAATGTTATGCTCTTAGTGTAACCTTTACTTAACTAGGCAAGTCAGTTAAGAACAAATTCTTATTTACAAGGACAGCCTACATCTTCCTCCCTGTTAGGGAATTAAACCCCGGTCTCCCGCGTGCCCACATGACACAGGGATTCTTTAGCTAAATAGCCCAGTTATGGAGCCTGCTCCCGACCGTCACGTTGTAAAGCACCATATTTTCCGTTCCAACCCAACGGAAAACCAGGGTTTTTCATTTTTCTTGGAATAGAAATACCATAATATGAATCAAATTAATTAAGCAAAATGTCTCAATGTCTTAAAATCTGTCCCATAAACTATGTTCTTACAAAAAAGGTTTAAAATTCTCTAGTAAAGCAACTATTGAAGGCTAAACTCAACTATTGTGTGTAAACTCAACAAAAAAAGAAACGTCCCTTTTCCAGGACCGCGTCTTTCATAGATTCGTAAAAAAAATCATAAAAAAGAATGAGTAAAAATCTAAATAATTTCACAGATCTTCAATGGAAAGGGTTTAAACACTGTTTCCCATGCTTGTTAAATGAACCATAAACAATTAATGAACATGCACCCATGTAACTGTTGTTAAGACACTAACAGCTTACAGATGGTAGGCAATTAAGGTCACAGTTATGAAACCTAGGACACTAAAGAGACTTCTGGTACATCCGAACATCACACGGATTCGCATTTATCGTCGAATGACTGATCGTTACACGGAGGTCTGTATTCTGGAGACGGATTGATTTGGAGGTGGAGGGTCCGTCATGGTCTGGGGCGGTGTGTGACAGCATCATCGGACTGAGCTTGTTGTCATTGCAGGCAATCTCAACCCTGTGCGTTACAGGGAAGACATCTTCCTCCCTCATGTGGTACCCTTCCTGCAGGCTCATCCTGACATGACCCTCCAGCATGACTATGCCACCAGCCATACTGCTCATTCTGTGCGTGACTTCCTGCAAGACAGGAATGTGTGTTCTGCCATGGCCAGCGAAGAGCCCGGATCTCAATCCCATTGAGCACGTCTGGGACCTGTTGGATCGGAGGGTGAGGGCTAGGGCCATTCCCCCCAGAAATGTTCTGGGAACTTGCAAGTGCCTTGGTGGAAGAATGGGGTAATATCTCACAGCAAGAACTGTCAAATCTGGTGCAGTCCATGAGGAGGAGATGCACAGCAGTACTTAATGCAGCTGGTGGCCACACCAGATACTGACTCTTCCTTTTGATTTTGACCCCCCTTTGTTCAGGGACACATTATTCAATTTTTGTTAGTCACATGTCTGTGGAATTTGTTCATGTCTCAGTTGTTGAATCTTGTTATGTTCATACAAATACTTACACATGTTAAGTTTGCTGAAAATTAACGTAGTTGACAGTGAGAAGACGTTTCTTTTTTTGCTAAGTTCATGTATATTTATATATATAAATAAATTATATCCTGTATAGGATGGTGTGTATAGACATTATGGACAGTATATGAATAGAAAAGGTGTGTACGGCAGTAGTTATATAGGATAAGCATGGACTAGAATACAGTATATACTGACTATGTACATAGTGCAGCAGTCTCTAAGATACAGGGTTGAGTACCGGGTGGAAGCCAACTAGTAACACTGACTAAAGTTCAGGGCTAGGTGGCCAGCTAGTGGTGTCTATTTAAAAGTCTGATGGCCTGTAGATAGAAGCTGTTTTTCAGCCTCTCGGTCCCAGCTTTGATGCACCTGTACTGTCACCGCCTGTCCCCGCTCTATGGTAGCAGGATGAACAGGCCGTGGCTCAGGTGGCTGAGGTCCTTGATGATCTTCTTGGCCTTCCTGTGACACCTGTTGCTGTAGATGTCCTGGAGGGCAGGCAGTGTGCCTGCAGTGATGTGTTGGGCTGACCGCACCACCCTATGGAGAGCCCTGCAGTTGCGGACAGTGCAGTTGTCATAGGTGATAGGTGATACAGCCCGACAGGATGCTCTCAATGGTGCATATGTAGAAGTTCTTGTAGGTCATAGGGGCCATGACACATTTGTTCAGCACTCCTGTGTTTGAAGAGGTGCTGTTGCACCATCTTCATCACACTGTCTGTGTGGATGGACCATTTCAGATTGTCAGTGATAGAGGTCGACCGATTATGATTTTTCAACGCCGATACCGATTATTGGAGGACCAAAAAAAGCAGATGCCGATTAATCGGACAATTTTTTTAAATGTATTTGTAATAATGACAATTACAACAATACTGAATTAACACTTATTTTAACTTAATATAATACATCAATAAAATCTATTTAGCCTCAAATAAGTAATGAAACATGTTCAATTTGGTTTAAATAATGCAAAAACAAAGTGTTGGAGAAGAAAGTAAAAGTGCAATATGTGCCATGTAAGAAAGCTAACATTTAAGTTCCTTGCTCAGAACATGAGAACATATGAGAGCTGGTGGTTCCTTTTAACATGAGTCTTCAATATTCCTAGGTAAGAAGTTTTAGGTTGTAGTTATTATAGGAATTATAGGACTACTTCTTTCTATACCATTTGTATTTCATTAACCTTTGACTATTGGATGTTCTTATAGGCACTTTAGTATTGCCAGTGTAACAGTATAGTTTCCCTCCCTCCTACCTGGGTTCGAACCAGGAACACAACGACAACAGCCACCCTCCAAGCAGCGTTACCCATCACTCCACAAAAGCCGTGGCCCTTGCAGAGCAAGGGGAACAACCACTCCAAGTCTCAGAGCAAGTGATGTTTGAAACGCTATTAGCTCGCACCGCGCTAACTAGCCAGCCATTTCACATCGGTTACACGAGCCTAATCTCGGGAGTTGATAGGCTTGAAGTCATAAACAGCTGCTGGGAAACGCACAAAAGTGCTTTTTGAATGAATGCTTACGAGCCTGCTGGTGCCTTCCACCACTCAGTCAGACTGCTCTATCAAATCATAGACTTAGTTATAACATGATTACACACAGAAATACGAGCCTTAGGTCATTAATATGGTTGAATCCGGAAACTATCATCTCGAAAACAAGTGAAATATGTAACCGTTCTGTATTTTATCTAACGGGTGGCATCCATAAGTCTAAATATTCCTGTTACATTGCACAACCTTCAATGTTATGTCATAATTACGTAAAATTCTGGCAAATTAGGCAGCCCAAACTGTTGCATATACACTGACTCTGCGTGCAATGAACACAAGAGAAGTGACACAATTTCACCTGGTTAATATTGCCTGCTAACATGGATTTCTTTTAGCTAAATATGCAGGTTTAAAAATATATACTTCTGTTCTGTGTATTGATTTTAAGAAAGGCATTGATGTTTATGGTTAGGTACACATTGGAGCAACGATACGCACCGCATCGATTACATGCAACGCAGGACACGCTAGATAAACTATTAATATCATCAACCATGTGTAGTTAACTAGTGATTATGATTGATTGATTGTTTTTTATACGATAAGTTTAATGCTAGCTAGCAACTTACCTTGGCTTACTGCATTCGCGTAACAGGCAGTCTCCTCATGGAGTGCAATGAGAGGCAGGTGGTTAGAGCGTTGGACTAGTTAACTGTAAGGTTGCAAGATTGAATCCCCCGAGCTGACAATGCCCCTGAACGAGGCAGTTAACCCACCGTTCCTAGGCCGTCATTGAAAATAACAATGTGTTCTTAACTGACTTGCCTAGTTAAATAGAGATTAAATAAAGGTGTAAAAAAATATATAATTAATCGGCCAAGTCGATGTCCAAAAATACAGATTTCCGATTGTTATGAAAATTTGAAATCGGACCTAATTAATCGGCCATTCCAATTAATCGGTCGACCTCTAGTCAGTGATATGTATGCAGTGGAACTAGACTGCGGTCCCGTCAGTGTGGAAGGGGGCATGCTCCCTCTACTGTCTCCTGAAGTCCATGATCAGCTCCTTCGTTTTTTTGTGGGAGAGGTTATTTTTATGGCAACACTCTGCCAGGGCCCTCACATCGTTGTTGGTACACAGGCCTACCACTGTTGAATTGTCTTCAATCTTAAAGATTGAGTTGGAGGTGTGCATGGCCACGCAGTCATGGGTGAACAGTGATTACAGAAGGGGGCTGAGCACCCATCCTTGTGGAGCTCACGTGTTGAGCGTAGTAGAGGTGTTGTTGCCTACTTTCACAACCTAGGATTGGGCCATTTGGAAGTCCAGGACTCAGTTGCAAAGGGCAGGGTTCAGACCTAGGGCCCTGAGCTTGGTGATGAGTTTGGGAGGTACTATGGTGTTGAAGGCTGAGCTGTAGTCGATGAACAGGATTCTTACAAAGGCAATCCTATTGTCCAGATGGGATAGGGCAGTATATAGTGGGATGGCGTCATCCGTGGATCTTTTGGGGCGGTATACAAATTGTAGTGGGACTAGGGTGTCGGGTAAGGTGGAGGTGATATTATCCTTAACTTCTTTCTTCTACTTGAGACGCAGATGTCTCAAGTAGACACCTGGAAATGCAAATGCGCTACGCTAAATGCTAAATGTACTCGTTAAAACTCAAACGTGCATCAAAATTCACAAGCAGGGTATTGAATTAAAGCTACACTCGTTGTGAACCTAGCCAACAAGTCAGATTTTTAAAATGCTTTTCGGCGAAAGCATGAGAAGCTATTATCTGATAGCATGCAACACCCCAAAATGCCTGAATGCGATGTAAACAAAGATCAAATCAAATCAAATCAAATTTTATTTGTCACATACACATGGTTAGCAGATGTTAATGCGAGTGTAGCGAAATGCTTGTGCTTCTAGTTCCGACAATGCAGTAATAACAAGTAATCTAACTAACAATTCCAAAACTACTGTCTTGTACACAGTGTAAGGGGATAAAGAATATGTACATAAGGATATATGGGATGAGTGATGGTACAGAGCAGCATAGGCAAGATACAGTAGATGGTATCGGGTACAGTATGTACAAATGAGATGAGTATGTAAACAAAGTGGCATAGTATAGTATAAAGTGGCTAGTGATACATGTATTACATAAGGATACCGTCGATGATATAGAGTACAGTATATACGTATGCGTATGAGATGAATAATGTAGGGTAAGTAACATTTATATAAGGTAGCATTGTTTAAAGTGGCTAGTGATATATTTACATCATTTCCCATCAATTCCCATTATTAAAGTGGCTGGAGTTGAGTCAGTGTCAGTGTGTTGGCAGCAGCCACTCAGTGTTAGTGGTGGCTGTTTAACAGTCTGATGGCCTTGAGATAGAAGCTGTTTTTCAGTCTCTCGGTCCCAGCTTTGATGCACCTGTACCAATTTTGATTGGTCAGACAAACGTTGAACAGTCCTTACCACGGCTAGTTCCTGTGTAAGCTTCTGCCTATGGAAAGGGAGGAGCAGAATGGAGGCGTGATCTGATTTTCGAAAAGGAGGGAGGAGGAGGGCCTTGTAGGCATCCCTGAAAGAGGGAGTAGCAATGGTAAAGAATTATTGATAAGCAGGTAGTGCACGTGTGTTTTCATTGTTGATAAAACTTTGGTACTGTTTTCCTCAGTTGCGGTTTCTTAAAGTTCCCAGCTACAATAAGTAAGGCCTCAGGATATGTGGTTTCCAGTTTGCACAAAGTCCAGTGCAGTTCCTTGAGAGTCATCGTGGTGTCGGCTTGAGGGGAATTACACATTGCCATGACGGCCGTGACAATGATAATTAAGATAATAATCTCCGGAGGTAATGCAGTCGGCATTTGATAGTGAGGTATTCCAGTGGTAGAACAAAATGACTTGAGTTCCTGTATATGACCACAATCACACCATGAGTATTTATTTGTGAAACATACACCTTCGTCTTTGTTTTTCCCGGAGAGTTATTTCTTCCTGTCCCTGCGATGTACGGAGAACCATGGACAATGGACAATTAGATCTATCTCTGATTGTCAAATTGTTTGAGTCTGATAGACATTAAAATGACTTTCATTCTATCATTCTATCATGTTTTGGAAATTCCAAAGACATTTATCATTAGTTTGACTTTCTGGTACTTCAAATCATTTTTGCTCAATCAATCATTTAGTCTCTCTGACTTAAACTGTTACTGCCTATCACAGAAATCACTACTGTTAAAACACAGAACTGAGGGAACTCAACTATCCATTGAAACAGCAGCCATCTGTTAAAGGGGAATGAAGGAGCAACGAAAAGAGAGAGAAAAGGGAATTGCAGAGGAGGTTATTTTTTCACCTGCTGAAAAGTCAATTTACCTACCTAATGTTCCTACAACACTGCATTCCATTTACCAGGGTTTAGAAGTCCTTTCAAGTTGCGAAAAAGGTCACATTAACTTCAAAGTCTCAGAGAAAAAGTTTGTTTAGCTCATAGCAGCACACAAACAACTTTTGCATAGCGCCAAGTAAGGCACTGCAATTCTAGCACCCTTTGATATATAAAAGGCAGTGTTTTTTTGTTGTTGTTGTTGATCAGATTCATAAGAATAAATGTTGTTTTCACTTATGTCTTTCCTGTTCGGTGAATTGTGGCTCATACAGCTATCCATTTACACAAAACGGACAGACAGAGGAGTGTGTTCAAGAGAGCTGGAGTGACTTGCAGATTAAGACCTCTCATTTCCCCATCACTTATTACCAAATTATAACACCTCCTAGCTGGGAAAAGTACATCAAATAGTGTTTTATCATTAGTTGATTTGTTACTCTGTGTGAAAGGTGAAAATTACTCTGGAGACATGCTATTTCATGAGAATGTGTCTTTTTATATTAACGTCTGGGGTAAACAGACAAAGAAAGAAAGAACAAGGGAGGCTGAGAAGAAAAGCAAGAGAGGGAGGGTCAACATTGAACAGCACCATGTGGTTTAAACACCATGGACAGCATCAATTGTTGCAATTACCATTATAAGTTGACTGTGGTGGTTCAGTACCATGGACCGCGACACGGCGATCTCCAGCAGGACAGTGTCATGGTTCTGCACCATAGACAGTGACAAATGTTACAATTCACATCAGGTTCAGTGTAATTCAGCACCATGGACACTGTCAATGACACAGACAGGAAAATGGAGTTTGAGCAAGGGAAAGGAGGGACAGCAAGTGATGGAAACCAATAATAGTGGAGGATAGCACTTTTATCAACACCCTGGACGGTGTTGACTGATTCAAGGCTAATGTGATTCACCACGATGGACAGTGTTGGAATTTACCCCAACATCAGGCTTTGGAAATTCAGCACCATGGACAGCTCTACAGCGAAACCCAGCAACAGGAGCTCAATACATTGCAAATTCACACCTCTCAATTGGTATTGCTCTGCATGAATGTTGGCTGAGAGAATGACCTTAGTGAAACTAGCACAAAGGTGCGCTACTGCTTTCACACCAGAGATTCAGAGACCACATTCGTTAGTCTCGTGATGAAAGGAGTCAAAAGTGTACGCTGTAGAGCGGACCAGTTTATGGGGTCTTTTGAAGTGCCTTGCTTCCCTGTGGAGCTTTGTAATCGGTGGGCGGTTTTGGATTTGGATTTCCAACCAAATTTCAAGGGTCCCCCGCTGTTCCTTCGCAAACAAGCGTTCTCATTCCAAGTGACACAACAGACTTATTCGCTACAATGGATTAGAGTAGTAAACACCCATTCCCTCCCCCATCTCTCTTCATGGTTAAACTCCTATAGTGAGTTACAACCATAGACACAGTGCCTCTGCGACAACTCTATAGCTCTAACCTGATGGAAAATGGGGTCTGTCAATCCCCAGACCTCAAATAATTATTGTTTTCTTTGAAATACCTGTACCTTAGCTGAGAATTGATTGAGTTTGCCTGATGCAATGGAAAAAATGGGATAATCCAAAAAGTGCAAACCCCCACTTCTGGCAGGCTCGATCAAACGCTGAAAGTATTTTAAATCAGCAAATACTAATTAAAGCTAGAATTCTTCATTGTGTTTTAACATTTTTGATATATACCCATTGATTATTGAAGAATGTATCTTAGAAATGCCTTTTAGTTCAACTTTCGTACCCCATCAGAACCCAAAATATAAGCTCGTTATACTGCAATATTGTCAACAAAGTAAACGTCAACAAACAATGTATAGTCTCAAAACATGTTTAGTAAAAATATTGTTTTGATATCATGGATGGTCAGTCCTTGCATACAAAGCTCTCGCTTTGTGTGGCCCATCCCTCAACTTGTTTCACCATAACACAGGCGGGATGAATGACAAGGATTAAGGATTCCAGCTTTAAGTCTGTTCTTTCACCAGTGATCAAACTACTGTGATTAATGAAAATAAAGATGGGGAGGAGTCTGTCCATAATAAAGTGTTGCTCTGCCTTCTTAACAACACTATCAACAAGGCAGGTCCTACAGGCCCTAGTTTTGTCGCACCTGGACTACTGTTCAGTCGTGTGGTCAGGAGCCACAAAGAGGGACAAAGAAAAATTACAATTGGCTCAGATCAGGGCAGCACGGGCAGCACGGCCTATCTTGAGGGAGGACGGGGAGTGATTCCCACGGCCACCCCTAATCTTTGTCGGCTGGGTAGTGGGACAGTATGTGTGTAGGATACCTACTGTTGTGTGTGTGTATGTATGTGCGTAGGATATCTACTGTTTGTTTGGAAGTATGTGCACAGCTATAAAATGGATGTCTTTGTATTCTTGACTTTAGAACGTTCTCCGAATAAACTGTAATAGCCTTTTGCATAAGCTGAGTCTTAGGCTAATTATTATTATACCCATGGTCTTACAAACCTGGGGGATTAGTCAACGCTATTGATTGTTATTATCATTGGGATTGAAAATTCTCGTGACAGCATCTGAGAGGGATAAATTATACATTTAATAAAAAACTGTTGCATCAACAAATTTTGTCAATCTGGCAATTTTATGGATGCTATTATCTCGTTTTAACCCGAAGTCTAGAATTTGAGCTTGGTAGGAGCAATAATGACTCTTAAAACTCAAATGCTAACGACCATGTTAAAATATTTGGTATGTGTTTTCGGGTAACGGATGGACGGCTGATGACAAAAGGCGGGAAGTGTCTTGTGTACCTCCAATCAAGTTGATTTGTGAATTTTCTTTGAGATTGGTGTCATATCGGCTTAGATATGATGGTAGGGATTATAAAAATTATAGCATATTGGATGACTCTCATTCATATACCATTCACCCAGCTCAATGTAACATCGATAGATTTAGGCTACTATATGATACAACATTTTTCCCTATACCCATCATGAGGTTGCTACAACCTAGCCTATGAATTACAGTTTACAACAAAGGTGAACAGGTCTAGAGAAACATCTGAGTAATCAAGGTGACAGACAGTGACACATTCAATACCACTTTGCAAACTCTTGCCTGCATCTATCTGATCTAGGGTGTAATAAATAGTCCAACATTTGCAAACGAGAGTTTCCATTGGAATTAATACACCCTTGATAAAACACAAACACAGTTTCCTTTCATAGCAGCCACATACAAACAGCATGATCATTTTGATCGTTGTAGAATTCCTTCTTGCATCTATGGGCTCTCCTCCTCTCACCTTTTCTGTTGGCTTATGGACTTCAGTGCACAACACTCCAGGCACAAAAAAGTTTCCAAGCCAAACCATGATATCATAACCACCAGCTGTTACACACAGCCTATCGACATCATTGTAGCAACTAGAACTAACAGATTAGTAAACCCGCTACAATCATGCATTGCAGTGTACAGTCAGCAAGCAGTTCAGCAGTTACACCGGCTGGCCTCGGTGGCAATAAATTAATAAAACCAAAAGCTTACCATGACTTAGAAGAGTTCCATTGTTGGATAGCCATAGTCGGCTAGCAGCATCCCAGCAAGATTTCTGGCTCTCACAGACCTGTAACTTTTTCTTTTTTAAGAGGCTCCTTTGTCCTCCACTCATTACCTGTATTAATGGCACCTGTTTGAACTTGTTATCAGTATAAAAGACACCTGTCCACAACCTCAAACAGTCACACTCCAAACTCCACTATAGCCAAGACCAAAGAGCTGTCAAAGGACACCAGAAACAAAATTGTAGACCTGTACCAGGCTGGGAAGACTGAATCTGTAATAGGAAAGCAGCTTGGTTTGAAGACATCAACTGTGGGAGCAATTATTAGGAAATGGAAGACATACAAGACCACTGATAATCTCCCTCGATCTGGGGCTCCACGCAAGATCTCACCCCGTGGGGTCAAAATGATCACAAGAACGGTGAGCAAAAATCCCAGAACTACACGGGGGGATCTAGTGAATGACCTGCAGAGAGCTGGGACCAAAGTAACAAAGCCTACCATCAGTAACACACTACGCCGCCAGGGACTCAAATCCTGCAGTGCCAGACGTGTCTCCCTGCTTAAGCCAGTACATGTCCAGGCCCGTCTGAAGTTTGCTAGAGAGCATTTGGATGATCCAGAAGAAGATTGGGAGAATGTCATATGGTCAGATGAAACCAAAATAGACCTTTTTGGTAAAAACTCAACTCGTCGTGTTTGGAGGACAAAGAATGCTGAGTTGCATCCAAAGAACACCATACCTACTGTGAAGCATGGGGGTGGAAACATCATGCTTTGGGGCTGTTTTTCTGCAAAGGGACCAGGACGACTGATCCGTGTAAAGGAAAGAATGAATGGGGCCATGTATCGTGAGATTTTGAGTGAAAACCTCCTTCCATCAGACCCGTGGCTGGGTCTTTCAGCATGACAATGTTCCCAAACATACCGCCCGGGCAACGAAGGAGTGGCTTTGTAAGAAGCATTTCAAGGTCCTGGAGTGGCCTAGCCAGTCTCCAGATCTCAACCCCATAGAAAATCTTTGGAGGGAGTTGAAAGTCCGTGTTGCCCAGCAACAGCCCCAAAACATCACTGCTCTAGAGGAGATCTGCATGGAGGAATGGGCCAAAATATCATCAACAGTGTGTGAAAACCTTGTGAAGACAGAACATTTTTGACCTCTGTCATTGCCAACAAAGGGTATATAACAAAGTAATGAGATAAACTTTTGTTATTGACCAAATACTTATTTTCCACCATAATTTGCAAATAAATTCATAAAAAATCCTACAATGTGATTTTCTGGAGAAAAAAAATCTCATTTTGTCTGTCATAGTTGAAGTGTACCTATGATGAACATTACAGGTCTCTCTCAGCTTTTTAAGTGGGAGAACTTGCACAATTGGTGGCTGACTAAATACTTTTTTGCCCCACTGTATATCATATCATAAGATTTGCCAGTCGTAACATATCATACGAATTGTAATTCGTAACGTCATATGAATTGTAATTTGTATTATGTCTTATGCTTACAGTACGCACAGAATAATATGAAATGCTATGAGATCAGTTTGCAGCCTGCAGCAGAGTCTAGCCAAGTGCAGTCAAAAGAGAACATATTGCTTATTAAATAATAATTAAATGAGTCAGTTTTCCACAAATCAACTGTTTTAGTTTATTGTATTTTAACCAAGCAAGATAAATAAATCTGCAATCACTAACAGAGTGAATGAACAAAATCATTTTGGAACAATTGCTACCAGACATTTCAACGATTTGTCTGTCGAAGTCAACATGTTAAGAACAGGATTCATAGTGTAATGAATACTGTTAAATTAAACAGTGCAGGTTCGCCTCCCAGAGGAAATATTTTCACCATTCTGCCGTTTATAGTTTTGAAAGCCCCCTCCCGATACACCTATTTATTAGGTGGCTATTAAAAGAGCCTTTACATTCATGGAGAGGCAGGCAAGTTTGGAAAACACTGCCCTACGGTGCTGCCCAGGGACACAGTGATTTATGGCAGAGTGGCGGATTGTTGGCATGTGCCAGTCACAGAGAAATGCAAACACCAGCTGGTTGATAGAGTGCCAGACCATCTCTATGCGCTTGTTGATGTCCTCCTCCGACTGGAACATCCAAGTCATCCACTGTGTGATGTCAGAGTAGACCACCATGTCCCAGGGAACGTTTGGATGACTACCTCCTAAATCAGCTCGCATCTGACGCACCAGGGCTGTCCGCTTTGTGTCCCAAGTTGTTTCCGACTAGGTGGATGACTATGTTATATTCACAGTCACACCTTGCCTTGGCAAGAGAGAATAATTCAGAACCCTTCCATTGCGGACAGCTCATCCATATTTTACACTGTGGTAGTCATCCAGACAGCTACATTGTGTAATCGCATAGTAAATATTTGCTTCAGTCTGTTTCCTTGCTCTTGCCAATTTGCTTAGAGAAAAGATCAGTAGGATTATGATCTGGGATTTTACCAATCAATAAAATCAATAAAAAGCACAACACTGAGAGGTATTATAATGTTGTGTAATAATGTTGCATAATTCTAGTTATGTTTGTACTTGTATTATTTTTGCAATAAAGATGGTGATTCAACAATAATACACATTTACAATAGGCCTATGTCTAAAAATGCATACAAAAAAATGAGATACAGTATATATATATATATCATTTGGTTGTATGCATTTTTATATATAGGCCTATTGTAAATGTGTATTATTGTTATATAAAGCATGTAAATAATTTTAATAGCAGGACACTGTAAAGTCCATTATCCCTCTGAATAGTATGAGCTACTGCAGTAGGTCAAATGTCTGCTGGAAAACCTTGGTAGAGCATGTGTGGAATAGGCATTGTGGTGCTAATGTGAATTTCCTTTCTTTTTTGGCTTCTGACCAATGCATATGCTCACTTAAATAATATTGTTTTTTGGTTTTTAATAGAAATAAGGCCATGCTCCTGAAAAAATGGTCCTCCCTCATCATAAACGGCACCGACCGCCACTGGATTCCACTGTAGTAGTGCCTCCAGTGTATGTGTACCACAGTGTAACGGCTTTCATCGTCGGATGAGGAAGAGTAGTCGGACCAAAACACAGCGTGGTAAGTGTTCATGTTGTTTATTGAACTGAACACTAATCCAAAATAACAAGAGAATAAATGAAACCGAAACAGTCCCGTAAGGTGCAAACACTAAACAGAAAATAACTACCCACAAAACCCATGTGGGAAAAAGCTACCTAAGTATGGTTCCCAATCAGAGACAACGATAGACAGCTGTCCCTGATTGAGAACCATACCCGGCCAAAACAAAGAAATACAAAACATAGAATGCTCACCCAAATCACACCCTGACCAAACCAAAATAGAGACATAAAAAGCTCTCTACGTTCAGGGCGTGACACACAGGCGTATTTGTGGTTGTAGAAATGTTGGTGAAAGGGGATGTAGACATGTACTGTACATTTAATATATTAAAACAGCATAATATGGCAGACTGGATTGTGTTACCTGTGATAAGAACCAGTCCTTTTTCAAGACATTTTCATTTCCACTTTAAAGCATTAATTAGCGGAGGTGGCCTAGCGCTTAAGAGCGTTGGGCCAGTGACCAAAAGTTTGCTGGTTTGAATCGCTGAACTGACTGGGTGCAAAATCTGGCAATGTGCCGTTGAGCAAGGCCTTTTTAACCCTAATCGTGCTGGATAAATTATTTGTTAAATTATTCAAATGTAAATTAATCAGTTGACACTGACCTAAATTTAAGATTAAAAAGAGTATTTGTCTGCACATCAACCTCCTTTCCCAAAGCTGTGTATGATACACAGTAGCGACCCGTCATTCATGGCAGGTGGTGCTCTGCACCACACTTTTAGGGCTTGCCTGTTTTGCTTGTTATTTTGGCATTTATACGTGTCACGTATCAGTTTGCAAAAAATATGCAGAAAAAAAATGTCATTGAGTTATTAAAGCTGCATTCAAACATGGTCTACTTTTTGCTTTCTTGAGTAAGGCAGCTCCAAAATGAAGGTGTTTCAGCCTAGCTCAGTGCTTTCTGTGGTGGTGGGGCTAACCAGCAAAAAATACAGAGCGTTGCTCCTGATTGGCTCAGTTTTCTGTCATGATTGGATCAGTTTTCTGTCACTTATGGGACAGTACACCATCCCCAATTCTAAGCTTAGAGCCTGAAAATGTGGGTTCTGTCATAGAGTTATATTAGAAGTGCCCATCCAAGAAGGTTCAAGGTCATTGGCCACAGATAGAACGACATCAAATCACGTTATATCTACAGTAGCTTTAATTGGACAAAGCTACTGTATAACATCTTCATTTCAAAGTCTTAGCTAGCAGTCATCATCAGTTGTCATTAAGACAACAATCTACTGGTAAATCCTTTTTAATCCTTGTTATATGAAGAGAAATAATGAGAAATTATAGATAAAACATATCGATGCTCATCGGGCACTGTACATAAAGATTACACAACAAGTTGGAAATCGCAAATACAACAATGAGTCGTTTGGAAAGAATCAGTGGCTAACTGCAAGCGTTGCAAATTAACCACTAACATTAGCTTTGACAGTGCTACCGATAGTAGTGCTTGGCTTGCACGTGCGAATTCAGCTCACACAACATTCTATAATATAATTGTGTTATTTGACGTGTCAAATGAAAGCTTATTTAGTGTTATATGATATGTCTTTTTTGACACGCAAAGACCCGAACGGCATTCAATGTGCCTCACCCTAATTTTCAACTCTTAATTTCGCCTGCTGTTCTAACTTGGTGGTTGACAAATAGCCTATAACCTGTTTTAGAGGAATGTAATCCTCGAATAGTGTAAGAGCTTTCATTGTTTGTTTATATGCCCAATTTATTTATCCTACAGTTCTGACGTGTACTCTGTAAGAACGGCCAATGTTCTGAATTCTGAGGCTGTACATTTCAAAAGTGCTGAACAAATAGTTCAATTGACAATGTCTGTCGTCGTTTGCTCATTAATGCCTTAATCGAAATTACACATTTGTCACGTTCTGACCTTAGTTCTTTTGTTATGTCTTTGTTTTCGTATCGTCAAGGCGTGAGTTGGGTGAGTTGTCTATGTTAGTTTTTCTATGATTTGCTATTTCTGTGTTTGACCTGGTAAGGTTCTCAATCAGAGGCAGCTGTCAATCAATGTTCCTGATTGAGAGCCATATTTAGGTAGCCTGTTTTCTATTGTGTTTCGTGGGTGATTATTTTCTGTTCTGTGTTTTATGTATGCACCGTACAGGACTGTTTCGGTTTCATTTCGTTCTCTTTGTTGTTTTATTATTTAGTGTTCTGAGTTATAAATAAATATAATGAACACTTACCACGCTGAGCATTGGTCCTCCGATCCTTCTTACTACTCCTCCTCGGAAGAGGAGGATGAGAACCGTTACAACATTGCCTCTTATCAGCTTGTCGTCCCTTTATGCCATAGTTTGTACATCTCAATTGTCAGTAGAAACCACTTTTTTTGTTTGTTTGCCGCACCAAGATTCACATGATGAAATATACACACATGTATATAGTGCCACACGTGCAAATAGTTGGCCTTGCTGTTTTGATTTTTGTTTGTCTTGACGTTCTTTGTTTTTGCGTTATTGTTTTCTGTTGTTGGTTTCTCTTGTGTCCATTTTGTTGGTTGTTGTTGTTTTGGTTGTTTTGTTTTGGTTGGGTTGGAGGGGGATGGTGGCTTGGGGGGAATGGTGAAGGTGCGGTTTGTGTGTGTGTGTGTGTGTGTGTGTGAGGGAGGGGTCTATGTGATGGATGAGGATGGTTGAGGTGCAGTTCTCGGGGAACTGTGGGGGGGATCTTGACACTGGTTTCTCCGGTGACTCGCATTGGATGGGATTGTCTGCTAGATGACTGAATGTAATGTAAATGTTGAGCGGTTTCACTGCAGTTTGTTTTAAAATAAAATCCTGCAGTGAGCCATCGGGCAAAAATTCAATCTCACTTTAAATTACCCGTTAGACAATTTGAGTCTAAATAATTTAGTCACCCGTTAGGCAAGTGTTTGTTGACAGTTGCAAGGGGAAGCTGCAGGAGGCAATCCCCCCATGCAGAACAAACAATTGTGGTTTCATCTGAGAAAGGTGCTATTCTCCTCCAACAGTAGAGATACAGTACATGTAATGACAAGGCATGTGGTTATGCAACATTGTAGAGATTAAGAACCAATAAATGCTATGCTGTAAATCTCAATAGCTATACAATAGCTATATTCTAAGTGGTAGGTGTCTCAGGGAAACAATAACTGTTGTTTTCCAATTTTTGCACTGATTAATGTTAGTCAACAATACACATATACATATACATAAATAATGCATACACACAAATGTCTAGGCATGCATGTAAAATCATATATGTCCTTTGTGTCCCTTATGTAAATGTACCTATCCCCTTTTAGATCTTGACAGATGACAGATGCCTGTAATCACTAGTCGTGACATCATCCCTGTCCGCTGACTGATTCTCTTTAGCTGCCTGTTCTAAATGCTTATCAACATTATAATCTCAGGGAACATACATTTGCATTATTATTACCAGGAAATAAATGAATGATATGTAAAAGTGAACATCCGGGTTGAATAAATATTGTAATCCCTGTTACTGAATACCAATGCATTGAACAGTATTAATCCATGATACGTTATGTGAAAGGAAACATTTTTCTTGATTGCTTATCTTCTCTTCATGAGACAAAACATGCTGTTGTCTTATCCTGAGGTAGCCTGATGTTTCCACTGACTTCGAGTATGATAGACTATGAGTATCAAGTGTGTTAATGGACATAATGGTTGCATTTCCCAGCTGTCTCTACATTGTTAGTTATTTGTACCACCAAAACCAGTGGCAACTGAGCTGCCACCAGCATGAAGGAGAAGAAACCTTAACTTTGGTGGAGTATTGAAGCATATCATCCTGAGATGTATTGAAACATTACATGGTGTGTTGTATCACCACTTAATCAAGTGTTTAAACCAATCGTTTTGGTTTGTTTGTTTTTTTACAGTGTAGCTGTGATGTGAGTTTGTAAAATTCCAATGAAATATAACATCTTGCTGACCCAGAAATCAGTGGTTCAATGCCGGCTTCCGCCTGTCCCACTTTCACTCCTTCCCTGTCTCCTCCTGTTTCTAATATGTCGAAATAAAAAAATATATTAAAAAATATTGTGGAATTCGCTCCCTGGCCCCCAGTCATCAATTTTAAGGCTAGAAACTAATTTGCATTTCTTAACCATTTGATTGTATGAGAGACTGTCCGCAAAAAAAAAGAAAAATTGTGATTTGAGCCTGTCTTTTCCATGCAATTAAACCCCAATAGGTGTTTTCAAAATACTCTCTTAAAAACACCAATATTCAGATTGAAGATTCACTTTGGGTGTTTCATACTTCTATTCTGCTTTAAAACACGTTTTTTTGTGTATCAAAACACTTTGGTTTGGTATTGTTGATGTTTTGATTTGTTCTATTCAAACACACACCAAACGCCTGATCTCAGGTTATGTGCACTACCTTTCATGGTTTCATTTACACAATCAAGGTGTTTTGAGTCGTTCTATTTTACTTTTAGTGTACAGGCAGTTAAAGCATATAGAGTGTTTGAACAACAACACCCCACACTGTGAGCATGAAATTGGCAATCCGTATGCATCAATGCCAATCAGTATACAGGATATGCCTGGGTTTTTCAACTTTTTTTAAACAAAACCATTGTCTTAATTCAGAGAAAATATGAACACAGTTTCTGGTTGTGATGAAAGTGAGTTATAACAGTCAGTTTTGCAACTCAAAACAGAACGGCCACATATAGTGCATGCGGAAAGTATTCAGACCCCATGACTTTTTACATCATAGCGTTATTTTAAAATGGATCAAATAAAAACAAAATCCTCATGACTGTACACAATACCCTATAATGGCAAAGCGAAAACAGGTTTTTAGTTATTTTTCATTACACAATCATGGTGTTTTGAGTCGTTCTATTTTTACAGTGTACATAAAGTTGAAGCATATGAGTGCTTGAACATCAACACCCCACACTGTGAGAATGATATTTGCAAAGACATCATCAATGCCAATCAGTACACAGGATATGTCTAGATAACCTTTTTAAACAAAACCATTGTCTTACTTCAGAGAAAATATGAACACAGTTTCTGGTTGTGAGTTATAACAGCCATATTTGCAACTCAAAACAGAACAGCCACATACAGTGCATGGAGAAAGTATTCAGACCCCTTGACTTTTTACACATTTTGTTACATTATAGACTTATTCTAAAACAAATTAAATAAAAACTCATCAATGTACACACAATACCCCATAATGACAAAGCGAAAACAGGTTTTTAGATTTTTTTGCAAATCTATTAAATGTAATAAACAGAAATACATTATTTAAAGTATTCAGACCCTTTGCTATGAGACTCGAAATTGAGCTCAGGTGCATCCTGTTTCCATTGATCATCCTTGAGATGTTTCTGCAACTTGATTGGAGTCAAGCTGTGGTTAATTCAATTGATTGGACATAATTTGGCACGGCACAAAAAATGTCTATTTAATGTCCCACAGTTGAAAGTGCATGTCAGAGCAAAAACAGAGCCCTGAGGTCGAAGGAACTGTTCGTAGACCTCTGAGATACGACTGTGTCGAGGCACAGATCTGGGGAAAGTACCAAAAAATGTATGCAGCATTGAAGGTCCCCAAGAACACAGTAGTCTCCAACATTCTTAAGTTAAAGATGTTTGGAAACACCAATGCTCTTACTAGACCTGGCCACCCGGCAAAACTGAGCAATCGGGGGAAAGAGCCTTGGTCAGGGAGTTAATCAGACCAAGAACCCAATGATCACTCTGACAGAACTCCAGAGTTCTTCTGTGGAGATGCGAGTACCTTCCAGAAGGACAACCATCTCTGCAGCACTTCACCAATCAGACTTAATGGTAGAGTGGCCAGACAGGAGCCACTCCTCAGTGAAAGGCACATGAAAGTACGCTTGGAGTTTGTCAAGAGGCCCCTAAAGGACTCTCAGACCAAGAGAAACAAGAATCTCTGATCTGATGAAACCAAGATTGAACTCGTTGGCCTCAATGCAAAGCATCACGTCTGGAGGAAACCTGGCACCCTCCCAATGGTGAAGCATGGTGGTGGCATTATCATGCTGTGGGGATGTTCTTCAGCAGCAGGGGCTGGGAGTATAGTCAGGATCGAGGGAAAGATGAACAGAGCAAAGAACAGAGAGATCCTTGATGAAATCCTGCTCCAAAGCGCTCAGGACCTCAGACATGAGCAACGGTTCATCTACCAACATGACAACAATCCTAAGCACACACCTAAGAAAACGCAGGAGATGCTTCGGGACAAGTCTCTGAATGTCCTTGAGTGGCCAAGCCAGAACCCAGACTTGAACCCGATTCAACATCTCTAGTGACACTTGAAAATAGCTGTGCAGCGACGCTCCCCATCCAACATGACAGAGCTTTAGAGGATCTGCAGAGAAGAATGGGAGAAACTCTCCAAATACAGGTGTGCCAAGCTTTTAACGTCATATCAAAGAAGACTCAAGGCTGTAATTGCAGCCAAAGGGTTTCCAACAAAGTACTGAGTAAAGGGTCTGAATCTTTATGGAAATGTGACATTTCAGTTCTTCATGTTTAATACATTTGCAAAAAAATTAAAAAATCTGTTTTTGCTTTGTTGTTATGAGGTATTGTGAGAGAATACAACGTTTTAATCCATTTTAGAATAAGACTGTAAAAGTATTTTTTTAAATGGAATAAGTCAAGGGGTCTGAATACTTTCTGAATGCACTGTATGTCCAAAGAAACTGTAGACTTTTGTAACTCTAACACAACTTCCTCCAACTTTCACAAGATGGCGGCCATGATTCTTAGTTAGCAAGGCAAAGACTAGCTGTATTATTTTAAATCTGCCTTTGTGTTCTTTTTTCACAACTTCAAAGCACTCGGAGTATGGAGCCTATGGTGGTCTTTGAAATTGCATTGACTCACCGTACCCAAACACCTCTGGGTCTGAGAGGATTTTGATGTCCTCTCGACAGGTTGAAGTGATGTCATTTCAACCAATCCCATCGACCTCAAACACATCCAGGAACACACACTCCACTTCATTTATTTCAAGTAGGCAGAGGCTAATTGTCATGTAGCACACCAAAAGTGAAGGTGATCAAACTGGATGCGATGGATTTTGCCTCTTTCCTCCTTTTCTATCTCTGTAGAAGAGTGTGTAAGCTATAATCGAGCCGACACTTTGAAAGGCCTGTGCAACTTAGATCTCAGTACAAAGCAGGAAACACCTTGCATTCATCAAGAGGTATTGCATCCCATTGCAAGGATGGAAGAAGCATTGAGAAGAACAGAACACATTTTTGCTCGGTTAAAGTTTCCTCTTTTTCTATGCATGACCAAAATAGCCAACTACCACAGTCATTTCATATCTGCCCAGAAGGCATTATTATGACAAAATGTGCATGCCACAGGCCATATTCTATCAGCAAAGTCAATTGAGAGAAGGGGCATATTATTGAACTGATCTGCCATAAATAACAAAGTATAAAATCATGAAAATTAAAGATGCATTTTCTTATATTTTATCACATCCACAACTTTGAAATATGTATCAAACAATGGTGTTATTAAACCTTGCTCCCAAACACACCCTGCATCAACCAGAGACAGATAAAACAAATAATTTGCCTTCATGGCAGATGTTTGCATGTATACGAGCTATCTGAGAAAATGGACTGTGCCATAGCCAGAAGGATTGTTAGATGTGATGCTGAAGGACCATGTCAGGTAATACCCAATCAACCCCTCACTCAGACAAGGAGCAGCAACCACACATGGGTCTCAAAGTTCATGTTATCCTGATTGGGCTTCCCTCGGATTCCTCACACCCTGGTCAATTCTGTTGGCGTAGGGATTTTATTCCGAAGGCTAAGCATGTTAGGGCCATTCTAAGGACGGCCTCAACATGGAACATGGAAGTATATAATTATCATGACTGTAATCCCTAAGATAGGCATAGATGGGTATCAACCTAAAGCTTCTAGGGATCATTTCCATTTTCCTTTTTGCATTTAAAGCATTGCACACACATGCCCCCACGCAAGCACGCACACTAATACAGACACTAATACAAAGAACAGAGAAATCCTTGATGAAATTCTGCTCCAAAGCGCTCAGGACCTCAGACATGGGCAACGGACACACAATTTAGTGTAATGTAGACTTTGTGTGCAATCATTGTGTTGTCTTTCAATTATAGGTAAGAGCATGAAACTGAGATCCCGTAACACTTTGCTCTAGGTTCAAGGTATAAATTAACCAGACAAATAGATAGTTTTGACTGTTTTCTAAACAGCTTAAGTAGTTGATTTTATTTCTCTATGATAAGTAAGCAATTTCAAGCTGATTTCCATTTCAATTGGCATAGCAATTGTACCCTAATATTAAAGTCTAAACTGAAGCTTTTTGGCCATCAAGGAAAACGCTATGTCTGGGGCAAACCCAAAACCTCTCATCACTTCGAGAACACCATCCCCACAGTGAAGCATGGTGGTGGCAGCCTCATGCTGTGGGCATGTTTTTTATCGGCAGGGACTGGGAAACTGGTCAGAATTGAAGGAATGATGGATGGCTCAAAATACAGAGACATTTTTGAGGAAACCTGTTTCAGTCTTCCAGAGATTTGAGACTGGGACGAAGGTTCACCTTCCAGCAGGACAATGACACTAAGCATACTGCTAAAGCAACACTTGAGTGGTTTAAGGGGAAACATTTATCTTGGAATGGCCAAGTCAAAGCCCAGACGTCAAATCCAATTGAGAATCTGTGGTGTGACTTAAAGATTGTTGTACATCAGTGGAACCCATTCAACTTGAAGGAGCTGGACCAGTTTTGCCTTGAAGAATGGGCAAAAATCCCAGTGGATAGATGTGCCAAGCTTATAGAGACATACCCCAAGAGACTTGCAGCTGTAATTGCTGCAAACGGTGACTCTACAAAGTATTGTCACGCCCTGGCCATAGAGAGGCGTTTTATTCTCAAATTTTGGTTAGGCCAGGGTGTGACTAGGGTGGGCATTCTATGTGGTTTTTTCTATGTTTTTGTATTTCTTTGTTTTTGGCCGGGTATGGTTCTCAATCAGGGACAGCTATCTGTCATTCTCTCTGATTGAGAACCATACTTAGGTAGCCTTTTCCCACCTGTGTTTTGTGGGTAATTATTTTTCCGTGTGTGTTTGTGTGCACCTCGGTTGCATCACGGTCTTTGCTGTTTACCTGTTTGTTTTTTGGTTGTTTCGGTTTCACTTTCATTAAAAGATGTGGAACTACATGCACGCTGCACCTTGGTTGATTCATGACAGGGAGTTTGAGGATAGCGAGCGTGACAAGTATTGACTTTTGGGGGGGTGAATAGTTATGCATGCTCAAGATTTGTTTTTTGTCTCATTTCCTGTTTGATTCACATTAAAAACATATTTTGAATCTTCAAAGTGGTAGGCATGTTGTGTAAATCAAATAATACTAACACCCCAAAAAATCTATATTAATTCTAGGCTGTAAGGCAACAAAAAAGGAAAAATGACTAGGGGGGTGAATACTTTCGCAAGCCACTGTATACATATATATTTCTTTAAATGTAACCTTTATTTAACTAGGCAAGTCAGTTAAGAACAAATTCGGATTTACAATGATGACCTACTCCGGCCAAACCTGGACAACGCTGGGCCAATTGCGTGCCACGCTGGGCCAATTGCGCTGGGCCAATTGCCTGTATTCAAACCAGGGACTGTACTGACACCTCTTGGGATGAGATGCAGTGCCTTAGACCACTGCTCCACTCGGAAATATAGGGGAGGTAATCACGAGGGTAATCAGCAAGGTGATGGAGTCCAGGTGATTGTAACGATGGCGGCAGGTGTGCGTAATAGCAGTTTGAGTGGAAGGCAAGTGTTTGTTAACAGTTGCTAGGGGAAGCTGCAGGAGGCAATCACCCCATGCAGAACAAACAATTGTGGTTTCATCTGAGAAAGGTGCTATTCTCCTCCAACAGTAGAGATACAGTACATGTAATGACAAGGCATGTGGTTATGCAACATTGTAGAGATTAAGAACCAACAATTGCAATGCTGTAAATCTCTAAGAACTACAATAGCTTTCTTCTAATTGGTAGGTGTCTGCAAAAAAATACAACACTTATTGTTTTCCAGTTTTTGCATTCATTAATGTCAGTCAACAACACACATATGCATATACATACGTAATGCATGCACACAAATGTCTAGGCATGCATGTAATATCATATATGTCCTTTGTGTCCCTTATGTAAATGTACCTATCCCCTTTTAGATCTTGACAGATGACAGATGCCTGTAATCACTAGTCGTGACATCATCCCTGTCCGCTGACTGATTCTCTTTAGCTGCCTGTTCTAAATGCTTATCAACATTATAATCTCAGGGAACATACATTTGCATTATTATTACCAGGAAATAAATGAATGACATGTAAAAGTGAACATCCGGTTGAATAAATATTGTAATCCCTGTTACTGAATACCAACGCATTGAACAGTATTAATCCATGATACGTTATGTGAAAGGAAACACTTTTCTTGATTGCTTATCTTCTCTTCATGAGACAAAACATGCTGTAGTCTTATGTTTCCACTGACTTCAAGTATGATAGAGTATGAGTATCAAGTGTGTTAATGGACATAATGGTTGCATTTCCCAGCTGTCTCTACATTGTTAGTTATTTGTACCACCAAAACCAGTGGCAACTGAGCTGCCACCAGCATGAAGGAGAAGAAACCTTAACTTTGGTGGAGTATTGAAGCATATCATCCTGAGATGTATTGAAACATTACATGGTGTGTTGTATCACCACTTAATCAAGTGTTTAAACCAATCTTTTTGGTTTGTTTGTTTTTTTACAGTGTAGCTGTGATGTGAGTTTGTAAAATTCCAATGAAATATAACATCTTGCTGACCCAGAAATCAGTGGTTCAATGCCAGCTTCCGCCTGTCCCACTTTCACTCCTTCCCTGTCTCCTCCTGTTTCTAATATGTCGAGAAAAAAAAAATATATATATATATATTGTGGAATTCCACAAAAAAAAAATCCCTGGCCCCTACTCAACAATTTTAAGGCTATAAAATAATTTGAATTTCTTAACCTTTTAATTGTATGAGAGACTGTCTGCAAAAAAAGAACAATTGTGTGATTTGAGCCTGTCTTTTCCATGCAATGAAACCCCAAAAGGTGTTTTCAAAATACTCTCTTTTGGGATACGGGGCAGCATTTTCACTTCTGGATGAATAGCGTTTCCAGAGTGATCTGCCTCCTACTCTGTCCCAGATGCTAATATATGCATATTATTGGATAGAAAATACTTTGATGTTTCTAAAACTGTTTGAATGATGTCTGTGAGTATAACAGAACTCGTATGGCAGGCGAAAACCTGAGAAAAATCCAACCTGGATGTGGGACATCTGACGTTTGTCGTTTTTCAAAGCTTGGCCTACCGAGTACACATTGAGATATGAATGAGGTTGCACTTCCTAGGGCTTCCACTAGATGTCAACCATCTTTTGAAACTTGAATGAGGATTCTACTATAAAGAAGGGGCTCATGAGACCTGTTTGAGTCAGTGGTCTGGCATAGTGACTCGGTCTCATGACGTGCGCTCCCTCACAGAGTTATCTCGCGTTCCTGTGCTTTTTCTGAAGACAAAGGAATTTTCCAGTTGGAACATTATTGATGTTTTATGTTAAAAACATCCTAACAATTGATTCCATACATCGTTTGTCATGTTTCTAAAGGACTGTAATGGAACTTTTCGAGTTTTTGTCTTGATGAAATGCTCAATAGCATCGTTTGCTTTCGCTGAAAAGCCTTTTTGAAATCTGACCTGTTGGCTGGATTCACAACAAGTGTAGCCTTAATTTGCTATCTTGCATGTGTGATTTAACCTCCCTGGGATATGTGAGACGCTAGCGTCCCACCTGGCCAAAAGCCAGGGAAAATGCAGAGCGTTTTATAGTAATTCAAATAAATTACTATAGAAATCAAACTTGAATTATATCACACATGTAAGCTACACGTGTTGTGAATCCAACCAACATGTCAGATTTCAAAAAGGCTTTTCGGTGAAAGCAAACGATGCTATTATCTGAGGATAGCACCTCCGTAAACAAAAGAGAGAAAGCATATTTCAACCCTGCAGGCGCGACACAAAATGCAGAAATAAAAATATAATTCATGCCTTAACTTTTACGAGCTTCTTTTGTTGGCACTCCAATATGTCCCATAAACATCACAAAGGCTCCTTTTGTTTGATTAATTCTGTCGATATATATCCAAAATGTCCATTTATTTGTCTCGTTTGATCCAGAAAAACAACAGTTCCAACTTGAGCACAACAACTTGACTACAAAATATCTCAAAAGTTACCTGTAAACTTTGCCAAAACATTACAAACTTTGTAATACAACTTTAGGTATTTTTAAACGTAAATAATCGATAACATTAAAGATGGGATGATCTGTGTTCAATACAGGAAAAAAACTAACTGAAGCATGGTCACGCTCCTCTATCTAAGAGTACACTTCAAGTGACCCTCGTTCAAGATTGCCGTACTTCTTCATTACACAAAGGAATAACCTCAACCAATTTCTAAAGACTGTTGACATCCAGTGGAATCGATAGGAACTGCACTCATTGAAAAGAGAGGGACCTAAAAAAAAAAATCTATATGGTTTGTCCTCGGGGTTTCGCCTGCTAAATAAGTTCTGTTATACTCACAGACATGATTCAAAAAGTTTGAAACTTTAGAGTGGTTTCTATCCAAATCTACTAATAATATGCATATCTTATCTTCTGGGGATGAGCAGCAGACAGTTGAATTTGGGATTTGAATTTGCATTTCCTCCGGACGTGAAAATACTGCCCCCTGTCACCAAGAAGTTAATGAAAGTTAGATTTTTATAGTAATTTATTTGAATTTGGCGCTCTGGGGCGCTAGCGTCCCACATATCCCAGAGAGGTTTTAAAAGGCCTGTGCAACTTAGATCTCAGTACAAAGCAGGAAACACCTTGCATTCATCAAGAGGTTTTGCATCCCATTGCAAGGAAGGAAGAAGCATTGAGAAGAACAGAACACATTTTTGCTCGGTTAAAGTTTCCTCTTTTTCTATGTATGACCAAAATAGCCAACTACCACAGTCATTTCATATCTGCCCAGAAGGCATTATTATGACGAAATGCGCATGCCACAGGCCATATTCTATCAGCAAAGTCAATTGAGAGAAGGGGCATATTATTGAACTGATCTGCCATAAATAACAAAATATAAAATCATGAAAATTAAAGATGCATTTTCTTATATTTTATCACATCCACAACTTTGAAATATGTATAAAAAAAATGGTGTTATTAAACCTTGCTCCCAAACACACCCTGCATCAACCAGAGACAGATAAAACAAATGAATCGCCTCCGTAGCAGATGCTTGCATGTATACAAGCTAACTGAGAAAATTGACGGTTCCTATCAGGCATGTTAGGGCCTTTCTAAGGATGGCCTCAACATGGAACATGGAAGTATATTATTTTCATGACTGTAATCCCTAAAATAGTCCTGGATGGGTATCAACCTAAAGCTTAGTTTCCTTTTTCCTTTTCGCAGACTCTTTGCTGTGCATTTACAACAACCATGTAAAGACATGTGCACATGGAGAGTATTGCACACACATGCCCCCACGCAAGCATGCACACACACACTAATACAGATACTAATACAGATGTCTAACACACCATTTAGTGTAGTGTAGACTTTGTGTGCAATCATTGTGTTTTCTTTCAATTATCTGTAAGAGCATGAAACTGAGATGCCGTAACACTTTGCCCTTGGTTCAAGGTATAAATTAACCAGACAAATAGATAGTGTTGACTGCTTTCTACACATCTTACATAGTTGATTTTATTTCTCTATGATAAGTAAACAATTTCAAGCTGATTTCCATTTCAATTGGCATAGCAATCGTACCTTAATATTAGTGTTTTATTTTCTCTCAGGCCAATTTGCTGTAGGCCAGTGCTGAAAAGCCTAATTAAAAACCTAGAATGAGAGGAGTGGAATCTTGAAACCCAGCATCAAATTGCTCTCGTTCCATGAACCATTTACTTTACCCCTGTGATTATTGTAAAATGAAAAGGAATTTTGGGAGCTTTTTTTGATATACTGATATGGAACAGGAATGTACAATTGTCCTTGTCTCTGTTGTTCTAACTATCCACCATGCTTGGTCACAGACAGCAAGAAAACAAGTATTAATGAAAACAAGATGTCCACTGATTCTGAAGTGAGATGCACAGCATAGACACTACAAAAAGAGGGTTCCTCAAAGGTTCTTTGGAAGGGTGATGGTTCTTTGAGGAACCATAATGACTCAAATAAACACTTTGAGCCCTTCAATGGTTCTTTGCCGTTCAGAAAAGGGTTCTTTCTTCTTATACTGATAATGAAAATGAAGAGCTGTTGGCTCATTTGAATATTTTGGGCCATGGTTTGAGCACAGATCTTTTCGTGCAACCGTGAGTGAGTGTCATTCCAGGTTATCTAATGTTTTGTGTTATACAGTGTCATGAAAAGGTGTTTGCTTCCATTCTGATTTTCTCTATTTATGCACATTTTTGGTACTTAATGTTTTCCGATCTTCAACTAATATTATATAAAAGTAACGTGAGTCTACGAATAACAAAGAAAATGCATACTTTTTTAATTAACAAAGTTTTGCATCACCCAATTCCCCTTTGTGAAAAAGGAATTGGCCCCTTACACTCAATAACTGGTTGTTCAACTGTAACGTGTAAGCTGGGAGTCGGGAAGCAAGTACAGGGAGTGCAAATTGAATAAATAAACGAACATGGAACAAAACAAGAAACACTAAAAGCGTCCAGACATGAACAGAGTCAATAACGCCTGAGGAAAGAACCAAGCGGAGTATTATGTATATATATATATATTTAATGTAACCTTGATTTAACTAGGCAAGTCAGTTAAAAACAAATTCTTATTTACAATGACGGCCTACCCCGTCCAAACCCGGACAACATGTGGCCAATTGTGCGCCACCCTTTGGGACTCCCAATAACAGCCGGATGTGATACAGCCTGGATTCAAACCAGGGACTGTAGTAACACTGCTTACACTGAAATGCAGTGCCTTAGACTTCTGTGCCACTCGGAAACCCAACTATATGTGGAGGTAATCAGGAAGGTGATGGAGTCCAGGTGAGGGTGTCATGAGGCGCAGGTGTGCGTAATAATAAGACAACTGGTGACGTCAAGCGCCTGAGAGGGGATGCGGGTAGTAAACGTGACAGTACCCCCTCCCTGACCCGCGGCTCCAGCCGACGGACGATGGCCCCCAGAGGGACGGTCCCGAGGACCATGAGCTAGCCGGTCGCTTCCGCTGAATATAAGCAAGTAATGTCTGCTAAATAATCAAGTTGATGGCGCTGTCATATAGCCTCAGCACCTAGATAAAGCTGAGTGACTCACTCATTCATGGCTTTGGATCAAAATAAATAAGTACCAACATTCTTTCTGGTAGCTGTTAATAAAGACATGTTTTGGTTATCCTGACCTGGACAACATGTATAATAGTTTCTAAAGGAAAAATATTACCACCGTCTCATGCGCATGTCATTTTCCATATGGTTCCATAACGAATTACTATGGAAATAAATATCGCTGAATGACAGAAATATTGGAACAAAGTAGGCTATTGAAGGTAAACAAATTGTTGCTTACTGGAAAATACTCTTTAAAAAAAATTATTGGAAGAGGCAAGTGAAAGGGGGAAAAGACAGCATTCAGAGGTCAAGACAGCGCTGCTCTGAGACAAGCATGGGGACTGGTCTTGATAAATCAATGAGATTTTTATTTTCACTGAATCTCCGTTTGGATATTGGTTAGACTACAATTAGGGTGTGGAAATGTAAGGATTATTTACTGTAGTACTGTAGCCTACTCCCAACAGGTCAAGTTGTACAGCGGCATTATGGGTTACTAGAATTGTATTGTCAAATGTATTTCTTAGTTAGGTTGGCTGTATCACAACCGTCCGTGATTGGGAGTCCCATAGGGCGGCGCACAATTGGCCCAGCGTTGTCCAGGTCTGACCGGTGTAGGCCGTCATTGTAAATAAGAATTTGTTCTTAACTGACTTGCCTAGTTAAATAAAGGTCACCTTGTACAACGCCATATTTTTTGTTTTTTCGTTTTTCTTGTAATAGAACCAGCATAACATTAATCACATTAATGAGGCTACATTTCTTAAAATCAATCCCATGTGCTTACAAAAAAGGTTTTAAATTCTCTAGTACAGCCAATAACTTTCGGTTATTTGAAAACAAAATAATCTCCAAAATATCATTAATGTTTTCGAACACTTGTTTTTCACAAGGGCTATTAGCAGGACAATAGACACGATGTGGTCCCAAAAACACCTCTCTGACAAAGGGTCCAGCACAACTCTTGCTGATGTCACTGAATGGCTCTGTTTAAGTAGCATTTTAGGATTTTGATACTTTGTGCAAAGCAATAGATCAGTATTAAAACATGTGTGGATGGGGCCTCCTGAGTGGTTCAGCAGTCTAAGACATTGCATCGCAGTTCAAACTGAGTTGCTACAGATGCTGGTTCGATACCTGTGCCGGCCGCGACCGGGAGACCCATGGGGCAACGCACAATTGGCCCAGCGTCATTAGGGGAGGGTTTGGCCGGCCGGGATGTCTTTGTCCAGAAAATAGATGCTTTTGGTTTCTCTCCCTCTAAAAACAGAAAGAAATCATTCTAAAAAACAAACTGTCTTTATTTACAAATTAGTTAGAATGTCTCACCCCATGTTCAAGAATGGCCTTTTACCCTTTCGTCAGATTTCAATTGCTCACTTTTGGTTATTTGAAAAGGAAATAATCTCCACAATATCGTTATTTTTTAAACAAGCCGTAGAAAGTTGGTTGCAATTTCAGTTTAGCGCAGCAAAAAAAAAACAGAACAAATAATGCAAGAAATATTGTCGTTAAACTCAAATAAACTAATTGATAAAAAAAAAAAAACGTTTTCAATTGGAACCGTTAACAAATGGAAGGGGAGAAAAGTATTATTATTATCATTAACCCTGCATTATAATTATATAAAATACCCTTTTTATTTACAGTAGTGATGGACAGCTGGAGGCATTTTGTTTTTCACCTGCGTCGCAGGCTGTGAATTCTGCAAACAGCGTTTCTAGGATGGGCTATTAACAGGCGAGGCACAATTGGCCCAGCGTCAACCGGGTCTGGCCGGGGAAGGCAGTCATTGTAGTTAAGAATTGGTTCTTAACTGATTTGCTTATTTTTTTAAAACAACTGGCGGCAATATTATTTGGCCGCCCATATTAATTGTGAAAATTGTTTTCATAAAAAAATAACTATAAAAAAAATACTCCCAAATGCAATATCCCAAAAAGGAAGTCACTGTACCTAAAATACAAAATATAGCTAACTTGTTATGCAAGTGTTGCACACCAATGGAATGTGATTTTGATGTGCAGGCAGTCCTCGATTGACTTATGTGATAGCCGATTCCTGTCGTGAGTCTATATTGTGTTCATAGAGGAAAATGAGGATTTGCAGGTGTAAGATGATACAATGCAAGTTTTTTTTATTGTGCTATATTCCTCTGACCATGCCACCCTCTGAGCATGCTACCCACAACTCACACAGGGACTCGGCACTCCTGAGCGCATCCCTGATTTGGCTCGATGTCTGGAATTCAATCAGCTCAGTTTGAATTGCGACCTCATCCAGCGAGGGTATCGTTTTCTTAGCAAGGGAGGAGAATTTTCCACCTGGGTGGACAGTGAGAGGATCATGCACAAACGCAATGATATCCTTGGGCATGCTGTCATCTTCAAATCTGGTGGATAAGTTGTCCCTCAGCTGCTTGATGAAATCTTCCATCACCTCTGTGACAATGCTGCGGCCTGGTCCCTCTGCCTGTCATTTCTTCAGTGTGCTGAAGTGCAGTGGCCTTCCAGATGACAAGTCCAAATCGAACAACTCAAGCTTCCTAGTAAAGGCCTCAAATTTCTCCACCATGTCCACGACTGTTTCCTCTTCCTTGTAACTGCAGATAAAAATATTATTTTTAAAATTTTACCCCTTTTTCTCCCCAATTTCGTGGTATCCAATTGTTTAGTAGCTACTATCTAGTCTCATCGCTACAACTCCCGTACGGGCTCGGGAGAGACGTAGGTTGAAAGTCATGCGTCCTCCGATACACAACCCAACCAAGCCGCACTGCTTCTTAACACAGCGCATCCAACCCGGAAGCCAGCCGCACCAATGTGGCGGAGGAAACACTGTGCACCTGGCAACCTTGGTTAGAACGCACTGCGCCCAGTCCGCCACAGGAGTCGCTGGTGCGCGATGAGACAAGCAAATCCCTACCGGCCGAACCCTCCCTAACCCGGACGACGCTAGGCCAATTGTGCATCGCCCCACGGACCTCCCGATCACGGCCGGTTACGACAAAGCCTGGGCGCGAACCCAGAGTCTCTGGTGGCACAGCTGGCGCTGCAGTACAGCGCCTTTAACCACTGTCCACAAAAAAAATGTGCGGGTGCAGTTTGCAGTTAACGATTCAATGTTTCTGAGTCAGTCCTCTTATTGGGGCGGGAAGGCCACTGAAAGTTTTAAGCTGAGATTCATAATTACATCTGAGATTGAATTAGTTTCAAGCATCTTATTTGAAATGAAAATATCACTATGGAGAGATGAATGCATATCTCTGTACATTCTTCTCTGAAAATTCCAATTTCATTATCCACCTTTCTTCTTGATACTTTTTGAGAGTGACATTTTATCTTGCTATCAGGAACATTGTTCTGAACAAATGCTGACATTAAAAACATTTGTGTAGCCTTCAGTAGGCTATGTAGACCTGTTTTTCCCTACCAATCAACGAGACTTATCTTATTATCTTATTGTCAATTAATTTATTATGTACTAATCATATGTGTGTTATAGAAATCCATATGATTTATATGTCTAAGGTAATGATAAGATAATGACTAAATTATTTATATGTTTAAAGTCAAGTTAATGTTACGGTTTTCTTCTGGTGAAAGAGAGGCGGTCCAAAACGCAGAGTGGTTATTTATAAACATCTTTAATAAAGATGATAACGTGAACAATATACTTATACAAAACAAGAAAACGTGGAAAACCGAAAACAAAACACAGAGACAGGAACAATTACCCACGAAATACCCAAAGAATATGGCTGCCTAAATATGGTTCCCAATCAGAGACAACGATAAACATCTGCCTCTGATTGAGAACCACTCCAGGCAACCATAGACTTTCCTAGACAACTATACTGAACACAACCCCATAAATGTAATGAGCCCCTAGACAAGACAAAACACAATAAATCACCCATGTCACACCCTGGCCTAACCAAAATAATAAAGAAAACACAGAATACTAAGGCCAGGGCGTGACAGTCCCCCCCACTCCAACACAGTCTTGGACCGCTTACTTCGCGTCCCTTGAGTAGCGACCCTCGCCGCCGACCTTGGCCTACTAATCCTAACAAAGGGCCCCACTGGACTGAGGGACAGCTCGGGACTGAGGTAGCTCGGGACTGAGGTAGCTCGGGCCTGAGGGGTAGCTCGGGACTGAGGGGTAGCTCAAGACTGAGGGGTAGCTCAAGACTGAGAGGAAGCTCAGGACTGAGAGGAAGCTCAGGACTGAGAGGAAGCTCAGGCAGGTTGACGGCTCTGGCAGATCCTGGCTGAATGGCGGTTCTGGCAGATCCTGGCTGACTGGCGGATCCTGGCTGAATGGCGGATCCTGGCTGAATGGCGGATCCTGGCTGAATGGCGGATCCTGGCCGACTGGCGGATCCTGGCCGACTTGCGGATCCTGGCCGAATAGGGGCTCTGGAAGATCCTGGCTAACTGGCGGCTCTGGAAGATCCTGGCTGACTGGCGGCTCTGGCTGCTCCATGCTGACTAGCGGCTCTGGCTGCTCCATGCTGACTGGCGGCTCTGGCGGCTCCATGCTGACTGGCGGCTCTGGCGGCTCCATGCTGACTGGCGGCTCTGGCGGCTCCATGCTGACAGGCGGGAGACTCTGGCGGCCCATGACAGGCGGGAGACTCTGGCGGCTCATGACAGGCGGGAGACTCTGGCGGCTCATGACAGGCGGGAGACTCTGGCGGCTCATGACAGGCGGGAGACTCTGGCGGCTCATGACAGGCGGGAGACTCCGGCGGTTCATGACAGGCGGGAGACTCCGGCAGCGCTGGACAGGCGGGAGACTCCGGCAGCGCTGGACAGGCGAGTAGCACTGTAGGCCTGGTGCGTGGTGCCAGCACTGGTGGTACTGGGCCGAGGACACGCACCTCTGGGCGAGTCCGGGGAGCTGCCACCGGAGGTCTGATGCGTGGAGGTGGTACCGGATAGACCGGACCGTGCATGCGCACTGGAGCACCGAGCCTGCCCAACCTTACCTGGTTGAATGCCCCCAGTCGCCCTGCCAGTGCGGCGAGGTGGAAAAGCCCGCAACTGGGCTATGCAGGCGAACCGGGGACACCGTGCGCAAGGCTGGTGCCATGTATGCCGGCCCAAGGAGACGCACTGGAGACCAGATGCGTAGAGCCGGCTTCATGGCACTTGGCTCGATGCCCACTCTAGCCCGGCCGATACGCGGAGCTGGTATGTACCACACCGGGCTATGCACCCGCACTGGGGACACCGTGCACTCCACAGCATAACACGGTGCCTGCCCGGTCTCTCTAGCCCCCCGGTAAGCACAGGAAGTTGGCGCAGGTCTCCTACCTGGCTTCACCATACTTCCTGTGTGCCCCCCCACAAGACATTTTTGGGGCTGACTCTCGGGCTTCCATCCACGCCGCCATGCTGCCTCATACCAGCGCCTCTCCGCCTTCGCTGCCTCCAGCTCCTCTTTGGAGCGGCGATATTCTCCTGGCTGAGCCCAGGGTCCTTTACCATCCAGTTCGTCCTCCCTCTTTGCGCAGCTCCTGCTGCCGCTGCCTGTCACCACGCCGCTTGGTCCTGTTGTGGTGGGTGATTCTGTTACGGTTTTCTTCTGGTGAAAGAGACGCGGACCAAAACGCAGCGTGGTTATTTATAAACATCTTTAATAAAGATGATAACGTGAACAATATACTTATACAAAACAAGAAAACGTGGAAAACCGAAAACAGTCCTAACTGGTGCAAAACACAGAGACAGGAACAATCACCCACGAAATACCCAAAGAATATGGCTGCCTAAATATGGTTCCCAATCAGAGACAACGATAAACACCTGCCTCTGATTGAGAACCACTCCAGGCAACCATAGACTTTCCTAGACAACTATACTGAACACAACCCCATAAATCTAATAAACCCCTAGACAAGACAAAATACAATAAATCACCCATGTCACACCCTGGCCAAAATAATAAAAGAAAACACAGAATACTAAGGCCAGGGCGTGACAGTTTAGGCAGTAACTAACAAGTATTCCACCCTGTCACAGTATAATGGAGTGAAATGTGTTTGAATCATAAGACTAGAATTATTGAATGTATGTGCATAGGAAAAGAGGAACTGTTAGTAGACAAGGAACTGTGGCAGACAACTTGTGACCACTGTGAAGCTGACAGTAAAGTCTTATCACGGTCGTCCGGGGCCCGCGACGAGGCGGAGGGGGGTCTACGTCCCACACCAGAGCCGCCGCTGTAAGGGAATGCCCACCCGGACCCTCCCCTTTAAAGTCAGGTTTTGCGTCCGAGTCCGCACCTTTGGGGTAGGCCAGGGTGTGACTGGGGTGGGCATTCTAGTTTCTTTATTTCTATGTTTTCTGTTTCTATGTTTTGGCCGGGTATGGTTCTCAATCAGAGACAGCTGTCTATTGTTGTCTCTGATTGGGAATCATACTTAGGCAGCCTTTTTTCCTTTGTATTTTGTGGATAGTTAACTTTGTTAGTGGCACTATAGCCCTAGTAAGCTTCACGGTCGTTGCTTTGTTTCTTGTTTTGTTTATATAAATAAAGGAAAATGTACGCTCACCACGCTGCACCTTGGTCCGGTCATTTCCACGACGATGTCCGTGACAAACAATGCCTCAAATATTTGTCTGTCAGCCTTGCATTAAAGAAAATTGTGATAAATAAAAAAGTATGCCAGTTTAAATTCAGGACCAAAAATTGACAGCTGTGCCATGTAGATTGCAAAATAGTTGGAAAGAGATTTTAGAAGTACTGATTCCATGGCACATGGTTTATGTATCGGTTTACTGATATACCGGATTCAAAATTCTTGCAACTAATAGAATGTTATCTTGTAACGGAGATGCTGGGAGTTAAAAAACAAGTGCAGGGAGGTGATTTGGACATGAAACACATAACCAGTACTGACTGGGAAATGGAACTACAGGAATGACAGATATAGGGGTCGTGATAGAGTCCAGGTGTGTCACATGATGAGGCGCAGGTGCACATAATTAGTAAACCAGCAGCATCAAGTGCTGGAGAGGGGGAGCAGACATGACAGTACCCCCCTGATGCACGGATCCAGCCGGAAGATGAGGACGGCCTAGAGGGCGTGGAGCGGGCTGGTCCACATAACAAAATTAGAAATCACGGATGATGTTGGGATCTACAATGTCCTCCACCCAAACCCAACACTGCTCCTCTAGACCGTGACCCTCCCAGTCCACCAGGTACTGTAGCCGAACCCCATGACATCGGGAGTCCAGTAAGGATCTGAGGGCATAGGCGGGACCTCCCTCGACATCCAGGGGAGGTGGAGTGGTGTCGTGGGGGACAACCTCAGCCAGGGGACCAGGTGGTGATCCGCCTGCTCCTTCTGACAGTGGACAGTGCACTGGAGTCTCACGTGGGCATCGCTCCACACTTCATCTGTGTGCCTGAACCACTCATCCACTGCCGAAGTTGGAATAGGCGCTCACCCCCCCTCTCTGCCCGCCGGCGGATGCTCTGCAGATTTTGTTGCAAAGAGACAGAATCGTTAGATCATTTGCTTTGGTACTGTCCATATGTAGCTTGTTTTTGGTCGCAGGTTCAGGAATGACAGTTAATTTAAAAATATATGGCAAATAGGAATCAAACTGGATGGTCTTCAGAAATACATGGGAAGTGTTGAGGGCAGTGGAAGGATAGGAGTAAAAACAAACAAAAGATAACTATTGTAAAATAGATTGTGCCCTTAAACATAGCATGTTTAAGCTGGAAGTAGAAGCATTGTTGTGTTGTTGACAATTAGTTTACGCCAATTATGGGAGGGGTGGTAGGGTTAGTGGAAAATAACAAAGGAAAATATATTTAAAAGATTGGACACACCTACTCATTCCAGGGATTTTCTTTATTTTTACTCTTTCTACATTGTAGAATAATAGTGAAGACATCAAAATGATGAAATTACATATATGGAATCATGTAGTAACCAAAAAAGTGTTAAACAAATCAAAACATATTTTATATTTGAGATTCTTCAAAGTAGCCACCCTTTGCCTTGATGATAGCTTTCAACTGTTCAAATGAGACTGCATGAATCAGGCCTTCATGGTTGAATTGCTGCAAAAAAAACACTGCTAAAGGACACCAATAAGAAGACGAGACTAGCTTGGGCCAAGAAACACAATTACTTGACATTAGACCAGTGGAAAAATATATTGGAAGCCAATTACATTGATGGAAGCTACAATCTATCGACATCTATAAAAAATATATATACAAAATAAATACAAAACAATGCTTCAAACGTATTTCTTTTATTTTACTTGTTTTCTGTTTTAGAAATGTTTCAATGGTCACACAGTATGGAAGTGGAACTCCTAACCAACAATGATGTTGGGGATGCAGGCTGGGAATTTCATGCTGGCGTTCAACATCCTGCTCCCTGGGAACAACTACAGAAAGATCTCCCTTTCATTCACATGGGGGTTGTTTCCAGACTCCTTCTTCAAGGTACAGCAGCTGTTGGGGCCATCAAGGCATTCTGGCAGCACAAACATAATGAAACCATTGACCGACTGAAAACAAAAGATGCAGTTGTCATACTTAGTAAATAAAATACTTATCATTTTTGTAAGGTTGGGAAATTAGAAACATAGCACCTTTATTAAGAGGAAGGATGTTTTTAAATGTATGAATAAAATGGGAAATATCTTCCAAAGTTCTCAAATTGTTTGTGATACAAAAGCAAATTAGACATCCTTCCTCCCAATGAAGATACAGGATATTTGCCAGAACAATCTGTGATACCAAAACATTTTTTGGACCTTCCTGGTGTGAAATAACCCTTATTACATACAATAGACAATTTACAATATTATTTGGGATTGCAGCTGATGGTCATATGGACGGTTCTGGACATTGTGCCCAGTACTGTTCTTATACAGCAATGGAGAATGAGACCAAGGAAATCCTCTCCATCATGACCATCGGCAAAAGGGAAACCTAGCAGAGCTATTGCAGAATGGAGAAAGAGGGCTTCGTAAGGACGAAGCTGGTGACCCAAGTCCCACTGACTTGGGTCACCAGCTTGTCTGCTTGTCTGTAAGTCTGTAATGATGCCCACACCCAAATTTCTGCCCTAATGAATGAGTTTGGTTTTAATTTGAATACCAACAATAGACAAACACAACTAGACAACACATGGCTCCAATAGTATCAACTCATAGTAATTCAACAATAGTAATTTCATCTCTCAGTGGAATTCAAATTGTGTAATTGCACAGACTTGAATTCTCAAACATCACACACAGTGATGTGCGATGTTTTGTCCTCAGAACCAGACAGGCCGATACAAAGAAGTGAAGCACTTCATATGTGGCATGGGGGGCAAAGGACATAGGCAAAAATATTGATGCTGTAAAGTATTTATATTGAGGAAGTCATGCGATCTCCACTGCTTATTATATTGTACCTTATGTTTCAACTGAAATGCCTAATTGAGAGAATTCTCTTAACCCACTTTTCAAACATTCTCTCAAGAAATGCTGGGCAGCAGGCAGCGTATTGCATCCTTCTCCAGTGGAGTATGGATATTGTCAACCACAGTGGACGCTGCTGAGGGAGAATGGCTCATAATAAATGGCCAGAATGGAGCCAATAGAATGGCATCAATCACCTGGTAGCCATGTATTTGATACCATTCCGCTCCAGTCATTACCAGTTCTCCCCAATTAAGGTGCCACCAAGCTCCTGTTGTCAACCACTTCTGGTGGAGATGTAAGGAGGCTGGGACATATGAAGAGTTCATTTTAAGTGAAATACTGTGGCACTAAGAACAGCTTACTATTGGATGATTTATATTTTGAATTTATATTTGGAATGGCTTGTATCGTACTTGACTGTAATTTCAGCACTGCCATTACCGTGATTAATGATATGTCAGGCTATTGTGTAGTAAATAAATGGTTACTGATAAATGGTTTTCACTGCTGTAGAACATGAGAGGCATCCTGCACCATGTTGTAGAACACAAATGGGCCTTCGGCAGCTTTCAGCATGACAGTTTTCCTGAGAAAGGCCCAAAGTCCTGAATGGAGAGAGGTTCAGCAGCCCACAAGACTGACTGAAATTGTGCTCGACCAGAGGTGTCTTAAAGTTATCACCAAACACCTGGCTTTTAGGTCTTGTAAATCATATATGTGTCATATATTTTTCTATGTTTGATGAGACGACACGTATAAGGCTAATTGTGATGCTTTTCTGAGGTCAACTGCAGAGCTGGAGGCATTCCAATATCACATTCTGATGTATGCCAGCAATAGGTTTGCCTTCACACTGCACATATATGAGGACAGGACTCTCCTGGCAGCATTGGACAACAATCAACATCGAGAGAGGCCTGCTCTCGAGGAACAAAGCTGGCAACAAGATGTGAGTGATTCCTGTTTCCGTACCTGTTTTGGGCACTCATCTGTTATGTACATCTCCGGTAAGAACCAGAACCTGCCCAAACTTATTCAATGCAGCAGCACATTTTCCAGCCTATTGGTTATACCTTGATGTTGTAATGATAATTACTCGTTCCTCGATGTTCGGTGTTCTATACCCTGAGCTACTCACAGTACAGACACTTTCAAAACAAGTCCAAAAAATGGACAGTGCTTGCGAAGAAGAACCCCAAAACCCTAGCTACATCTCTGAGCAGCAAGCATGTGTGGTCAGACAAAGGTTGGCATCCAATATAGGAATGCCAAGGATCATCCCTTGTGTAGCCAGTGACCCAAGAAATCTTGGCCTTCTCCCTGACATTGCAACACCACTCATCCAGGAACTGGGTCAGGCACACGTCAGCTGGGGGCCAGGTATGAGTGATAAGATTTAAAACAGTGTTTTTACAAAGGAGGGTCAAACAGAGTGTTTCTAGATGCATCTTTTCCTCCCTCTCCCTAGGATCTGAACAGCTGCACTGACTGGAAACCCCATGTCCACATGCACACACACATGCATGCCTGCACAAGCACACACACATGCATGCATAATCTCACACACACACACTGAATACCAATAGCTAACAATTAGTTCCTATAGTTTCTTGTAAAAAGCTATTACAAATAACCACCATTGTTATTGTACATTGTGTTATTGTACAGTCCCCTCTACTCAATTAAATAGACCTCATTGCTTATAAATAGCAATTGTAAATAACCTCATGTTATTGATCATGTATTATAGAGTCCCTTCGACTCAATCCACCTGTAAATATACCTTGTGAATACTTTGTCACTCATGAATGTTGTCTTACGTCTAAATAAATGTAGTTATGCAGAGTCAAATGATTTGTTCTATGATTCTGTTTCATTTTAAAAGACTTAACTATTTGTGGAACAAATAAATACTTTTGTACTTCCACTATATTCAACCTTTGTTTGTAACATTAGTTGTTTTTATTAAACAGTGGGTTAGAGTTAGCGAACAGTTCATAATACATGGACAGAATTCTCTAGGTCAGTCTGCCAGGAGTGAATCCTTTATAGTGGCCATTAGGGTCAGGGAAAGCGTCTCTGATGTCCCACACGCAGCAGCTTGGAATAACTATCCTGTGGCCCTGCCAAAGCGTTGCACGCTGCCAACAGATGAACTGCTGGTAGGCAGCATGCCTGTACTCTGCATGGTCTTCTCCCTGTTCCTCACTTTCAACCAGGGATAACAGATCATTCCTATAACCCTGATGTTCCTTAGGTTTCCAGGCTCCAGGCAGTATGTGTATGTGTGTGGCATTGTACTGATACAGGTATTTGGCCCCCCAACGCAGCCCTTCTTCTCAAAGTCAGTTGGCATTTTCACCACACCTGCCACAGGTGCACCAAAAATCTAATCAAATAAAAGTTGATTTGTCACGCGCGTCGAATACAACAGTGAAATGCTTACTTACAGGCTCTAACCAATAGTGCAAAAAGGGCCTCCCCCCACATCTCCACCACCTCCCTGGTTAGCCTGGATGTCCTCTCCAGCATCAGCATCAAGACATCATGCCTCTCTCTCGCTCTCTACTACAGCTGTTTATGATACAACTAAAGTTAATGAGCAAAAATAAGAGCTACTGTATATTTCCTGGTTGACATGAGTACCGGAGTTGACAATCTGGTCTAGATTTGGTTTAGACTAATCAGACATGGTGTAATGTGGCTTACAAACCTCCACCAGTGCTCTTCTATCTTGACTATGATGATCAACTCTCTCCCTGTAAGCCAGGGATTTTTCCCAGATTCTGAATCTGCCCCTTCTACCTCTTCCACTGTTCCCTCCCCTGGAACTGGTTGATCCTTTTGCCCTACTCATTACATGGGCCCCTGTCTCTACACTGGCCCTCAGCAGTCCTCCACGGACCATTTGACATCTGCCCCTGGCTTTCTCTCTCTGTGTAGGCTTCTCTGTGCCATGTTCAAGCAACAGATTGTCCGAAAGGGAATAATTCAAGAATCAGGATGCGCCAAATACATTTACATGTACCAAAAATTTGACCTGGTGAAATGGTGCTGCCAACAATTGACAGAAAATATACTCTTTGTAAGAATAACAATTAGTAAATGGTAATAGTATTTACTGTAAATATTTTGTTAACCAAGCCTTGACTGATAGGTAACTTAGCTACAACTATAAATAAATTCATATGGTCATTAAATATTAGCTATATTACCTCGACATGATCTGCCATCTCTGATGATGTTAGTTCTTTGGATTTTTATGTTGTGGAAGAAAGACAAACGTGACTCATTAGCGAACATAAATACACTCAATGTTTTCTAATACATGAAATGAAAACAAACATTTTATATTACAATGAACCTAACTTTAGCCAACTTTTATTCTGCTCCCTAACTAATTTAGCCAGCTAGCTAGCCCACTAGTCTAGCCAACAGGCAGAACACAGCTAAACACTACAAAACATGCAGAACAGGTTATCAGAAACTACATATTTTCCAGAACAGAACAAAGTGTACAATATAATGCATAATGGCTCATCACATAAAATAATTGAACGTTTTATTCCAAAAGTACTTACCGGGATTATAGTCCGACTGGATTGGCTGCAATGCTAAACTGCAATATGGCAGAGTGACAGTTGAGTTATAAACATCACTCAGCATGTGAGCCAGATTACATATTGCCTACACTCGAGCCCTATGTCATCACCTCGCCTGGCTGAGAAATCAACTGAAAAATATTTTTAAAAACCTGAAGGGGTGAATATTTTAAAAAGCTTGGGTATTTCCAGTGCCGTGGCGTCAAAGCATTGAATAGGTATAGTTAAGCCGTAATATCTCTTATTTGGGAGATATAAACCAAAATAGAAAGTGCATTATTTAATTTAGCGCTTACTGAGTCTGGTTTCAGTAGAAGGAACCATGAATTCTGCTTTATATCAGAGAATTCGATAATGTAAGGCCATCTGTCTGGGAGCTGAATCTGAAGCGCAGCGGAGTCATGCAGCAAGACAAATATCCAAAACACACAATCAGGTCTACACAATCAGGTCTACACAATCAAGTCTGAAAATGGCTAAAAAGCAACACATTTTAAGTTTTGTAATGGCCTTTAGTCAAAATCCAGACCTAATCCCAATTCAGATGTTGTGGCAGGACTTGGAAAGAGCAGTTCATGCTTGAAAATCCACAAATGTTGCTGAGGTTAAAGCAGTTCTGCATTGAAGAGTGGGCCAAAATTCCTCCACAGCAATGTGAGAGATTGATCAACAACTACAGGAAGCTTTTGGTTGTAGTCATTGCAGCTAATGGTGGCACAAGCAGTTATTGACCCCTCCTGTCTCAGCCTCCAGTATTTATACTGCAGTAGTTTATGTGTCTGGGGGCTAGGGTTAGTCTGCTATATCTGGAGTATTTCTCCTATCTTATCCGGTGTCCTGTGTGAATTTAAGTATGCTCTCTCTAATTCTCTCTTTCTCTCTTTCTTTCTTTCTTTCTTTCTTTCTTTCTTTCTCTCGGAGGACCTGAGCCCTAGGACCATGCCTCAGGACTACCTTGCATGATGACACCTTGCTGTCCCCAGTCCACCTGGCCGTGCTGCTGCTCCAGTTTCAACTGTTCTGCCTGCAGCTATGGAACCCTGACCTGTTCACCGGACGTGCTACCTGTCCCAGACCTGCTGTTTTCAACTCTCTAGAGACAGCAGGAGCGGTAGAGATAGTCTCAATGATCGGCTATGAAAAGCCAACTGACATTTACTCCTGAGGTGCTGACCTGTTGCACCCTCGACAACTACTGTGATTATTACTATTTGACCATGCTGGTCATTTATGAACATTTGAACATCTTGGCCATGTTCTGTTATAATCTCCACCCGGCACAGCCAGAAGAGGACTGGCCACCCCTCATAGCCTGGTCCCTCTCTAGGTTTCTTCCTAGATTTTGGCCTTTCAAGAGAGTTTTTCCTAGCCACTGTGCTTCTACACCTGCATTGCTTGCTGTTTGGGGTTTTAGGCTGGGTTACTGTACAGCACTTTGAGATATCAGCTGGTGTAAGAAGGGCTATATAAATATATTTTATTTTGATTTGATTTGAAGAGGGCGGATACCTTTTTTACACAGGGGCTTTGGGTGTTGCATAACTTTGTTTATGAAATAAATTAAATAAGTATGTAATTGCTGTGTTATTTGTTCCCTCTGGTTCCCTTTATCTAATATTAGGTTTTGTTGAAGATCTGATAACATTCAGTGACAGAAATACACAAAAATAGAGAAAATCAGAAAGGGGCCAAATACTTTTTCACAGCACTGAATATGACCATGGCCAGTTCTGCTGTCGTGTGAAAGGCTCAAGTCTTCAATTGCTTCAATTGAGAAATGTTGACCAAATCAGCTGTCCCAGAGCTACCGAACCTTATTCAACTTGTCAATTAATACAATATTAACACCTATGGAATTTTAACAAATAGCATGTTAAACCAGAATAAAAAAAAACTGTATTGTTCTTGAAAAGGTTATTTGTAGAGCCTTTAAGATTGGGCTCCTGAGTGGGGCAGCATTCTAAGGCACTGCATCTCAGTGCACGAGGTGTCACAACAGTACTTGGTTCAAATCCAGGCTGCATCACATCTCATAGGGAGTCCCATAGGGCGGGCAACAATTGGCCCAGCGTCGTCCGGGTTTGGCCAGGGTAGGCCATCATTGTAAATAAGAATTTGTTCTTTTAACTGACTTGCCTAGTTAAATAAATAAAAATATAGAACCATTCTCCATGAATGTTCTACAAAGAACAAATAAAAGGGCCTTTTTATGGTTCTTTATAGAATTTTATGGAACTGTTCTTTATAGCACCATAAACATTCCATGTAGAACCTTATGAACATGTTTTTTTATAGAACCTTACAAAAAAGGGTTCTATATAGCACCACAATCTGCTGTGGTTAGCCTGCAAGCCAAATAACCCTTATTTGGCACTATATATGACGTTTTTTTTCTGTGTGTATTTATGAAAGAATAACATTATGATTGGGGGTATTTGGGCCATTTGAAAACATTAAATTAACACAAATAAAGCAAGTGACATGTGAAATGATATTGCAAAACTCTGACTCAGACTATTGCAAGTGGCCTGTGTGTCGCCCTCGCAATTTTACGGAGGACCGAAAATCAATTTGTTAAATGCTGTTAAATGCAAGCATGTTCAATCTTGAATCACTTAAATCTATTTATATTAAAATATCTAGGCCTAATGTTTTAACTATGACTCCAAATGTGACATTTCAACCAATGCATTTGGCATCATCTTCTGAATGCACGCTTATAGACCCACTCATCCTTTCATTAGGCTGTAAAAAAAAAAAAAAAAAAAAATGTCGTTAGATTGAATGTGCGACAAAGAGGACGATAATGCGCAATATGCGGTCAATGTTGGTCAAAGTTTAGATGGAACCCTGACTATAATAGTGTTGTTGGGGGCGAATGAGCGCTTCCTCTCAGTCTCTCACTGCCGGTCTCTCCTGCGGTTACCGAGACGCAGGCTGGTCGTGCCACCTAAATACCTCAAGCAGCTATCTGCTGCTCTGCGTTATCCCCTTTGTGCCGCGCTGTGTGATTGTTGCAGAGGATTAGGCTACTCGTTTCTACAAGGTTTTGCTCGGAGCGCAAAATTATCCGGTATAGGTGTTTTGCCAAAAATCAACTAATTCTGAATTGAACAATAGGCTATTGCTTTTTAATTAATTTGTCCTGGTATGCTTTTAATCCTGTGCTATTTTTCAAGTATTTTAAGGAAGAATGGAAATCGATTCAAGTAAAGACGAATTACGATAGATCAGAACTATAGATTACAGTAAAATTGAGTGAGCGTTCGAGTTTGATTGAAATAACTCAACATAGCCTACATTTGACCAGTTTCGCTGCACCAATATAGTGCCCGTCTTTCAAACTGCTGAGAGACTGGAGAGGTTGTCTCGCACTGAATGAGTCGCTTTGGAACGCGCGCTATCCACAGAGCGAGCCGGTGATGAAAAAGGTCGGGATTGCGATCAGTAGGCTAGCCTATATTGGAAATTAAAAACGATTTTGGAATAATGGTGAAGTGAAAATAAGAACGCCGAAGATGCAACATCTCCTTGGTAGAATACACGATGGACAAACGCCTGCCATGAATGGTAAGAAAAGCACCTGTCCGTTTTGGGTGAGGTTTAATCATTATCAAGTCGTTAGAATGGCACATTGAAAAGTCCATTAATTTGTCTAAACATACTTTCTCATGCCCTTATGCATCGTAAATTATTATCAACATGTTCTATTAATTTGTGGCAAATCATGGTGCCATTATTGGCTAAATATTTTGATGTTAGATGGAATTACTCTTGTTGTTGTTTAGGATATATTTCTGCATTATATCATTTTTAACCCGCGCCCCTACCCTAGTCGCATCCATGCCCCATTGATAGGCTATTGTAGCCTGAAACATTAACTAATATTTAACACCCATGATCAAACCGGAATGTAAGATAACAATACCCATATTCATTCAGATGTTCGATTATTTAATAGAAAGGCAACGATACAAGTATACGTTTTTAGGGGACATATGAAAGGAGAATGGAATTGGACATGATTATTGTCTTAGTAAGACCCCAGTGCAGATGAACGCAGTTATTGTATGACTAACGAAGATTTCTAAATGCATGTTACTGACTATCTGGGCATGTTGACAATTTGGAGCCATCTTTGACCTTAACATATGAACCAATTTTGCACTCTCCTGTGCATGAATGCATAATACACATGTGACCCAGACTAAAGAGTGAACTGCTTGCATGGCTGGAATTTCTGGTGACCTTACATCAATCTATTAAGATTAGTCAACTTGGGAAAGCAACACTACTGGATACTGTGTTTATGGTACTTGCAGAGTAGCCCTAGTATTCACTAGTTCTTGAAAAGGACTCCCTATTTCACACATTGAAGTACTTCTGGGAAAGTAATCTGATTCAATGTGTGGAGTCATCCTGAATAGGATGGGTTCCATTTAGTGGTGTGGATGGAAAGAGCACCATTGAAAAGAAACACAAAAAAATGTGTTGGGTATTGATGTAGCCCATTCTTTTTACTCTCCATTTGAAGCGCTTATGCAATTAAAGTTATTTGTCCAATTTGTACATGCCCATGCCTGCACTTGCCACAAGTCATTTGTCCAATTTGTATCAATCTAAATGTGTTTTTTTCGCGAAGGTTTAAGGGCTGGCCGATATATTGTATTTTAAGGTATGGATCCATAAACCGGTATGGATTTTTACAATACCAACTATAAATCTATTTAGATCAAATTTTAAATAAATTAGAAGTTCTACACATTGGATCACTTCACTGTCAGTTGTTATCCTCTGCCAAGGGATAATCTGCGGTGGAAGGTGGCCGAGCCACCTCGATGTTTGTAACACCATGGGACATCCAGAAAATGGTTCTTCTCGCGGACACCTCTGTAGCTTCTGAACGGTTTGGCCTAGAAACTGCAAGTCCCACGGGACTCGTCTGAATTCGGTACCGTCAAAGTGCCAACTTCTGTTTGTAGCGTCCGAACCGTTTGGGCTTCAAACTTTTGTGACCCTCCCCTCTAATGGCTTAGACTCTTAAGAATCAAAGGGATACTTTCGGATTCTGGCAACGAGTCCCTTTATCTACTTCCCCAGAGTCAGATGAACTCTTGGGCACTATTGGCATGCTTCTGTGTCCAGTATCTAGTTGATGACCTGCACTCTAAAAGTCAAACGCAAGTTCAAGAATGTGTGAAGAAAAATAATGAGCACCTTCCACAACACGTTCTCCAAACCTCCAGTTCTGCTTCTAAGATAGTTGTGGCACTGCTCCTAGATTCTCAGTCCTGCCAGAGCTGTGTGTATCAGTCCACAGATGGGGTGGTCAGTACAGTATGTGTGAAGTGTTTTACAGAGGGAAGAAAGCCCTGCGAATACAGGGCCAACAATATCTTTAATACCTGTACTGTGCATGCAGGAACACTAACTCCTTCTCTGGCGGTGCTAGCTGTTCATGGCCAGAGCTCACTACAACATCACGCCAGGCCATACAGAAGGAAAGGGAACCTCGCTATAGTGCTTACTGCGAACCCACTGTCTGCTGTTTTAAGAGATGGCGTTTGCCTCACAGGGATTAGAGGCGTGCCTCTAATTGACTTAGCATGAACCATTTTACACCATACAACTCACAATCACACTCCAAACCCATGGTGACACATGCATGGAGATCCTAGCTCAAATCACCATGATGTGGTGGAGAGGTTAAGTGACAGCCAATAAGACCAGAGCCAGATTCCGTCATTTTAAAATGCATGCTGCCTTGTGTGTGAAACAAATGCTGGGCTCAGCCCAATCAAACTGCTAATCTCTTGGTAATCACATATTAGGTACCCCACGTGAGTTTTGTTTACATTTAAGGTAGGCAACATTGAATATGTGCCTTGTATCTTTACTGCAAAACATTCAATATACTTGCAACCATCAGGGAACTGATTTTCTTTATAAGACATCTGTATTGCTAACTCATGCATTCAACTGAATCCATCCCCTCCTCCCCATCTGTATCTTGGGTGCCTATGTGTATATACTGTAAATACAGCAGTTCTGTAAACAGTCACGTATTCTTATAATTGTCTTCAAATGATTACATTACAACCACTCTAATAAGTATACTTGATTGCTTATGCAGTTGTCATTTTTGGTCAATTGAATCGAATTGAATTACTTAATTTTTCAAGAAGAACTTCAGTATTCATTGTGAAATGTCCTGCGGGTTGGGTTGGATGGCACCGACATAGACAGGTCTTTGGGCTGTCAAATAACACCTCTCTAAGCAGCCCCTGGGCAGGGCCTCTCAGAGGATCTGCTGGCTATAAATAATGGCACATATGTTGCCATGCTTCTGGCTGACGCACGCTAAGCCCCATCCTTAGCTGCCTGGGACACACAGTACAGAGAGCTCAATGCATGCACTGCTGTGTGGTATGACTGAGGAGCTGAGTGATAGGACTACGTGTGTGTGAACGGTGTGTGTGTGTGTGTGTGTGTGTGTGTGTGTGTGTGTGTGTGTGTGTGTGTGTGTAGGGTATTGGGGGGTGACATAGGCCTCAGGCGTGCCTCCCTCTATCTCTTCATCTTTCTCGTCATATTTGTCATTCTTGTTTTATCACCATAACCTCACCCTATCACTGTTGTTTTTTTCATCTCCTTTCTCTCTTATCCTCTGCCTCTCTACACCCACCCCTTCCTTTTCCTCCCACCCAGCTTGCACTCCTGACTGGCAGACTCTTAACCTGTCAGAGAAAGTGGTTACTGCCACTTTGTTTTGCCAAATATATTTCAGAGAATTTTATAGGCCCATCAGCAGAAGGAAACAATAGCATCACCATGGGACATGTAAAGACTGCTTGGTGTGCTAAGCACTGATATCATGAACATAGCATTACAGTTTTAAACCACAACACCAACCACAGGGACACACACACAATTACTACAAAAATGCTGGCCAACAGGCCTGATATCAGGTGTAAGATGGGACAAAAAAAATGAATTCACAAGCTTTTCAGCTACAGGCATTCCCACAATGTCCATATACCAAGTTATAGTGAGTTAATACTTTCATTGATGGTGTAAATTCCTCCTGTAAATAAGGCATTTATAACACTTTTGATAATGCAACACCCATGAAGTTGTGATGGTTTCATAAAGGGTATTATTCAAGGCCTTATGTATACCCCCTTGAAGTAATGTATTTTTGTTTTAGCATGGTTGGAACAAATAACAAAGAGTGCGTCATCTGATAGCAAAAATATGGCTAAATATGAATTTATATCGGTCCTGCTCTAAAACGCAGCATGCATTTCAAAAGAGTGACAACATCGCTGGTCCATCAAATAATTGTCATATACATTACTCTTACAGAATTGTCACTTGGGCAAGGATATTGGACAATGAAAGCCTATTGGAGGATAACGTTTATCTAGGACAGAAGAATTTATAACTGACTTTTTCCAACATAACATAGTAGGTAGAGCAGATCCCCTTATTGTATGGGACACTTTTAAATGTGACTTTAGTGGCCATACAATTCAATACTCATCTCTAAAATAAAAGCAATTTAGGTCTAAAGAGTCCATATTAACAAAGGAAATAAAAGGACTAACAGTACAGATATATAGCAATACAAACTGTACCATAGAGGCACAGAATATGTTAGAGGAAAAACAAAAAGAAATTGAGGAACTTATTCAAGAAAGATAAAGTGCAATGTACTATAAAAATTAAGTGAACTGATGGAATATTGGGGAAAAATGCACCAAATTATTTTAAGATTTTCAACTTAGAAATGCTACCAAAATTAATTTACAGAAACTTCTTACAAATGTTATAGTCACCACGATTCACCATTCAATATTTTGAAAGAGGACGCAAAGTACTTTAAGCATATGCTTTCGTTTCAGTCTCCTTCATTTCCATTAACCAAATTCATTGTATGGATTTGTTTCTATTAATAATGTAAAACTAACATCTGTACAGAAAGACTCATGTGAAGGCCAAATTGCAGAGGCGGAACTTCTTGATGTAATTAAAGCCTTTAAGTCTGGGAAAACTCCAGGGTTGGATGGCATACCAGTTGAGGTACAGTGCCTTGCGAAAGTATTCGGCCCCCTTGAACTTTGCGACCTTTTGCCACATTTCAGGCTTCAAACATAAAGATATAAAACTGTATTTTTTTGTGAAGAATCAACAACAAGTGGGACACAATCATGAAGAGGAACGACATTTATTGGATATTTCAAACTTTTTTAACAAATCAAAAACTGAAAAATTGGGCGTGCAAAATAATTCAGCCCCCTTAAGTTAATACTTTGTAGCTGCGATTACAGCTGTAAGTCGCTTGGGGTATGTCTCTATCAGTTTTGCACATCGAGAGACTGACATTTTTTCCCATTCCTCCTTGCAAAACAGCTCGAGCTCAGTGAGGTTGGATGGAGAGCATTTGTGAACAGCAGTTTTCAGTTCTTTCCACAGATTCTCGATTGGATTCAGGTCTGGACTTTGACTTGGCCATTCTAACACCTGGATATGTTTATTTTTGAACCATTCCATTGCAGATTTTGCTTTATGTTTTGGATCATTGTCTTGTTGGAAGACAAATCTCCGTCCCAGTCTCAGGTCTTTTGCAGACTCCATCAGGTTTTCTTCCAGAATGGTCCTGTATTTGACTCCATCCATCTTCCCATCAATTTTAACCATCTTCCCTGTCCCTGCTGAAGAAAAGCAGGCCCAAACCATGATGCTGCCACCACCATGTTTGACAGTGGGGATGGTGTGTTGCTTTTACGCCAAACATAACGTTTTGCATTGTTGCCAAAAAGTTCAATTTTGGTTTCATCTGACCAGAGCACCTTCTTCCACGTTTGGTGTGTCTCCCAGGTGGCTTGTGGCAAACTTTAACCTACACTTTTTATGGATATCTTTAAGAAATGGCTTTCTTCTTGCCACTCTTCCATAAAGGCCAGATTTGTGCAATATACGACTGATTGTTGTCCTATGGACAGAGTCTCCCACCTCAGCTGTAGATCTCTGCAGTTCATCCAGAGTGATCATGGGCCTCTTGGCTGCATCTCTGATCAGTCTTCTCCTTGTATGAGCTGAAAGTTTAGAGGGACGGCCAGGTCTTGGTAGATTTGCAGTGGTCTGATACTCCTTCCATTTCAATATTATCGCTTGCACAGTGCTCCTTGGGATGCTTAAAGCTTGGGAAATCTTTTTGTATCCAAATCCGGCTTTAAACTTCTTCACAACAGTATCTGGGACCTGCCTGGTGTGTTCCTTGTTCTTCATGATGCTCTCTGCGCTTTTAACGAACCTCTGACACTATCACAGTGCAGGTGCATTTATACAGAGACTTGATTACACACAGGTGGATTGTATTTATCATCATTAGTCATTTAGGTCAACATTGGATCATTCAGAGATCCTCACTGAACTTCTGGAGAGAGTTTGCTGCACTGAAAGTAAAGGGGCTGAATAATTTTGCACACCCAATTTTTCAGTTTTTGATTTGTTAAAAAAGTTTGAAATATCCAATAAATGTCGTTCCACTTCATGATTGTGTCCCACTTGTTGTTGATTCTTCACAAAAAGTACAGTTTTATATCTTTATGTTTGAAGCCTGAAATGTGGCAAAAGGTCGCAAAGTTCAAGGGGGCCGAATACTTTCGCAAGGCACTGTATACCAAACCTTTTTTATGTACCCAGAGGACCAATATTAGTATGTTTTAACCACTCCTATGACAATTTTTTGATGATCAGATACTCAACAAGAAATTCTGATTTAATTATTACTGAAACAGGGGGGGGGGGGGGGGGATTCTAGGCCATTTAGCAAAATGCATAGCGCATATACTGTAATTTAAAAGGTATTGTTGGATACTATTCATCCTAATCAGTTTTTTACACGGATGATGGGTTGAAGATAATATAAGACAAGTACTGGAAACTATAATATATAACACAAATATAACACTATGAAAAATCTGGGAAACCAGGCCTGCTGACTTTGAAAAGTATTTTGGTAAAGTACAACGGAAATGTATACATAAATGCCTGGAATATTTCAATTTTGGATATTATTTTATGCAATGGGTTAAAGATATGTATAGTAACCACAGGTGTAAAATAGTAAATAATGGCTACTTCTCAGAAAGTATTAAACTGTCAAGAGGAGTTACACAAGGTTGTCCACTATCGCCATGTCTACTTACTGTATTTTGGCCATCGAAATGTTAGCTTTAAAATCAGATCCAACAATAATTGCAAGGGGCAAGAAAGCCACGGCTTAAAAGCAAAGTTGTCATTGTATGCTGATGATTCATGTTTTCTTTTGAATCCACAATTTAGATTCCTCCAAGGATCTTAGATACTTTTTCCAACCACTCTGGATTACAACCAAATTATGATAAGTATACTATATTACTTATTGGATAACAAAGAAATACAACTTGTGTAGTTTACCAATTAAACGGCCTGACGGTGATGTGGACATACTTGGTATTCAAATAAATTATCTCGCTGCAATACATTTTTATAGAAAGTTAGCAACAATAGATCCGATCTTGCTACTATGGAAAGAAAAATACCTGTGGAAAAATCACCCTGATTAACTCTTTAGTCATATCGTAATTTACAGTTGAAGTCGGAAGTTTACATACACCTCAGTTTCACAATTCCTGACATTTAATTCTAGTAAAAAATCCCTGTCTTAGGTCAATTAGGAACACCACTTCATTTTAAGAATGTGAAATGTCTGAAAAATCTTAGAGAGAATGATTTATTTCAGGAATTATTTATGGGGTGAATTTATCAGTGAATTATAAGAGAAATAATCTGTCGGTAAACAATTGGTGGAATGTCCTAACCAACTTGCCAAAACTATAGTTTGTTAACAAGAAATTTGTGGAGTGGTTTGAAAACGAGTTTTAATGACTCCAACCTAAGTGTATGTAAACTTCAACTGTACCTATTTGCTTATGGCCTTACCTACACCTAGCGACGGGTTTTAAATTATATGAGCAAAAAATCTTTCCCTTCATTTGGAACGGCAAACCAGACAAAATTACATGGGCCTGTTTGTATAATTAATATGGGCAGATTAAATATTAAAGCATTAAACCTCTCACTAAAGGCTTCAGTCATAGAAAAGTTGTACTTATTAAATCCAAACTGGTACTCTAGCAAATTAGTAAGAATGTCTCACTGAATGTTCAAGAATGGCCTTTTTCCCTTCATTCAGATTACAACCTCTCACTTTCAGTTCATTTCAAATGTAATCTCATCTACATATGTATATATTTACAAAACATTACATGGGGGATTGGAAATTATGCAGACAGTCACATTGATGGAAGCTACAATCTTTCTGCAAAATTAAAGCTGATCTACCCCATTAAAAATGTAAAACAAATGTAGCCACCTTAAAGGAGACTTTTTATATCTATACACTGCCTTTCGTGTTCCATATTTCTAAGCAGTTTGTCAAAGCTGAGCTCTTGTGCATTGGCACAAATTATTTATCATGGTGTATATTAGTGATAGTGCAGAGATGACATCCTCCCTTCATTTTAACTCTCTAAAGTGTTATGTGCTGTGAAGATATACAATGCCTTCGGGAAGTATTCAGACGCCATTACTTTTTCCACATTTTGTTACATTACAGCCTTATTCTAAAATAGATGAAATAAATACAAATCCTCAGGTATCTACATACAATACCCCACAGTGATGAAGTGAAAACAGGTTTTAAAACTTTTGGGAAAATGTCATAAAAATAAAAAACTGAAATACCTTATTTACATAAGTATTCAGACCGTTTGATATGAGACTTGAAATTGAGCTCAGGTGCATCCTGTCTCCATTGATCATCCTCGAGATGTTTCTACAATTCAATTGATTGGACATGATTTGGAAAGGCACATGTGCATGTCAGAGCAAAATCCAAGCCTTGAGGCTAAAGGAATTGTCCGTAGAGCTCAGAGACAGGATTGTGTCAAGGCACAGATCTGGCGAAGGGTATCAAACCATTTCTGCAGCATTGAAGAGCCCAAGAACACAGTTGCCTCTATCATAAATTGAAGACGTTTGGAACCACGTTTGGAAACACCAAGACTCTACTTGGAGCTGGCCACCCAGCCAAACTGAGCGATTGGGGGAGAAGGGCCTTAGTCAGGGAGGTGACCAAGAACCCGAGGGCCACTCTGACAAAGCTCTGGATCCTCTGTGGAGATGGGAGAACCTTCCAGAAGGACAACCATCTATGCCACACTCGGGTCAATCGGGCCCTTGTGGTAGAGTAGCCAAACGGAAGCCACTTCTCAGTAAAAGGCACATGACAGCCTGCTTGTAGTTTTCCAAAAGGCACCTAAAGACTCTCAGACCATGAGAAACAAGATTATCTCTGGATGAAACCTGGCACCATCCCTATGGTCAAGCATGGTGGTGGCAGCATCATGCTGGGGGGATGATTTTCAGCAGCAGGGACTGGGAGACTAGTCAGGATCGAGGACAAGATGAACGGAGCAAAGTGCAGAGAGATCCTTGATGAAAACCTGCTCCAGAGCTCTCAGGACCTCAGACTGAGGCAAAGGTTTCCCTTCCAACAGTACAACGACCCTAAGCAGACAGCCAAGACAATGTAGAATTGGCTTCAGGGCAAGTCTCTGAATGTCCTTGAGTGGCCCAGCCAGAGCCCGGACTTGAACCCGATCGAACATCTCTGGAGAGACCTGAAAATAGCTGTTCAGCAACGCTCCCAATCCAACTTGGCAGAGCTTGAGAGGATCTGCAGAGAAGAATGGGAGAAACTCTACAAATACAGGTGTGCCAAGCTTGTAGTGTCTTACCCAAGAAGACTTGATGCTGAAATCGCTGCCAAAGGTGCTTCAACAAAGTACTGAGTAAAGGGTTTGAATACTTACAGTATGTAAATGTGATATTTTATTTTTTATTTATTTTTACTTTTTAGCAACAAGTTCTAAAACCCATTTTTGCTTCGTCATTATTGTGTGTCGATTGATGAGAGAAAAAACTATTTAATACGTTTTAGAATAAGGCTTTAACGTAACAAAATTTGGAAAAAGTCAATCTGTCTGAATTCTCTCTGAAGGCACTGTATGCTGTTGCTAGGATGTGTTCACTCTCATCTCTGGGTTGAGTGTTGTTTGGTGCTGTGTCATGAATGGTCAGAGTGTCCTTACTGTTGTGCTTGCCAGTGGAGGCTGCTAGCCTGAATGTCAGTCAGAGCAGAAAAGGCATTAGACTAAAAGGCTCAAGAGATGAAGTATCCCCTGCACAGCACAGACAGGCACTGCACTCAACTATATAGGCCTAGCCTGGTCTTCCTAACTGCCTTATTCGTCATGTTGGACAAGACAGCAGCAAGTCTAATTTGTCATTACAGCCACTACAATGTCTCCTCATCAGCCATTTATTCTGTCCTTGGACCAGTAGCATCCCTAAAACTGGGATTAGAAGGTCATGCCTGCCAGCCCACTCCATCACCCAGTGTACAGAAACATGTATGGGTGGAGAGGGGTATTCAAACAAAGGCATGGCGGTGAATTATACACAGGACGATGTGTTTGGTTTAGCCTGGTTCCAGGTCTTGCCAAATCCTATGGTTATCATCACTATTTGGCAACAGAAACCGATTTGGGACCAGGCATGTTTGGTTTGTTCCTCAGTGTCGAGCAGGAGGTCATGTGACCTCTGAGTCATCCAGAGGTGGAAGTAATAAGCCTTCTGGCGAGGGTTCAGGTGGCAGTCGAGAGATGAGTTCGGATTGGTCTGCCATATAGAAGGCTTCTGTCTACTTGAGCTTGTTAGTAAGTAAACGTCTGCAAAAAAGCATAATGAAATTGTTGCCAGCAGAGCTGGTTAGGCTGTTTTCATGTTATCCAATCATCAGCCAGAGCGTCAACTGTACGCTCCGAGAATGAAACGAGATTGGTGGGGCTAAAGCTTAAGAGGGTGTGAACGATGCTGAATGGGTGTAGACAAAGAAGATCTCCTCACTAGATACCAAAACATTCAAAGGCCATTTTCTCAAAAGTGAGTTTACAAGTTGATCAACTTTAAAAGCAGAATTACTTTCCCATTTTTACTCAAATGCAGTGAATGATATACCATTTTGTAGCTCTGAGTCTCTACAATAAAAGAGTTTAACATGATTTTTGAATGACTACCTCATACAAACGTCATCCTCACCCTCCATTTGGCAAATCAGACCATAATTATATCCTCCTGATTCCTGCTTACAAGCAACCAGTGACTAGATCAATAAAAAATTGGTCAGATAAAGCAGATGCTAAACTACAGGATTGTTTTGTTTTCAACCAAAAACAATTCAATATTACTTTCGAAATATAGTTAATGACCTTAAAGTTAAGGCGATCTTACAAACTTATGTAACAGTATTTATTCAGCCTTAAAATGAATAACACACATCCATAGCCACATTTTGAGATTACTTTTACTAAATGTCTTCTTATGTAATCATAGAAAGCATGCATGCATGTTCAAGATAGAATGCAAAGATCACAGGCATGTGGAGATCTTCACAATTCCTCTAATAACCTGTGCAGAATCTTAAACAACATTGATCACTTGCACTATGTACTTTTAATGGAATATCAACTTCAATTGAGGTCATTTGGTGGGGCTATTAGATGAAGCACAGTTTTAAAACATTAAGTTGTTGTGTAAATACAAAATATCTGACATTGCGTTCCCGTTTGAACATTTTTGTGCTTTAAATTGTTTGTAAGCGAAGTGATGACACATTTAGATGACAACTAAACCAAAAATCCGACAGTGTTTTTCCATTGAAATTTGGTTGTGCTTTAGACGGTTGAAAGCATAGCGATAACACATTGGGAATTCAACAAACTTCTGGCTGTCTTTTTTGGGGTGGGTGAATAAAGGTTGAAATCTTATTGATCAATGTCTCAACCAAATATTACCCAAAGTTCCACAGTTAAATGACGTGGTGTGCCCAGTGGGTTATGTCTGCAGCCAATCAAAGCTCAATTGTGGGACAAAATGTCCTAATTCCTTTGTCTCAAACCTGTCTGTGCATAGCCAAACTGTGGCCAAAGCCAAATCCACTCCTTATTTATATATTTATTCATGATTCCCTGATCCCTCTCTTCTATGGACGACCCAATCCCGCAACTGACAGGTCAGCACTTAGAGAGTTAGAAACCTGCCCCAGCTGAATTGTATACTGAAAAGTATTTAGTTGTTTTGTCAAGTGGAAATGTGCGGCTGTATGATTCAGTCCTTGCTGCATGCATTTCCTGTTTTGGTAATTGATTAAGATATCGCCCCCCGCCCCTTGCTCTGTGAAGCTTCACAGTCCTCCAGTGCTCCTATAGTGCTGATTTCTTCGAGCAGCATGCATTCCATCACATCGTTTACACACCTAGCTTTATCAATAACTCCGCTGCATCGAAGGCACTGGGTGTCTCCGGAAAACTGAGGTCAAGCAATGCCAGAAATGATTTAGAGGCTAACGTATTGTTGGTGCTTTTCAATTGTTATATGTTCAATTGAATTATGTCTGTCCATGTCTTCAATAGCTTGGAACATTTAAGAGATTTAGGCACACGGTGCATACTTACTAGAAGTTAATGTTGAGTAAACTGCTGCCTACATGTTCTCTTATTATGATTAAAGAAATTAGAGAAATTAGTTGTACTGCTGGGTTTTACACACTCAAATGTAACAAAAGACCACATTTGTTATAAAGAAACGTACAAATAATACATTTATGATATCAGTTATCATTATCATTAAAACGTCAAATTATGGTGCAGAGCGTTCGATTTGGCTGCTGGGGGAGGGCGCAAGGATTCCCCCTGCTCCGCTGACACCATTGACAACTATGTGTCGTTGGCAAGGGAATGGTAAATAAATATCAGAACTATTCGGCTTTAATATCATCACCTTTTGAAGAACATATTCAGAACTAAACATTTCTGATTATTCCACATTTACCTCTATCATCAGAGTTATTCAGCAAGTAACTGCATGCTTGTCATGATCAGTAAACATCAAGGACATGTATTTTCATATACAGTTTCTCCAGAAAGTATTCATACTGTACCACTTGACTTGTTGCGTAATAGCCTGTATAGATTGTCTTCGCTCAGTCATCTACACACAATACCTCATAATGACAAAGTGAAAACATGTGTGTAGAAAATGTTGCAAATGTATTTAAGAATGAAATATTGAAATAACTACGTTACATAGAGTACCAGTCAAATGTTTGGACACATCCATTAATTCAGGGGTTTTTCTTTATTTTTTATTATGTTCTACATTGTACATCAAAACTATAAAATAACACATATGGAATCATGTAGTAACCATTGTTCAACAAATCAAGATATATTTTATATTCTTCCTAGTAGCCACCCTTTGCCATGATGACATCTTTGCACACTCTTGGCATTCTCTCAACCAGCTTCATGAGTTAGTCACCTGGAATGCATTTCAATTAACAGGTGGGTCTTGTTAAAAGTTCATTTGTGGAATTTCATTCCTTCTAAATTAATTTGAGCCAATCAGTTGTGTTGTGACAAGGTAGGGATGGTATACAGAAGATAGCCCTATTTGGTAAAAGACCAACTCCATATTATGGCAGGAACATCTTAAATAAGCAAAGAGAAATTACAGACCATCATGACTTTAAGACATGAAGGTCAGTCAATGCGGAACATATCAAGAACTTTGAAAGTTTCTTCAAGTGCAGTCGCTAAAACCATCAAGTGCTGTGATGAAACTAGCTCTCATGAGGACCACCATAGGAAAGGAAGACCCAGAGCTACCTCTGCTGCAGAGAATAAGTTCATCACCAGCCTCAGAAATTGCAGCCCAAATAAATTCTTCACAGAGTTCAAGTAACAGACACATCTCAACATCAACTGTTCAGAGGAGACTGCGTGAATCAGGCCTTCATGGTCAAATTGCTGCAAAGAAACCACTACTAAAGACACCAATAAGAAGAAGAGACTTGCTTGGGCCAAGAAAGATTCTGAGTCTTTGTGAGATGCAGAGTAGGTGAACAGATGATTTCCACATCTGTGGTTCCCACTGTGAAGCATGGAGGAGGAGGTGTGATTGTGTGGGGGTGCGTTGCTGGTGACATTGTCAGTGTTTAATTTAGATTTCTAGGCACACTTAACCAGCATGGCTAACACAGAATTCTGCAGCAATATGCCAGCCCATCTGGATTTCACTTAGTGCGACTATCATTTGTTTTTCAGCAGGACAATGTCCCAAAACACACCTGCAGGCTATGTAAAGGCTATTTGACCAAGACCAAGAGTGATGGAGTGCTGCATCAGATGACCTGGCCTCTACAATCACATGACCTCAACCCAATTGAGGTGGTTTAAGATGAGTTGGACCGCAGAGTGAAGGAAAAGCAGCCAACGATTGCTCAGTATACCTGTATGTGGGAACTCCTTCAAGACTGTTGTTATTGCATTCCTAATGAAGCTGATTGAGAGAATGCCAACAGTGTGCAAAGCTGTCATCAAGGCAAAGGTTGGCTACTTTGAAGAATCTAAAATATATTTTGGTTTGTTTAACACTTTTTTGGGTTGTACATGATTCTAGATGTGTTCTTTCATAGTTTTTATATCTTCACTATTATTCTACAATGTAGAATGAGTAAGTCTTCACAAGTATTCAAGTAGTCAAAAGTTTACTATTTGGTCCCATATTCCTAGCATACAATGATTACACCAAGTGTTTGCCTACAAACTTGTTGGATGCATTTGCTTTGCTTTGTTTGGTTGTGTTTCGGATTATTTTGTCCACAATAGAAATTAATGGTACCCCATAACGACAAAGCAAAAAAAGATTTTTGGAGAATAAAAAAAAAAAATCTCCCGGTGTCTGGTGGAAAGCAGACTGAACCAAGTTTCATCTAGGATTTTGCCTGTGCTTAGCTCCATTTCGTTTTATTTCTTATCCCGAAAAACTCTCCAGACCTTAGCAATTACAAGCACACCCATAACATGACGCAACCACCACTATGCTTGAAAATATGGAGAGTAGTACTGAGTAATGTGTTGTATTGGATTTGCCCCAAACATAACACTTTGTATGAAGGACAAAAAGTAAATTTCTTTGCCAAATGTTTTGCAGTATTACTTTAGTGCCCAGTTAAAAACAGGATGCATGTTTTGGAAAATTTGTATTCTGTACAGGCTTCCTTCGTTTCACTCTGTCAATTACAGTGCATTCGGAAAGTAGTCAGACCCCTTGACTTTTTCCACATTTTGTGACGTTACAACCTTATTCTAAAATTGATTAAATTAAACATTTCTCATCAATCTACACACAATACCCAATAATGAAAAAGCAAAAACATTGTTTGTTTTTTTACATATTTGCAAAGGTAATTAAAATAAAAAACAGAAATACCTTTTTTCCATAAGTATTCATACAGTTTGCTATGAGACTCGAAATTGAGCTCAGGTGCATCCTGTTTCCATTGATCATCCTTGACATGTTTCTACAACTTGATTGGAGTCCACCTGTGGTATATTTAATTGATTTGACATTGACGGTCTCCAAGAACACAGTGGCCTCCATCATTCTTAAATGGAAGAAGTTTGGCCAAACTGAGCAATCGGGGGAGAAGGGCCTTGGTCAGGGAGGTGACCATGAACCCAATGGTCACTCAGACAGAGTTCCTCTGTGGAGATAGGAGAACCTTCCAGAAGGACAACCATCTCTGCAGCACTCCACCAATCAGGCCTTTACAGTAGAGTGGCCAGATGAAGCCACTCCTCAGTAAAAAGGCACATGACAGCCTACTTGGAGTTTGCCAAAAGTCACCTAAAGGACTCTCAGACCAACTCTTTGGCCTGAATGCCAAGCGTCACGCCTGGAGGAAACCCTGCTCCATTCCTATGGTGAAGCTTGGTGGTGGCAGCATCATGTTGTGGGTTTTTCAGTGGCATGATTTTCTTCAGAGACAGGAACTGGGAGACTAGTCAGGATTGAGGGAAAGATGAATGGAGAAAAGTACAGAAAGATCCTTGATTAAAACCTGCTCCAAAACGCTCAGGACCTCAGATTTGGGGCGAAGGTTCACCTTCCAACAGGACAATGACCCTAAGCACACAGCCAAGACAACGCAGGAGTGGCTTTCGGACAAGTCTCTGAATGTCCTTGTATGGCCCAGCCAGAGACCGTACTTGAACCCGATCGATCATATCTGGAGAGACCTGAAAATTGCTCTGCAGCGACTCTCCCCATCCAATCTTACAGAGCTTGAGAGGTTCTGCAGAGAAGAATGGGAGAAACTCCCCAAATATAGATGTGCCAAGCTTGTAGCGTCATACCCAAGAAGACTCCAGGCTGTAATCCCTGCTGTAAGGCTGTAAGATGCTTCAACAAATTAATGTGCTAGAAGTCTGAATACTTATGTAAGGTGTGAGGTTAGCAATCTTTTTACTACTTTAATACGCATATAAGTGAAGATGTGCCAATACTTATGCTCCCCTAAAATGGGGGGACTATGTGCGAAAAGTGTTGTAATTTCTAAACGGTTTACCCTCAAATTAAAGCACTGTAAACGCATAGCCATTGTTTGATTTCAAATCTAAACTTTTAGAGTATAGTTCCAATAATGTGGAGGGCACTGTATATATCTTGAACAAGAATAAAAATGCAACATGCAACAATTTAAACAATTTTACTGAGTTACAGTTCATATAAGACAATCAGTCAATTGAAATAAATTCATTAGGCCCTAATATATGGATATCACATGACTGGACAGGTGCGCAGCCATGGGCGGGCCTGGGAGGACATAGGCCTACTCACTTGGGAGCAAGGCCCACCCACTGGAGAGACAGGCCCAACCAATCAGAATTCGTTTTCCTCACAAATGGTCTTCGGTTGTGATTCCCGGTTGGACATACTGCCAAATTCTCTAAAACAACGTTGGAGGCAGCTTATGGTAGAGAAATGATGGTGGAAATTCCTGCAGTCAGCATACCAATTGCATGCTCCCTCAAACTTGAGACAGCTGTGGCATTGTGTTGTGTGACTAAACAGCACATTATAGAGTGGCCCTTTACTGTATCCAGCACAAGGTGCACTTGTGTAATTATCATGCTGTTTTATCTGCTTCTTACTATGCCACACCTGTCAGGTGGATGGATTATCTTGGCTAAGGAGAAATGCTCACTAACAGGGATGTACACAAATTTGTTCACAAATAGTTTACACACACATAACCAATAATCTCTGACGAAAAAACACAAATGTAAAAAAATTGGTGGAATTCTGCTGTTCTATCGCACATGAAATGATGTCCCACAGACAAAACAGTGTGCGTTGTTTCCAGTATCTTCTTTATTGTTGTAATATCGTAAATGGATGTTGCAGTTTCACCATTAAAGTTGAGATCCGCATTAGGAGAAATGGAGCCACTGGCCGCCTTAGGCGCATTTGTTGTTGTTTTTGTTTTTGTTTTGTTTATTCAACGGTGGAGTGGAACTTCAGCATCAAGGTAAAAAAAAAAAAAAAAAAAAACGTAGTACATACTCTGCTGTTCTATGGCGTGTGCAATGATGGGCAATGATAATTAAACAGTGTTCATTATTTGAAGTAGCGTCTTTGCTGTTGGAATATCACAAACGGACTTGGCAGTTTCACTGGCATTGGATTCCAAATATTAAGTATTCCATCTTTAATGTTTTGCCTATCAGAAGTGTAACCTGAGGCATTTGTCTCACTTGTTAGCTCCTGTGGGATACTAAGATGGCTAACGGGGGTAAAGACATAAAAATAGATAAATTGAGCTGTGTGTCTCTCTCAGCCACCAGAGAAGAAGCCCTGTGTCAGCTCTTCCCCACTGTGGCCCTGAAATGAAACACTCTAAGCCACAGATTTACGGCGAGCTCCAGTTGGCCTTTGTGTAATTTTCTAAAGATTCATTTTGCAATGAGGGCCAGACCTTAGCCACTCAATGGCCTTACTCATTTTTAGACGCCATTGCAAAAATAGACAGAGAGAAGGAACCAAAGGCTTAAAGAGGGGAAGATATGAAATAGACAGAGGGACAGCCAAACACAGAGAAAGAGCAAGAGAAGAGAGAAGAGAGGAGAAAAAGACACTGCAAAGAGAGCAAACAAGAAGGAGCAGAAAGATTGAGAAAGGGAGGTGCAGAGTGAGATAAAGAGGAGGTACTGAGGGCGACAAAGTGATACAGAATGAGAGAGGGCCTTACTCATGAATCATTGAGCAACGTATGATGAGAAAGAAACAAGGAGAGAGTGAGATGAAGAAAAAACAGTGACAGAGGAGAGAAAGAGAAATGATAGACGAGAGAAAGAATGTAGGCTGCAGCGAGTGAGAGCTGGGGAATGAGCAAGAACCATGAAATGGGGGAAGAAAGAGAGGAGTGTTACCCGGCATTGCGCAAGAGGCTTTCATTAACACAGGGCCCTATCTGAGGGGGGTACTGTGTCCATGTCAGTGTGCCACAGCTGACCCGCTTTCTGCCACACGCTGCGCCATGGCCCTTGAGCCAATTAGAGGCTCACATCGGCCCTGCTCATTTCCTTGCTCACTGCAACACCTCGGCATGCTCACTGCATGCTGAGTGAGTGTGATCTGAATGTGAAAGGAGACGCTTAAGGGGACAACGCCTCCACATGAACGCTCTCTGAACACTCTCTCTTTATCTTTCTCTCTTGACGTGAACACTCACCTCTTTCTTCCTCTCTTTCTCTTCATCGCTCTCTCTCTCTCTCTCCCTCCCTCTCATAGAGATGATAGAACATGTTGGCTACTACAGTAGCCTAATGCAGGGGAAAAGGGAAAGTTTGTTATTTTCACAATAATGCCCATATCTTAGACAGTGATTTCCTAATAGTACCAGCCAGGTTGTTCAAGATTGACGTCGAAATGCCTTCAAAACCGGCCACTAGGGGCAACAGTGAGCTCTATTACGATAAAGTAGACTTGGGTTTTGCTAGGGCTTTGTTGATCAGGTTGGATGGGGAATCCCATGACTCTGGATCAGAAGGTTACGTGTTCGATCCCTGTAGTGGCATTGGCTTTCTTTGGGGTGGTTTTGAACCCTATCCCAAACTTAATCCTAACCATAACCATTTGGAATGAGTGCCTAAACTTAACCCTTAACTTCAAAATGTAGAGAAATGGAATGATGCATAGCAGCAGGAGCAACAAAGACACTTTGAAATTTGATGGTTGGAGAACGTGGATTAACTTGTTGACAAGGACAGGGAGCTCAGTATTGGTCTTGTTACTAATACTGTATACAGTTGAACAAAAAGTCAAAGTACTGTAAATTACACTCACGCACACACACACACACACACACACACACACACACACACACACACACACACACACACACACACACACACACACACACACACACACACACACACACACACACACACACACAGCTGTGTCCCAGAGGATCAAGTATAACAGCTTTGGGAGTGTGTAGTGGGAGGGAGAACAGCAGGATTAGCATGGTTCTGCTGCTGATGCTAAAACCACTGGAACTCAGCATGGGTCTCCTGCAGAATATAGCTTCCGTCTTGTCTTTGATAACTCTCTATATAACACCCTATATTATAGCAGAAAATGACTGCCCGAAAGGTCAAGATTGGGTTTGTTTTGAAATGACTCCCCTTCTTCGATAGCACTCTCTTCTTACATAAAGCTTTTATATCGGGGAGCCATGTGGCAAGAAATGTTGTTTGGCAATTATTGGATTTCTAAAGGTCGCGGATACACTCTTAAAAACACACACACGCACGCAAGGACACACACAAATACACAATCACACTCAAACATAACCGTTGTGATGTATGAATTAGTTCTATTAGGGCTGTGTAAAGATAACGCCCTCAAACAGCAATGCAACTCTGGCTTCTTGGCAACTACATTGGCCCTTATTTATCCTAGCTGCCTGGTAACTCGAGCGGTTTGTAAAGTGGTTATCTCCTTAGGGAGTAGCTGAAATATGTCCTCCCCTCCCCTTAGGGTAGTATCAGGCAGGCCTTGGCAGAGATAAACGCTCAGGATTATTGTTGTCGCCATGTTGGCGAACCTCCCATTGTTTTCTCCTGACATTGTTCACCTGTCAGGAATACTTAGCTGCCTTTAGAGAGATCTGTCTCCTCTCCACATGTATATAATTCACCCTGTTCTCTCTCCATGTGGCCCCCGCATGACTTTGTTCTTTGCACGTTGTCCTCAGCCATTGTATAAGGGATGAGTGGCTTCAAAACTTTTGGTTCCCCCTGCTCAAGTGCTAGCATGTTGTGTTAACTTCATTAAATTATTCAGGCAATGAATGGCACTATTTCCTCTCTCAAAGACATCAAGGATCATCTCATTCAACCTTGTTACTGAATTTGGCTCATGAAGAAGCATGATTGTATAAAATAAATAGGTCATGATAATGTTTTCTCTTAATCTCCCCAATGGATACAATTGTTTACTATATCAACAATTCAGCGCTAATATCATTGAAATGTTCAATACTTAGCATCCTTAATTAGCAGGCTTTTGTCGAGGACAACTCTATCCAGGGCATTACGTTTTTATGGCAATTTTCTCACACAGCTTCATTGTGTAATTGATATCCCGTTCACTGCATAGCCGTTCATGCCAGGCGAGCCTGAAAAGAGGACGGAAGAGCCCAGAGGACCAGTGCAGCACACAAAAAAAGAGCTTTGAAGTGAAGCTAATAGTGGAGAATTCAACCTACATACGGCTGTGAAGAAGAAACGCATGGTTGCTTTTCATGGCCCACATTTTGTGTCATTTTGTGTTTTGTGTCTCTGTTTGTGTGTTTTAGGTTATACTATCCTTTTGGGAACAGAAGTCCCCAGAAAGATAGTAAAACAAGGAAAATTGGGACAAGTGAGGAAATTTCACTGGTCCCCACAAGGAAAAAAACTATTTTACACTTAGGGGTTAGGGTTAGAGTTAAGGTTAGGAGTTAATGTTAGGAGTTTGGGGATAAGGTTAGGATTAAGGTTTAGGGTTAAGGGTTAGGGAAAATAGGATTTTAAATGGGAATCAATTGTTTGGTCCCCGCAAGGATAGTAAAACAAACGTGTGTGTGTGTGTGTGTGTGTGTGTGTGCGTGTGTGTGTGTGCGTGTGTGTGTGTGTGTGTGTGTGTGTGTGTGTGTGTGTGTGTGTGTGTGTGTGTGTGTGTGTGCATATATGTGTACACTCAGAGTGTCACGGCTGTCGTAAGAACGGGACCAAGGCGCAGCGGATGTTGAGTTCCACAAATTTAATTCAAAGAGAAACTTAAACAAAACAAAATTTAACAATAAACGAACAACTAAACGTGGTGCACATGCACAAACAAAACAATATCCCACAAACACAGGTGGGAAAAATAGCTACTTAAATATGATCCCCAAATAGAGACAACGATTACCAGCTGCCTCTAATTGAGAATCATACAAAACACCAACATAGAAAATATAAACTAGAACACAACATAGAAATTATAAACTAGAACACCCCCTAGTCACGCCCTGACCTACTACACCATAGAGAAACAAGGGCTCTCTATGGTCAGGGCGTGACACAGTGTTTGTTTATTTTCAAGGTACACCGTTTTTTTTGCCTGGTACCACCCCTTTTTGTGTTATCGACACAGTTTGGAAAATCGTATAATTTATATTTGCATGATACAGTACCGCCTACTTAATAACTGAGTCCTAACTGCCTCACTGCAGTAATTTAGGCAAGGCCTCTTGATTGGCATGGCATGATGGCAGGATCTGACCTTTTGGTTGCTCTAAATATCAGTTGTTTAGTGAAGCGGAGACCACAGTTCGTTCCCTACTCGGGCCTTGCCTCTGGCTGTGCTTGTACTGTGGAACCACATTACTAGTCCAGCTATTAGACACATAAAATGTTAAATTTTTCCTTTGAAGTAAGCCAGCTAAGGTCTCGCCCACGGATTAGCCCCATTTCCCCCTCAGGCAATCAGTTAGTCTGCCAGTCCGCCATCCGGCGCAATTTTGGCCCAGCGTTGGCAACTGGCCTCCTTAGGATTGACCTAGGTCAGAATGCCCATGTCAGGACAAATGTCAGATCAGACTTTTGATACTCAAATATTAGCACATTTTATATCCCTAATATCTGGGCTGTAGTTGTCAGTAAATAATGTCAAAGAGCTTGTTTTCTGAAAAGCACTTTATTTGATCGTATTTTCATTAGTGGACAGATTTGACTTGATGTATTTCATAGCTGATAGGAAATATTACGTTGGCTTGTGTTTTTGGAGGTATCGGGTAATGTTTTATTTTTTGTAGACTACGATAGGGATTACGTCTGTATCATGTTTTTACCAACTGACAAGTGCTGGGTTCTGCCTAATGCAAAGTCAGTATTTCCATATGCATCCTTACATAGATAACATAGATAATGGTATTTTAAACCATCCTACTTTAATTTGGAGATAGCCTGGTCCCAGATCTGTTTGTGCTGTCTTTCGAGTTTGGAAACAGCACAGACAGATCGGGAACCGGGCTAGCTTTGAGACCAGTTAATAGCAAGGCAGTGCAGAACAGATCGCCTCGACCCGTTTGCATCGCATCCTTAGGACAGTGTCAGTGTGTATTGTGTTTGGAGGGTTATTGTTTTCTTATCAAAATGGATTCATAGTCTGTACTCTGTAGCTGAAGGTTGCGGCAATAACAAAGGGGCTAACGTGATAACAGAACCCTGAGCACTAATGCAGCCCAATGTATTATACATGGCCCAGCGGCCCTCCATTAGAGAGGCCTATCCCCCACTCTTTACTACTGCATGGGGAAGCAGAGCAGGCACAGCTATACCGTACAGTACTCACAGTTTCTTTGCCTACCCCTCCCGCACCGTTCTTCGTCTGTAGTTGTCTCTAGCCGTCTCCATGCAGCTGGTGAAAGCAGATGTAAGACAGGGTGGCTCTTCTGAGCACACCCAGACCGACGTGACATCAAACAGAGGTGAGAGGGAACGAGAGGAAGGAAGAGAAACACACAGCACTTTGATGCGAAACAGGATTTCTTTTTTTTTAAATGCATGTTGACATTTGGCACCTTCTTGTGTACTTCAGTAACAGGTTGTTAAAAAATGTCTTACAAATGTGGCAAAGCAACATCCTATATTCTTGTTAGTATTGAAACTTTGAATTGTGGCATTGACTTTTGAATGGCACTGATCTGATGTACAAACAGTCGTAACTGTCAAAATGGAGGCTCTTAGCTCAGGGTTATAATACAGAGGTGTCATCGGTGTTGCCGTTTACCGCTGCCTACGAGAGTACATCTATTCAATTTTAATTGAAGTTAAGTACTCCCATGATCCCTTGGATTATTACAGCATGATTTGGTGGATGCAAACTCATAAAGGGGACATTGGGGATTGAGATTGAACTCAGCCAACCCCAAAATGTATCCTACTATTATGCTGTTGTGCCATGGCCATATAGTTAGTTAAAGGTCTCTAGATGGATAAACCCATTTCGGCATGGATATTACCATTGAGGGTTTGCACCATTTTTAAGTAGTCAATTGGGCGGGGCATTTTATGGGTTAAGGAAGGATCACATGATTCCATCTGGGTAATCAGGAGGGACCAGCTAATGAATTATTCTTGTGAACAAACATTGAGAGGCAGTATGCACCCTTTCAGTTTGTTTGCCAACTCATAGCAGAAGACTAAGAATGACTTATTTTTAAAATGGAGATTGCCTCAATAGTATATTTGAACTCCTTCAAAGGTCTCAACTGCCTTATACCACTGGGATTAGAAATTATTTGAGTGACTAAAACAAGTAAATAGCCTGCTCCTATTTCCCGCTTACGATCATGGCTGTATGGATGCATGGCGATACTCAGACCTCTTCCATACGGTGGCCAAATCTAAACAGTTTCACTGTCTTAAAATTTAATTGCAAAACTGCTGAATTGTTCAATATGCTCGTTGATGCATTGACCACAAATCATCTACATGGATATGCAGTATGAATTTAATGAATTAAGATAAATGAAAATCAATCGCTAAGGAGGAGTGGGGAAGTCGTTCTCCTCAACGGCCCTTGCCCCAGTAATAAAAAGAGCAGCCTTGCAGTTTCAGGCCTGTTAGTAAGCACAGCCAATGTAATATTTATAACATTTATTGGCTACAAAATAAAGTCCAGCTTTCCTGAATTTAATCTCCAGTTCACAAAAAGACCAAGGCTACGGGGAATGGCAGGAGAATACAAATCACCTCTCTGCTTCCCAGTGAAAAATGTCCTGCAGCCCACCATACAGCTATTTATGTCTCACTTCATTTTAATACCAACCCATGTGGGTCAATACCGCAATATCAAAACTGTCATGATACACTGAGTGTACAAAAAAAGTAAGAACACCTTCCTAATTTTGAGTTGCACAGGCTCAATTTGTCGGGGCACGGACACCTACAAGGAGACGGAAGCGTTCCACAGGGATGCTGGCCCATGTTGACTCCAATGCTTCCCACATTTGTGTCAAGTTGGCTGGATCCCCATTGTGTGGTGGTGGACCATTCCTGATATACACACAGGAAACTGTTGAGCATGAAAAGCCCAGCAGTGTTGGAGTTCTTGACACAGACCAGTGCACCTGGCACCTACTACCATACCCGTTCAAAGACACTTAAGTATTTTGTCTTGCCCATTTACCCTCAATGGCACACATACAGTACAGTCTCAATTGTCTCAAGCCTTAAAAAACTCATTCTTTAACCTGTCTCCTTCCCTTCGTCTACACTGATTGAAGTGGATTTAACAGGTGACATCAATAAGGGATCCTAGCTTTCACCTGGATTCACCTGGTCAGTTTATGTCATGGAAAGAGCAGGTGTTCTTAATGTTTTGTACACTCCTTGTATACATCATATGATGTATCATATAGGTTATTGAAGGTTATTGGACATGCAAAAAGGGGCATTTTTAAAAGTAAAGATGACAAAGTGCTTGACTGAAAACCTGCTAGGTCACTGTGTTGTATGATAAGTGATGTACTATTGCTGCAATTCTCTATCACAAAATGTGGTGGGGAGTAGTTGTTGTGGTTCCTATAGAATCTTAAATAGCTGCTATTGTGGCCATGTTTGCCTGTTAAATAAATGTGGTGCATGCTTGAGTAGCTAAAATAGACTCTGACAAGAAAGTACACACTGCATGTTCAGCTGCAATATTTGGATGAGATTAAGTGTCGCTGTTCTTTCTCAAACCCTCACCAAATCCCTGTTGTTTGTATACTTGTTGGTTGTCTTACTCACCCTGAGTCTAAGCACACTAGGCCCCCTACCTCTTGATCAGCTTTGCCCTTTGTCAGACACCCTACTATACAGGCTCAGTGGCTACACATTGAGACGGGCGTCACGTTAGGTTTGGTAAAACCCTCTAGCAATTAAAATAGAGTAAATAGGTTAAATAGATCAACTTAAACAATGTGTTAACCCAGGCCCTCAATTGGCTACCTCGCCAAACCAGGACAATTTAAAAAATAGTCTTCTGTGATTTTGTTAAAGCTGACATCCTCATGAGAGAAACAGTGGCACTGCCCCCCTCCCTCAGACACATGTAATATAGCTTATTTTTCAACTTTTTAAAATTAATCATAATACATATTCTGCTGTTCTATCGTGTGTATAATGTTGTGCAATGATGCAATGGTGTCTGACCCTAACCCTATCCTAGTTAAATAAATACAAGTGACATTAGAAGCATGTTGTTGGTGCACTTTCTCCAACTAGAAAGCTTTCTCGCGATGCTTTCTCTGTGTCTACTACTGGGATGTACTGTATAGTAGTAATTGCACAACCTGTTTAGTTAACTAGAATAACCTTTGTGAACATACAATACCTTGGCAGGGCTTTCCATTGATTTCCAATGTGTTCTCACAAACCGGTTAAAAGCCCCATTCAGACTTCAGAAGGGAACCAGTGTAACGATGTACGCTGAGAGTCGGGAAGTGAAGTGAATACAGTGTGAATACATTTAATTCATAAATAAACAAAACAAGAACCACAAACAGCGCACTGACATGACACAGAAACAGAAACAATGACTACTGGGGAAGAAACCAAAGGGAGTGACATATAAAGGGCAGGTAATCAAGGAGGTGATGGAGTCCAGGTGAGTGTCATGCGCAAATGCTCGTAACGCTGGTGACAGGTGTGCGCCATAAGCGAGCAGCCTGGTGACCTAGAGGCCGGAGAGGGAGCACACGTGACAACCAGGCATACTAGAAAGCCCAACACACACACACACACACACACACAACATGCATACAGTCAGTTAAACCCCTCAGCAGTGTTTCCGATTCCTCTTCTTAATCAAGGTAAATAGAGTGGACCAAAGCTTTGATTACTCCAGATTCTGAGAAGTGATTTCATCCCTGTTCTGACCATCTCATTAAAGCCCATTGAAATGTCTGTTTAGAACCTTAAGATGAGACCCTCATCAGTGACATACAGTCTTAAGACAGTCTTTCAGGGTCAGACACTGACTTTCACCATTAGGATGCAGGTCAGACAGGATTTTTACATGCTTATTATTGCACAGTTAACGTGTATTGGAATAGGCAGTGTGTGTGTGTGTGTGTGTGTGTGTGTGTGTGTGTGTGTGTGTGTGTGTGTGTGTGTGTGTGTGTGTGTGTGTGTGTGTGTGTGTGTGTGTGTGTGTGTGTGTGTGTGTGTCCAGGAGTCCGCTTGATGGAATAACTGAATGTTTTAAGTAAATGTATACTGTAGGTATTAAACCGTATACTGTAGGTATTAAACTCACTCTTGAGATAAGTAGCCTAATTTGGGCGACACAGAGGAGAGTCATTTATGGCCTGAGCATTTCTTAATGATCTATCGCCACTGCGGTTGGGCTGCCTATAAAGGTGTATTTAAAGGTGCTTAACGCTGATAAAGGAGTAATACTAGATAACGTTATGTTGGACTCCTACTAGGCTGTCTTTAGCCTCCTTCGGCAGTTGAATTGTGCTATCAACAGTGTCCACAGTAAACAGAGTCAACAAGATAGATGGTGAGAGGAAGAGGCCGTGCAGCTCTACTTCCGCACGTTACTAAAACACACATCTTGAGCCATTCTGCCTCTGTTGACTGGTGGCTGTGTGTGTGAAAGGGAGGTTGTCGTTGTGCGTGGGAACTGCAGTGTCTGTGTATGTGGGGGGTGTAACTGCGTGTGTGTAAATTTGTTTTGGTGCTGCATGTGACAGCGTGTATTCAAAGGCTCTGATTTGCACCCACTGTATTTTTGCACCTTCAGCCTATTCGTCCTTTCAAAATGACTCCATCACTCCATCTTTCCTTTGCCAGGTTCCACCGAGACTGGGACTGCTCTGTGATGACTCACACAAACAACTATTGATCAGTTGTTTAAAAATGCACTTCTGTACTCTACAGTATCTACTGCTGTGTTTGAGTATAGTCCTGCTAGTGCCTGTTAAGAACCGGCTCAATCCCCATAGTTCAGGATAAGGCTCCCATCTCCCATGCAGTGTTCATGTGAGGATACGATACAGTGGGCATGTGTGGAAGACGAGGATTTAGCCCAGATAATCAGATAAACTTGGAATGAAAGACAAATGGCCTTCGGGCATTCCTGTGCTTAACCTACTTAATTGTAGCATTCTCACTGTAACAGGTAACAGTTTAGTGGAAGGGGACATTCACATTGGGAGACTATTAGGAAGCATTACTTTGTCATTAGTTATAGGCATGTCATTTAGCCCTTAGCACATTGAATTTGAATTTCAGCTACTGGTGGGCAGGATATTGTATTTCAATACAATTATTAGGGTCCTACCATTTGGGATTTTATAGTAAATAATGTAATTAAGTTATATGTGGTTAAGGAGCCTATATGGGTTTTATATACATTTTTAGATTGAGAGCAGTAAACTGTACCAGCCAGGCCTCAAAGTACTATAGTAAACCTAAATCTGTGACACTGAAATTAGTATGAAATGTTACATTTGGTACGGTTACATAAGACAGAAGATTACTTAAGGAGGGAGGGAGGTTGGGTGGGTGTATAACGTGAACATCTAGCAAGCCAAAGGTTGAGTGTCTGAATCACGTCACAGACAACCTTAGAATTCTAGCTAATTAGCAACTTTGCAACTGTATACTACATTTTTGCTTCCTTGTAACTGCTTAGCATGTAAGCTAACCCTAACCCTAACACCAATCTTAACCCCTAACCCTATCCTTAACCTTAACCCTAACCCCTGAACCTAACCTTAACCCCTAAGTTATTGTACAAATTGCAATTCATCACAGATCATATGAAATAGATGATGGACATCCACAAATTAATACATACCGTAGGAAACGTTAACATATTATACTAAATGGAGGGAAGGAGATTTACAATTACTATGGACACTAATGGACACTAATATTATATTAGCTTATATTAGCTGAAATTGAGACGTATGATTGCACTGGGGTAATCTTCCAGGAGAGAGCTTTTTTATTTAAGTATTCAGCATGTGAGTCCAAAATGGCTGTTTTAGTTAAGGGGATATCTACTCATATTTCTTCACCGTGCATGATTATTCAGTTCTGATTATAGGCCTATGCCTGATGCCAAGCCCATACAGTAGTAATGTAATCTACCCCTGAAAGACATCATAAAGATGATCCATCTCAACCCAGAACCATATCATATACATACAGTATGACACTATCTCAACCCAAACACAACTTGACATTCAGTGAAGGGACACATGCTGATTTCCCCCTAAGTGTGCATGTCCAATCAAACAGGACAACAATAGTCACAACATCCCTTCAGCGGTCTCCGATCTGAGTGTGTCAATGAGCGAGTCAGGAACCTGTTAAGAGAGCAGAGCGGACTGCACACAGCGTGCACAGAAAAACACACCGTTGCTCATTTAGTTTCTTGCTTTGTTTCATTCCATGCTCCGGCCTCTGAGAGTTCATTTGGGCCTGTCAAGATTGATAAGCATGCGTCATCATGCTCTGATTAAAATGTAATGTCGTCTCGATGCCGTGTCCTTTGAATAAGAGATAGATGGAGGAGGTAATGCAGTGGAAAGCAGAATAGATTTCATGCAGTGCTTCTGTGTGAAGCCTTGTGCACAGGAATAGCACAGGGTGGAGCAAGTCTACATCAACCCCTGGCAAGATGTTTAAGTTGCAGTCATTCATACTTGTGTGGACTAGCTAGATACCTGGTTCTTGTATGAGTCACCTCTTGTAGGTCTTTTCTCTTTTCTGGGTTGTGCATTTTTCTTCTTTGTTGCATTAGTACTCAGGAGCATTATCGTTGTTGTCTGTTTTAGTCTTTCTTCCAAACAATTTAACAAATAGATAAAAAGCACATGGTAAACAGCGTTTGAGAGCGGACATGCAAAACCACTTTCTCCCCAAGCCTAGCGCACCTTCTCCCTTAGATGTGATGGACATTTTTAAAACATGTTTACTTTGATTTTGCATAAAAACATGCCTTGGCGAGACTATTTGAGGCGGATTCAGAGGGTGAGGGGCACCTTTGTCAACCGTGTCACCCTACCTGACTGACTGAGGACGGCCCTGTCAACACCAAGTCACACTGATGTTTATTCATGTCCCCAGAACAGACCTATATATAGCGGAGCAGAGAAGCTAGCGGAGAGTGATACAATTGCATTTCAAGGCAAAAATGAAAAACACCTTCCGGATAGGCTGTCAGCTGTACACACATTTTTATTTATTGGCTGGCTTCTCGAGACATTGTTTTGTAAGTGACATTGTGTGACATTGTTTTGTATTGTTGTGTGTAGACATGGACGGTAATAGTTTTGTTCCATTAAGATTTAGTTGTTTTTCTCTGGACTTAACTGTCTTTTCTCCAAGACCTTTTGCCACCAAAGTTGAAGGGTATGCAAATTATTATCACGTCACTGTGTACACTTTCTCCTGCATCTTGTAGAGAAGTGCAGTCACAGATGATTAAATGTGGAGCACACAGAGGATGGTCCATTTGAGACAAAGATGTCTGAAACTCTTCCGCTATTAGCATGTCCATGCGCATTCTGTCAGTCCCATGTGTTTTCCTGTGTTCTTCTTACCTACCGTATTAATTCTCTCTCTCTCTCGCTTTCTCTCAATCTCTCTCTCTACCTCTCTCACTCTTTCTTTCCACTGCCCCAAACCACTGTTTTTTTTTCCATGAGATTAGTAGTGCAATTTGAACATAAATCATTCTAAAGCTGACAGTGGGGCTTGATTTGCATGACACAGCAAGATTCCTATTTAGGAAGTCTGTCTCACCTAGGAATGAAATACAAGGCACCATGGCTCACTGCAACACGACTGTGTTGGATTTGGGTTTGGGAGCTTATACTTTGCGAAGATGATGCTTTCAAGCGAAATATCCGGGAGTCATGGCATCTAGGGGTTTAGGGTGATGATTTTGGGAGGGGCAGAGCTGCAGCAGCTAACTGTAATGACAAACTCTAGAATAAGTCCATAAGAAGAGACAGCGAAGCAGACCCATGTGTTGGCGATAGCCCCTTTTTAATCTCTGCCAGGGATGGGTGGTGTGTGTCTGTGCGCGTTTGAGCTCTTTAGCCAGACCTGACGAAGATGCAGCTCTTACCGTTGTAGACACTGATGATCTAAGTAGGCAGGGAGGCCAGGGATTGAGGTCACATTACACCCAAACCAGAACTGTCCAACTTCATAACACGGCAGCTTGGCTCAACTTTTAAGTTTGGGTGTACAGTTTTTTTTAGTTATGTTTGGCTGAGGTAATTCAAATGAAACTCAGCCGAAACCTAACTATAGCTAACAGTTAACTATATTTTTGATGATGGTAATCTTTATGTGCCAACAAAACTAACGAACAACCAATCAAGTGCCAGATCCCTTATAATCGTTGCTTGATTTTATTTTATTTCCCCTTGCCAAAGACACACTGTGTAGCTTTGCCTCAGTAGCACCTGATAGGTTTCAGTGACAAGAGGAAGCAACTCCAGCCAGAGGGCTGCTGCTACTCGTGTGCTGCTGTGCCTGGGAGAACTCACCCGGCAACACATCAGAAGTCGTAAATCCATTATTTATGCTCTCCAGAAACATCAAAAAGGTTTCCTTGGCATTCATGAGAACGATGAGATGGGATGCGTGCTAATCAGCCGAGCACGCAATCTCTGAAGACTCCTGGCCACCTCTGACCCTTCCAACACAGGGGGTTTCAATCAGAGCCTAGCCAATTCATTATTGGTGTCAGTGTAATGGCAATAATAATAATAATAATAATAACATGGTGATTTGGCAGATGCTTTTATCCAAAGCAACATACTGTAGTGATTAACAAGATATCTCAAATATGTGCTGTTGCTGAAATTGACAGCACTATGCATGCTCCTACCAACTAAGCTATCTGAGCAACTATTTAGTGTCTACTCTTAAGTGTGCTTGCACATCAACCTTTTTAGTTCCTTATCTTTTGGGCACTGATGTCTCTAACTCTCTGCCCACTTTGGTGTGTTACCTCCAGTACATCTCGGCCCTGAGTGTGAACAAGCTGCCGACCAACCAACGCCATTATGACAGACACATCTTGCCTCTGGGGCAGGAAAGCCTTCACTGCATTGACTGGGGGCATCATACAATACCGCTGTGCATGCTGAAAGGTGTGACACCACCTGCTCGGTGAGCTGTCTCTCTCTCAGTCCAGATGAATCATTGAAGAGGGAGGGAGGTGCAGTGAGTGAACACACACTTTGTCTTAGAGAGTGTGCCTGGCTTCTGCTATCATGGTGTGCAGAACACCATACCATGTATGATCAGTCACAAAACTGTGCTGTGTCCTACAGTCCCAAAACATTAGTGGTTAGAACCGTCCCAATAGCTTGCAGTGTAGAAGAGTCCCAAGAACTTGCAGTGTAAAACAGTCCCCAAAATGTGCAGTGTTCAACAGTCCCAAAACTTTGACATGTAGAACAGTCCCAACACTGCCATTTAACACAGTCCCAACACTTTGACATGTAGAACAGTCCCAACACTTTGCCATGTAACACAGTCCCAACACTTTGCCCTGTAGAACAGTCCCAACACTGCCAAGTATAAGAATCCCCAAACTTTGACATGTAGAACAGTCCCACAACTTTGACATGTAGAACAGTCCCAACACTTTGACATGTAGAACAGTCCCAACACTTTGACATGTAGAACAGTCCCAACACTTTGACATGTAGAACAGTCCCAACACTTTGGCATGTAGAACAGTCCCAACACTTTGACATGTAGAACAGTCCCAACACATTGACATTTAGAACAGCCCCAACACTTTGACATTTAGAACAGTCCCAACACTTTGACATGTAGAACAGTCCCAACACTTTGACATGTAGAACAGTCCCAACACTTTGACATGTAGAACAGTCCCAACACTTTGACATGTAGAACAGTCCCAACACTTTGACATGTAGAACAGTCCCAACACTTTGACATGTAGAACAGTCCCAGTTTGAACAGTCCCAACACATTGACATGTAGAACAGTCCCAACACGTTGACATGTAGAACAGTCCCAACACTTTGACATGTAGAACAGTCCCAACACTTTGACATGTAGAACAGTCCCAACACTTTGACATGTAGAACAGTCCCAACACTTTGACATGTGGAATAGGTCTCAACACTGCCATGTAGAAGAGTCCCAACACTTTGACATGTGGAATAGGTCTCAACACTGCCATGTAGAATAGTCCCAACATATTGACATTTAGAACAGTCCCAACACTTTGACATGTAGAACAGTCCCAACACTTTGACATGTAGAAGAGTCCCAACACTTTGACATGTGGAATAGGTCTCAACACTGCCATGTAGAACAGTCCCAACACTTTGACATGTAGAACAGTCCCAACACTTTGACATGTAGAACAGTCCCAACACTTTGGCATGTAGAACAGTCCCAACACTTTGACATGTAGAACAGTCCCAACACATTGACATTTAGAACAGTCCCAACACTTTGACATGTAGAACAGTCCCAACACTTTGACATGTAGAACAGTCCCAACACTTTGACATGTAGAACAGTCCCAACACTTTGACATGTAGAACAGTCCCAACACTTTGACATGTAGAACAGTCCCAACACTTTGACATGTAGAACAGTCCCAACAGTTTGACATTTAGAACAGTCCCAACACATTGACATGTAGAACAGTCCCAACACGTTGACATGTAGAACAGTCCCAACACTTTGACATGTAGAACAGTCCCAACACTTTGACATGTAGAACAGTCCCAACACTTTGACATGTGGAATAGGTCTCAACACTGCCATGTAGAAGAGTCCCAACACTTTGACATGTGGAATAGGTCTCAACACTGCCATGTAGAATAGTCCCAACATATTGACATTTAGAACAGTCTCAACACTTTGACATGTAGAACAGTCCCAACACTTTGACATGTAGAAGAGTCCCAACACTTTGACATGTGGAATAGGTCTCAACACTGCCATGTAGAACAGTCCCAACACTTTGACATGTAGAACAGTCCAACACTTTGACATGTAGAACAGTCCCAACACTTTGACATGTAGAACAGACATGTAGAACAGTCCCAACACTTTGACATGTAGAACAGTCCCAACACTTTGACATGTGGAATAGGTCTCAACACTGCCATGTAGAAGAGTCCCAACACTTTGACATGTAGAACAGTCTCAACACTGCCATGTAGAAGAGTCCCACTTTGACATGTAGAACAGTTTTGACATGTAGAACAGTGACATGTAGACATGTGGAATAGGTCTCAACACTGCCATGTAGAATAGTCCCAACACTTTGACATGTAGAACAGTCCCAACACTTTGACATGTAGAACAGTCCCAACACTTTGACATGTAGAACAGTCCCAACACTTTGACATGTAGAACAGTCCCAACACTTTGACATGTAGAACAGTCCCAACACTTTGACATGTAGAACAGTCCCAACACTTTGACATGTAGAACAGTCCCAACACTTTGACATGTAGAACAGTCCCAACAGTTTGACATGTAGAACAGTCCCAACACATTGACATGTAGAACAGTCCCAACACGTTGACATGTAGAACAGTCCCAACACTTTGACATGTAGAACAGTCCCAACACTTTGACATGTAGAACAGTCCCAACACTTTGACATGTGGAATAGGTCTCAACACTGCCATGTAGAAGAGTCCCAACACTTTGACATGTGGATTAGGTCTCAACACTGCCATGTAGAATAGTCCCAACATATTGACATTTAGAACAGTCCCAACACTTTGACATGTAGAACAGTCCCAACACTTTGACATGTAGAAGAGTCCCAACACTTTGACATGTGGAATAGGTCTCAACACTGCCATGTAGAACAGTCCCAACACTTTGACATGTAGAACAGTCCCAACACTTTGACATGTAGAACAGTCCCAACACTTTGACATGTAGAACAGTCCCAACACTTTGACATGTAGAACAGTCCCAACACTTTGACATGTAGAACAGTCCCAACACTTTGACATGTAGAACAGTCCCAACACTGCCATGTAGAAGAGTCCCAACACTTTGACATGTAGAACAGTCTCAACACTGCCATGTAGAAGAGTCCCAACACTTTGACATGTAGAACAGTCCCAACACTTTGACATGTAGAACAGTCCCAACAGTTTGACATGTAGAACAGTCCCAACACTTTGACATGTGGAATAGGTCTCAACACTGCCATGTAGAACACTTTGACATGTAGAAGAGTCCCAACACTTTGACATGTAGAAGAGTCCCAACACTTTGGCATGTAGAGCAGCACACCAGGGTGGGGTGTAGAGAGAGAGGAGGAATACCTCACTGCATCTCACAGCGTGAGAGACTGCCCCAGCTCCTGATCTGTACTGATGCAGATTAAACAGTCGCACTTCTACTTCAGGGCTGCTTTAGATTGCCAGTGCTTTTAGTTCCCTGGGTTTGCAGACAGTGAATTTTAAAACATGCGTGTGCACACAATGGAGGATGGATCATTTTTTTTGCCATGCATATGCCACAGTGTGGAAGAAGACGTGATTTTAGCATAAGAACAAGAAGAGGTGTTACATGTACGAGTGAGAGTGAGCGTGAGAGTGAGACATAGAAAGCACTGGGTGTATGTGCGTAGAATGTGGTGTGTGCACCATCAGCAGGCTGGTCCCTTACAACATAAAAAAATATGTCGAATTTGCTGCAGTTCCACATGTGAAATAGCTGTTTTTACATGTTGAGCTTAAATAGTTAATTCACATGCAAGAAAACTCCCAACTGTTAAAATCTCACTTTCACGTGTGGAAATCCAGATTCATGTGGGGTTGAAATAATGTTATTCTCCTCACATGTGGAAAGATGATGTCAATATAATTAAAATAAGGATATACAGTGGGGCAAAAAAGTATTTAGTCAGCCACCAATTGTGCAAGTTCTCCCACTTAAAAAGATGAGAGGTCTGTAATTTTCATCATAGGTACACTTCAACTATGACAGACAAAATAGGAAAAAAATAGCAAAAATCCAGAAAATCACATTGTAGGATTTTTAATGAATTTATTTGCAAATTATGGTGGAAAATAAGTATTTGGTCAATAACAAAAGTTTATCTCAATACTTTGTTATATACCCTTTGTTGGCAATGACAGAGGTCAAATGTTTTCTGTAAGTCTTCACAAGGTTTTCACACAATATTGCTGGTATTTTGGCCCATTCCTCCATGCAGATCTCCTCTAGAGCAGTGATGTTTTGGGGCTGTTGCTGGGCAACACGGACTTTCAACTCCCTCCAAAGATTTTCTATGGGGTTGAGATCTGGAGACTGGCTAGGCCACTCCAGGACCTTGAAATGCTTCTTACGAAGCCACTCATTCGTTGCCCGGGCGGTGTGTTTGGGATCATTGTCATGCTGAAAGACCCAGCCACGTTTCATCTTTAATGCCCTTGCTGATGGTAGGCTTTGTTACTTTGGTCCCAGCTCTCTGCAGGTTATTCACTAGGTCCCCCCGTGTGGTTCTGGGATTTTTGCTCACCGTCCTTGTGATCATTTTGACCCCACGGGGTGAGATCTTGCGTGGAGCCCCAGATCGAGGGAGATTATCAGTGGTCTTGTATGTCTTCCATTTCCTAATAATTGCTCCCACAGTTGATTTCTTCAAACCAAGCTGCTTACCTATTGCAGATTCAATCTTCCCAGCCTGGTGCAGGCCTACAATTTTGTTTCTGGTGTCCTTTGACAGCTCTTTGGTCTTGGCCATAGTGGAGTTTGGAGTGTGACTGTTTGAGGTTGTGGACAGGTGTCTTTTATACTGATAACAAGTTCAAACAGGTGCCATTAATACAGGTAACAAGTGGAGGACAGAGGAGCCTCTTAAAGAAGAAGTTACAGGTCTTTGAGAGCCAGAACTCTTGCTTGTTTGTAGGTGACCAAATACTTATTTTCCACCATAATTTGCTAAAAATATCATAATTTTTTTTTTTTCTCCTCATTTTGTCTGTCATAGTTGAAGTGTACCTATGAGAAAAATTACAGGCCTCTCTCATCTTTTTAAGTGGGAGAACTTGCACAATTGGTGGCTGGCTAAATACTTTTTTGCCCCACTGTATACCCATTGATTCTTTGAGAATATAACGTCATACCCCATCAGAACCCCAAATGCTCTATAAGCTTGTTTTACTCCAATGTTTGTAAACAAAATAATTGTAATCAACCACTGTATAGCCTAAAAACATGGTTAAAACTATAATTTTAATATTATGGATGGTCAGTACTTGCATCCATAGCAGTGGGGATTTTAGCATTTAAACCTTGGCGGGGCAAACTCAACAAAACAAAAAATGTATGCCAGCAAAGCCACTACACAACACAACACTGAACAATACATGAATTGCACTAACGATAACTAACAGTGCCCACAAACTGTTAGGGCATGCATAAAGCTGTCCCAGCTTGTCCCAAGCAAAACATAAACCCAAATGTATTGGTAGCAAAACAAAATATTGATAGGAAATCATTTCGAAATGTGAGAACAAATGAATTGTAAATGGATGCAATAGTTTTCAGTGATTTAAAAAAAAAATATTACATGATTAAATTAAACGCCTCCCTCTTTCCTGTAATTTCCCCTATCTTTGGTTATGTTTCTTTGGCCTTTGCTTATACTGCCTTTTTTGCAAGTTGCACATTTTAGACCATTCATTCCCTGGATGGAAGTTGTAGTGGAAATTTCAGTTCTGAGAGAGACTTGGACAATTATTCAAACAATCATCTTTATTCAACATTGATTAATTACTGCAATAATGAAACCGTCGACCGCACACTCTAGGTTGTGTTGCCGAGAGCTTAACTGATGAATGAAATAACAGCGATCTTATATAGGCCCTAAATGCTCAGTCAGTCATTTCTACCGTTCCCATCAGCCACCTTGATCCATCTCCTGGTTATCTGCACGGGATGTTGTTTTACTTCCAAACCGGCTTAGTTTCCCAGTTGCCAGGAAGATGAGACAATGAGACATTGTTCTAAACTCTAGGCCATCTCTATCTCAGGTCACACAAACATCTTGTCTCTAGAATGCCAGCTTTTAGATGTTAATCACCAAGTCATTGTCAGCTCAAGCTATCCCTAGCAAAACCCATTTCCTTAACCAGATGCCCAGACTAACTGCAGGAAGCTAGAGTGGACAGCATAAAAACTCGACATTAGCAGGCCAGTCTTACTCTTAGTTAAATATATAACTGTTGACTATTAATATCAAACAAAATTGGGTAAGTATGTAATTTTTCCCTGACAGAGTACTAAGGTAGCTGGAAGTGGTGAAAATGTCTAAAAGTAATGTTTGAAGTCCAAGTGTCTGAAAAGTACGGGGTTTGTTCACACGTGTCTGAAAATCATGTGATTGTTTTTATATGGTTTTTTTGTAAGGGGTAAGCTATAGAAGAAGAACCTTCACATACTGCTTCGGTCCACTGGTGCGTGACCGAATGTGCCTGTGCTGCATATCTGCCATGGCCTCAAGTCACAGCTCTGTTATAAAGGGAAACTAACACAAGAAAGAAACATAGTAGGTCAGCATCTTCTTACTGAGGTGATCAAAGCAATATGGCGAACCTGAAAAACTCTCTGGTACCCCCTGATGTCTGTTAGATTTATAATTACTGAAGTATTTTTTTCCTTACCAACATTCATTAATAATTAAAAAGCTATTCGCATAGTATGATTCAACTTGGCTGGTAGGGGTTAAGATTGTGCTGAATGGTTAAGCACTGAGTACCTTTCAGCAAATATTGCTTTAAACCACTGTAATTAGCAGACAAACTACAAGCTGCAATTATTTCCCATCATTGTAAATAACAGCTGGCTGCATTCATTCTTAGGTAGATTTATGAATGTATGTTTTAATGTTTCATTTGTAATTTCATATGAAGGTCACGGCTGTGCAAAGCTTGTTTTTGTCTCTTTTGCCCCTCTCCCTCACCATGGCAATGCAAGCCTATGAAAAAAACTCCATTGTCATAATACATCTGCATTGGTGCTCCAAAGTTGTGAAAATGAGTGTGTTCCATATCTTAAGTCTCAATGGGCCATAAAAAAAATTGTTCATCAGTTTTGTACAAAGACGTTAGACTTTATCCTGGCAGTGCTTCCCTTTGCCTCTGTGAATATTTAAGTCATGTTGTGCAGAATTATGCAAAATGTATGCAGTGCACATATTTTTCCTGCAAGGCCATCAGAATATTTGTTGCACTATGGCTTATATTCCAGGGGGTGTGAATACGATTCAACAGCAGATGCCAAAAAGCCAAGTAATTTCTTGGAGAAGATTGTGTTCCTGTCGTCCTGTGGACTGGTGCAGGTTTCCCAGGGGTTAGGTATACATATCATCGACCAAAATGGGAACGTGTCCCGTCCTCCACTAAAGAGCAACAAATTAGGTCACATATGCAACAAAGTATTTTGCTGACCAAGAGTTGTAAAAATCTAATTAAAATCAAATCACATTTTATTTGTTACATGAATACCACAGATGTACAGTCGTGGCCAAAAGTTTTGAGAATTACACAAATATTAATTTCCATAAAGTTTGCTGCTTCAGTGTCTTTAGATAATTTTGCCTGAGAACACAGCCATGAATAAAGAATGGTACCAACACGCCCTCCGAGAGCAACTTCTCTCAACCATCCAGGAACAGTTTGGTGAGGAACAATGCCTTTCCCAGCATGATGGAACACCTTGTCATAAGGCAATGCCCCAAACAATCGGAAAGGGGATTCATCAGAGAAAATTACTTTACCCCAGTCCTCAGCAGTCCAATCCCTGTACCTTTTGCAGAATATCAGTCTGTCCCTGATGTTTCCTTGCTGCCCTTCTTGACACCAGGCCATCCTCCAAAGGTCTTTGCCTCACTGTGCATGCAGATGCACTCACACCTGCCTGCTGCCATTCCTGAGAAAGCTCTGTACTGGTGGTGTCCCAATCCCGCAGCTGAATCAACTTTAGGAGACGGTCCTGGCGCATGCTGGACTTTCTTGGGTGCCCTGAAGCCTTCTTCACAACAATTGAACCACTCTCCTTGAAGTTCTTGATAATCCGATAAATGGTTGATTTAGGTGCAATCTTACAGGCAGCAATATCCTTGCCTGTGAAGCCCTTTTTGTGCAAAGCAATGGTGACGGCACGTGTTTCCTTGCAGGTAACCATAGTTGAAAACAAACTGTAGCAAGCTTTCTGGTCACGCGCCTCTATCTAACAGTACACTTCAAGTGACCTTCGTTCAAGATGGCCATACTTCTTCATTACACAAAGGAATAACCTCAACCAATTTCTAAAGACTGTTGACATCCAGTGTAAGCGATAGGAACTGCAAGAAGGTCCCTTAGAAATCTGGATTGCCAAATGAAAACGAATTGAACAGTGAGTGACCTCAAAAAAAATTTGGAATGGTTTGTCCTCTGGGTTTCGCCTGCTAAATAAGTTGTGTTATACTCACAGACATGATTCAAACAGTTTTAGAAACTTCAGAGAGTGTTTTCTATAAAAATCTACTACTAATATGCATATCTTCTAGCGATGAGTAGCAGGCAGTTGAATTTGGGCATGCATTCCATCCGGGCGTGGAAATACTGCCCCCTGTCACCAAGAAGTTGACAAACATTGCAGGTCAAGAAATAGAGTTAATAAAATATTTACTAAATTAACGCAATAAAACCCAACATAACAGTAACAGGGCTGTATACATGAGGTACCAGCACCGAGTCAATGTGCGGTGGTACAGGTCAGTCAAGGTAATTTTTAAATTGACTAGATAATAAATAGCAAATAGCAGCAGTGTAAAAACAAAAAGGGAGTGGTCAATGTAAATAGTTTAGTTCAGCGGTCTTATGGCTTGGGGGTAGAAGCTGTTAAGGAGCCTTTTGGTCCTATACTTGGTGCTCCGGTACCATTTGCAGTGCGGTAGCAGAGAGAACAGTCTTTGATTCTGGTGACTTAAGTCTTTGACAATTTTTTGGGCCTTCCTTTGACACTGCCTAGTATATAGGTCCTGGATGTTCGGAAGCTTGGCCCCAGTGATGTTCTGGGCCATACGCATTACGCTCTGTAGTGCCTTACTGTCAGATGTCGAGCAGTTGCCATACAAGGCAGTATTGCAACAGGTCAGGATGCTCTAGATGGTGCAGCTGTAGAACTTTTTGAGGATCTGGGGACCCATGCCAAATCTTTTCAGTATCCTGAGGGGGAAAGGTGTTGTCGTGCCCTCTTCACAACTGTCTTGGTGTGTTTGGATCATGATAGTTTCTTGGTAATGTCGACACCAAGGAACTTGAAACTCTCGACCCACTCCACTTCAGTCCCGTCAATGTTAATCGGGGCCTGTTCGGCCCTCCTTTTCCAATAATCCACGATCAGCTCCTTTGTATTGCTCGCATTGAGAGAGAGGTTGTTGTCCTGGCACCACACTGCCAGGTCTCTGACCTCCTCCCTATAGGCTGTCTCATCGTTGTTGGTGATCAGGCCTACCACTGTTGTGTCGTCAGCAAACTTAATGATGGTGTTGGAGTCGTGCTTAGCCACGCAGTTGTGGGAGTACATGAGGGGACTAAGCACGCACCCCTGAGGGTCCCCAGTGTCGAGGATCAGCGTGGCAGATGTGTTTTTGCCTTCCCTTACCACCTGGGGGCGGCCCGTCAGGAAGCCCAGGATCCAGTTGCAGAGGGAGGTGTTTTGTCCGAGGGTTTTTTGCTTAGTGATGAACTTTGTGGTCACTATGGTGTTGAACGCTGAGCTGTAGTCAGTGAACAGCATTCTCACATTGGTGTTCCTTTTGTCCAGGTGGGAAAGGGCAGTGTGGAGTGTGATTGAGATTGTGTCATCTGTGGATCTGTTGGAGCGGTATGAAAATTGGAGTGGGTCTGGGTTTTCTGGCATGATGGTGTTAATGTGAACCATGACCAGCCTTTCAAAGCACTTCATGGCTACCGACGTGAGTGCTACGATGCGGTGATCATTTAGGCAGCTTACCTTCACTTTATTGGGCGCAAGGACTATAATGGTGGTCTGTTTGAAACATTTAAGTATTGCAGACTCGGTCAGGGAGAGGTTGAAAATGTCAGTGAAGACACTTGCCAGTTGGTCCGCGGATGCCTTGATTACACGCTCTGGTAAACCGTCTGGCCCTGTGGCTTTGTGAATGCTGACCTGTTTAAAGTCTAGCTCACTTCGGCTACAGAGAGCCTGATCACAAAGTCGTCCAGAACAGTTGATGCTCTTCAGTGTTCCTTGCCTCAAAGTGAGCATAAAAGGCATTTAGCTCGTCTGTTAGGCTTGCATCACTGGGCAGCTCGAGGATGGGTTTCCCTTTGGAGTCCGTAATATTTTTCAAGCCCTGCCACATCCAACGTCAGAGCCAGTGTAGTAGGATTCAATCTTAGTCCTGTATTGATGCTTTGCATGTTTGACGGTTCATCTGAGGGTACAGTTGGATTTCTTAAGCGCCCGGATTAATGTCCCGCTCATTGAAAGCGGCAGCTCTAGCCTTTAGCTCGGTATGGGTCTAACCTGTAATCCATTGCTTCTGTTTGGGATATGTATGTACGGTCACTGTGGGGATGACATCGTCGATGCACTTATTAATGAAGCCGGTGACTGAGGTGGTATACTCCTCATTGCCATTTGATTAATCCCGGAACATATTCCAGCCTGTGCTAGCAAAACAGTCCTGTAGCGTAGCATCCACTTCATCTGACCACTTTTGTATTGAGCCAGTCACTGGTACTTTCTGAGTTAGTTTTTGCTTGTAAGCAGGAATCAGGAGGATAGAATTATGGTGAGATTTGCCCAATGGAAGGCGAAGGAGAGATTTGTATGTGTCTCTGTGTGTAGAGTAAAGGTGGTCAATAATTTTTTTCCCTCTGGTTGCACATTATTTGCTTATGGCATTATACAGCTCATTGGGTGCGGTCTTAGTGCCAGCATTGGTTTTTGTTGGTAAATTGACGGCTACGAATGATATGGATATGAACTCTCTTGGTAGATAGTGTGGTATACTGCTTATCATTAAGTATTCTACCTCAGGAGAGCAATACCTCGAGACTTCTTTAATATTAGACATCGCGCACATGCAGTTATTGACAAATTGACACACAGCCCTCGCCCCTCGTCTTACCAGACGTAGCTGCTCTGTTCTGCCAAAACACAGAGAAGCCAGCCAGTTCTATATTATCCGTGTCATCGTTCAGCCATGTCTCGGTGAAACGTAAGATATTACATTTTTTTATGTCCCGTTGGTAGGATAGTCTTAATCGTAGAGCTTCCAGTTTGTTTTCTAATGATTGCACATTGGTCAATAATACCGAGGGTAGTGGTGGTTTACTCAGTTGCCGACGAATTTTCAAAAGGCACCCAGACCGCCGCACCCTGTATTTCCGTCTTTCCTTAACTCAAATGACGGGATTTGGGCCTGGTCTCCGGGAAGCAGTATATCCTTCATGTTGGACTCAACGAACTAGACAGAAAAAAACATTTGTCTATTTCGAGGTGAGTAATCGCTGTTCTGATGTCCAGAAACTCTTCTCCGTCAAAAGAGACGGTAGCAGCGACATTATGTACAAAATGACGTAACAAACAATGCGAAAAAACAAACAAAATAGCACAGTTGGTTAGGAGCCCATAAAACGGCAGCCATCCTCTCCGGCGCCATGATAAGGCTTCGTTGTACCGTTGTTTCGGAGTGCCCTTGAGAAACAATAGAGTGCAGATTAGTTTGAGTCATGGTTGCACCGTTACTTTAGTGAAAATGGCTTGCTTCTAGCTCAACCAGATCAAAAGATCTGACCCATATTACTAGAGCACCATTTTTATCTTCCTAGCGGATCGCCAGGACCATAAACAATGTTGTGGGCTGTGGTGGGAGAAGTGGTGGAAAAAGTACCCAACAGTCATAATTGAATAAAAGTAAAGATACATTGAAAAGTTAAATACAACAGTACTTGAGTAAAAGTTTAAAAGTATTTGGTTTACAATATACTTAAGGATCAAGAGTAAAAGTTTAAAAGTATTTGGTTTACAATATACTTAAGGATCAAAAGTAAAAGATTAATAATTTCAAATTCCTTATATTAAGCAAACCAGACGGGACAATTTTTCTTGTTTTTTTATTTACAAATAGCCCGCAGCACACTCCAACATTTAGACAACCATTTAAAAACAAAGCATTTGTGTTTTGTAAGTCTGCCAGATCAAAGGCAGTAGGGAATGTTTTCTTTATAAGTGCGTGAATTTGACCATTTCCCTGTCCTGCTAAGCATTCAAAATGTAACCAGTACTTTTGGGTGTCAGGGAAAATGTATGGAGTAAAAAGTACATTATTTTCTTTAGGAATGTACAGTAGCGGAGTAAAAGTACAGATATCTATCTTAAATAGTACTTTAAAGTATTTTTACACCACTTTGTGCTATTCTAAAACGACTTGAGCGTCTGTCTACGTCGTTAAAGGGATACTTCGGGATTTTGGCAATGAGGCCCTTTATCTACTTGCTCAGAGTCAGATGAACTTGTGGATACCCTTTTCATGACAAAATCTCGACTTATCCTTTCAACCATTTGTTCACACTTTGCTCAATCAAGTTACCTTTTTGGCTAGAGCTAAAAACCTGGTAACTTTACTATTATATCCAAACATTTTTGCACAATAAAAGGTGGTGAATTAATAAATTACAGAACTCTTGCAATGCATGAATGAGAACTCTTGCATGTTGTCATCACAAACCTGATGTTTTTAAAGATAGGAAAATAGTGATTTTACACAATGTAGAAACCTATTATTCCACAAATTACGTTGTAATTTCAGTGACAGGTATTTGTATCAACATTTTAGCTTTTATAATAAATTAATGTATTTATACTGTTACATATTAGTTTCTAGGGCTTCTAAAGTAGCTAGAATTCATATAGGCCCAATATAGGCTGAATCTCAATCAATTTAAGAAATCATATTTTCTGGTGCTCCAAAATTGAATGTGGTGCTACTAACTTTTTAAAGTGCTACCAATGAAACATTTTAATTTATATCACTGCCTATGCAGAACCAATAATGCATGTCTGGATCAATCTACACTCCTAAAAAAAATATTTCTATAGATATTTTTCTATTATCTTCATATTCCTGTGAAAAACATGCTGCACTGTAAATTACACTGAGATTGATAGAAGTGGTCAAGTGACAATATAGCTGTAAATCATCTTAAAACAAGACATCTAAATGAAAATGACTGGTGGTGTCATTACATGGAGTGTGACTAAATGTGGATTGAGGGAACGATATCCTATACAATGTGGGGGTATAAATTGTGAACGCATATAGTTGTTGTAATGGAAACGTACCTGTTAGGGAGGAGAGTGACTGTGAAAGACCACTGGCTCTTCTTGAGTTTCACAGATTGTGATATCAGCAGACGAAATTAGAAATGGCGGGTGCAGTGTAATAGTATTGGCTCGGCCCCAAGGGAAGGATTGCGTATCGGCGTAATGAATTGCAGGGGAGGGAGTCCCTGGGCTTTGCTGCTCCATGTAAACACCATAATGGAAATATATTGGATTTCCTTTAGGCTCCTTGCACTGGTTAATTGCCAGATTGACAGACCAACCTGAGATCTTTATCCAAAAACCACCTAGAATACAGAGTTCCCTTCCCTAAGTGAACAGCCAGCAGAGGCATCCTCTGTGTATGGTTCCTCTTTTTGGTCCCGTTTCTGAAGTTTATGAATATTTCACGCTGGTGTTTGTTTGTGTTTTTCTTTTAGGTGAGAGCGTAACCCGATGAAGTATGATACATGTATATCACATGCAAGGGAGAGCAATTGCCAAGAATTTTCTGGAAGAGGAGAACGAGACGTCAAGGAGGCAGAAAGGTCAGTGCTCTTTGTTATACCATAAATGACTCTACCTCACTCATGTTTGAACAAGGAATTTGTTTTGAAAGAACATGTTCTCTCCTGGATGTGTCAAGATGAACACTTTATAACAGTGTAGCCTGCCTATGTTGGCTTCAGAGGTGAACAGCAGTACAGTGGGGAATCAGGCTAATTTCTTTAACTAATTAAACAGAACTGTGACTAACTACCCTGGATTTACGTAGAAACACACTTAACCTCCCAGTGAGATGTTGCCGACAGTCAATGCTACCTTCTAGCAGCAGACAGTGACGCCAATTGAGTAATTTAACTTTACTGTAACTAACTACCCTAGATGTATGTAGAAATATAGTAAATATCCCAATGTGATGTTGCTACCTGCCAATGCTACCTCCTAGCAGAGATTCCATTTCAAACTGACACTGATCCACCTCTCAAAGCCGCAAGGCACTAAGAATGGCAGCAGATGAGCAGAGCAATGTTTGTGAAAAGTTTCCCTTTGTGCTGTGTCACTCATTAGATACTAGACAAGACACCTGTCCTATGGCTAACACAATCCCATTAGCCCAGGCTAGGAGTGGGAAAGGGTCAGACAAAGACACAGCCTCATCTTTATTTTATTCATTCGACTGAGAATCTGTGTGAGTTTGATTGCTCTTCACTCACAGTGAGACGTGTCCCCCATACGCAATCATGGCCCAGTCCATGGCATTAATTGTATGTACCACTACCATAGATTCGGCTGCTTGGGTTTCTTTTTCTCCCAAGGTTGACGATTCCCTCTGGTTTCATCTGTCGTCTCCCAGGACATACAGATTTATTTGGGTAACGGCGCTAAAACGGTGTAATTGCCATCTGCATTGAATAACAAATTGTTGATTGCAGATGCTACCACGGCTGCACGTACGCGGTAGCACCCGGGTAATGTGTTTGTCAGGTTTCTCCCATACCGGCCACAGCTGTTTTATGGATGTGAATTCACTGAGACAGAGATGGGGATGTTTACAAAGCCAAAGATATCCTGCCTTAAAGCGCAGAGCCCAGGGCCTTGAGTGCTGCTGGAGCTACACTAGATACCCCCCTAAACTGTATCCTGTCTGTGGCTGGCTGGATCTCCCTGGAGGTATATGCTTTTAACCTTGACTCACTCCCCATTCCCAAGCCATTTGGCAAAATAAAGGAGGAAGGAAGGAACACACAGAGGTAAATTACACACATTTGACCACTCTCACTAGACAGGCCACTGGAGCCTGGGGAAATTAAGCTCCACTGATAGTCTGTACTGTGCTTTATCAAACAGTGGTTATCAGTCTTTATATTCATTAGGACTCCATTTGTGGCTGTCCTGTTGTTGTGGCTGTTGTTACTGGTCTCAAAGCATTTCACACTTCTTCACCATTAAGAAAATCACTAGATCTGAGATTGATTTGCCCGGCTCAATGTTTTAGCAATCTCAATATCCCGGCTCCTCGGTTCTGTCCAACTTGGGGTAGATTAAAGGAGGATTGAGAATGAAGAAAGAAGCACCACGATATACAATGATCTTTTGGATAATCAAAGGGGAATAGAAACACGTCAGAAAGTAAAGAGATGTCTTCAATTCACTAATACTAAACATGTGCATTGAACATGGGAACATCTCTATTTTGGGGGATTTTGATCTTGAACAATATTTATTAGTGGTATGGGTAGCGCCATCGTGCATTGCTATAGCAACGACTGCGTCATTGGCAGTGTTGAGCAAATGGTGAGTTTTGGCATGGGGACTGAAAGTGAATGTTGCCCTTTCCTCCACTCGCCTCCAACTTCGACACTGCTCTGTCATTGAGATCAGGACAACAATGTTATGGTAAGTAACTGATACAATCACTTTTATGTTGGTAATTATAATATTTACATTTTAGAGTATTTTTTCTGATTAATAAGATTAACTTTTGACAACAAGCCGAGTAGACAGTCAGCCGAGTAGACAATCAGTAAGGAAGGTAGATGGCTACCATAACGGTACTTGATTTAGCTCATCTTGTCTATGCTAATATTTTATTTGATATCTGTACAACATAAAATTATCTTATTGACAATTTGAAGTGTGTTTGTCTTTAGGGATTATTCAGAGCTCAAACAAATTTGCTAGTGATGCGATATGTAGCTAACCAGCCAGAGAGGGCTAATGCAGGATTGCTATTTTACCAGTAAAATGTATGATCCCCGTACTTATAATTATTAGCTAGCTAGCTAGATACAGTGCCTTGCGAAAGTATTCGGCCCCCTTGAACTTTGCGACCTTTTGCCACATTTCAGGCTTCAAACATAAAGATATAAAACTGCATTTTTCTGTGAAGAATCAACAACAAGTGGGACACAATCATGAAGTGGAACGACATTTATTGGATATTTCAAACTTTTTTAACAAATCAAAAACTGAAAAATTGGCCGTGCAAAATTATTCAGCCCCTTTACTTTCAGTGCAGCAAACTCTCTCCAGAAGTTCAGTGAGGATCTCTGAATGATCCAATGTTGACCTAAATGACTAATGATGATAAATACAATCCACCTGTGTGTAATCAAGTCTCCGTATAAATGCACCTGCACTGTGATAGTCTCAGAGGTCCGTTAAAAGCGCAGAGAGCATCATGAAGAACAAGGAACACACCAGGCAGGTCCGAGATACTGTTGTGAAGAAGTTTAAAGCCGGATTTGGATACAAAAAGATTTCCCAAGCTTTAAACATCCCAAAGAGCACTGTGCAAGCGAAAATATTGAAATGGAAGGAGTATCAGACCACTGCAAATCTACCAAGACCTGGCCGTCCCTCTAAACATTCAGCTCATACAAGGAGAAGACTGATCAGAGATGCAGCCAAGAGGCCCATGATCACTCTGGATGAACTGCAGAGATCTACAGCTGAGGTGGGAGACTCTGTCCATAGGACAACAATTAGTCATATATTGCACAAATCTGGCCTTTATGGAAGAGTGGCAAGAAGAAAGCCATTTCTTAAAGATATCCATAAAAAGTGTTGTTTAAAGTTTGCCACAAGCCACCTGGGAGACACACCAAACATGTGGAAGAAGGTGCTCTGGTCAGATGAAACCAAAATTGAACTTTTTGGCAACAATGCAAAACGTTATGTTTGGCGTAAAAGCAACACAGCTGAACACACCATCCCCACTGTCAAACATGGTGGTGGCAGCATCATGGTTTGGGCCTGCTTTTCTTCAGCAGGGACAGGGAAGATGGTTAAAATTGATGGGAAGATGGATGGAGCCAAATACAGGACCATTCTGGAAGAAAACCTGATGGAGTCTGCAAAAGACCTGAGACTGGGACGGAGATTTGTCTTCCAACAAGACAATGATCCAAAACATAAAGCAAAATCTACAATAGAATGGTTCAAAAATAAACATATCCAGGTGTTAGAATGGCCAAGTCAAAGTCCAGACCTGAATCCAATCGAGAATCTGTGGAAAGAACTGAAAACTGCTGTTCACAAATGCTCTCCATCCAACCTCACTGAGCTCGAGCTGTTTTGCAAGGAGGAATGGGAAAAAATGTCAGTCTCTCGATGTGCAAAACTGATAGAGACATACCCCAAGCGACTTACAGCTGTAATCGCAGCAAAAGGTGGCACTACAAAGTATTAACTTAAGGGGGCTGAATAATTTTGCACGGCCAATTTTTCAGTTTTTGATTTGTTAAAAAAGTTTGAAATATCCAATAAATGTCGTTCCACTTCATGATTGTGTCCCACTTGTTGTTGATTCTTCACCAAAAAAATACAGTTTTATATATTTATGTTTGAAGCCTGAAATGTGGCAAAAGGTCGCAAAGTTCAAGGGGGCCAAATACTTTCGCAAGGCACTGTAACTACATAGCTAGATATCTCTTTAGGTGTTTGTTATCTGTGACATAAAATAGTAGCTAAGCCAAGTTTTTTGACTGGAAGGTAATTGTCAATTATGTACTATTAGGACTATATACAGTGCATTCGGAAAGTATTCAGACCCCTTGACTTTTAAAAAATGTTGTTACGTTACAGCCTTATTCTAAAATTGATTAAATATATTTGTTCATCAATCTACACAAAATACCCCACAATGACAAAGCAAAAACAGGTTTTTAGAAATGTTTGCAAATGTATAAAATAAAATATCACATTTACATAAGTATTCAGACACTTTATCAGTACTTTATCGAAGCATCTTTGGCAGAGATTACAGCCTTGAGTCTTCTTGGGTATGACATTACAAGCTTGGCACACCTGCATTTGGGGAGTTTCTCCCATTCTTCTCTGCAAATACTCTCAAGCTCTGTCAGGTTGGATTGGGAGACTCACTGCACAGCTTTTTTCAGGTCTCTCCAGAGATATTAGATCAGGTTCAAGTCTAGGCTCTGGCTGGGCTACTCAAGGATATTCAGAGACGTGTCCGTCCGAAAGCCACTCCTGCATTGTCTTGGCTGTGTGCTTAGGGTCATTGTCCTGTTGGAAGGTGATCCTTCTCCCCAGTCTGAGGTCCTGAGCGCTCTGGCACAGGTTTTCATCAAGGATCTCTCTGTATTTTCTCCATTCATCTTTCCCTCATCCCTGACTAATCTCCCAGACCCTGCCGCTGAAAAACATCCCCACAGCATGATGCTGCCACCATCCATGCTTCACAATATGGATGGTGCCAGGTTTCCTCTAGATGTTACGCTTGGCATTCAGTCCAAAGAGTTCAATTTTGGTTTCACCAGACCACAGAATCTTGTTTCTCTTGGTCTGAGAGTCATTTAGATGCCTTTTGGCAAACTTCAACTGGGCTGTCATGTGCCTTTTACTGAGGAGTGGCTTCCATCTGGCCACTCTACCATAAAGGGCTGATAGGTGGAGTGCTGCATGAATGGTTGTCCTTCTGGAAGGTTATCCCATCACCACAGAGTAACTCTAGAGCTTTGTCAGAGTGACCATCGAGTTCTTGGTCACCTCCCAGACCAGGGCTCTTGTACCCCGATTTCTCAGTTTAGCTGGGCAGCCAGCTCTAGGAAGAGTCTTGGTGGTTCCAAACTTCTTCAATTTAAGAATGATGGAGGCCACTGTGTTCTTGGGGACCTTTAATGCTGCAGACATTTTTGGAACCCTTCCTCAGATCTGTGCCTCGGCACAATCCTGTCTCAGAGCTCTACGAATAATTTATTCAACCTCATGGCTTGGCTTTTGCTCTGACATGCACTGTCAACTTTAGGACTTTATATTGACAGGTTTGTGCCTTTCCAAATCATGTCCAATCAATTGTATTTACCATAGGTGGACTCCAATCAAGTTGTAGAAACATCTCAAGGATGATCAATGGAAACAGAATGCACCTGAGCTCAATTTCAAGTTTCATAGCAATGGGTCTGAATGCTTATGCAAATAAGGTATTTATTATTTATACATTTGCAAACATTTCTAAAAACCTGTTACCGCTTTGTTATTATTGGGTATTGTGTGTAGATTGATGAGGGGAAAAAATACTTGAATCTATTTTAGAATAAGTCTGTAACGTAACAAAATGAGGAAAAAGTCAATAGGCCTGAATACTTTCCTGAAGGCACTGTATTTTAGTGGGTGTTTTTTTTATCTCTCTATCTCGCTCTCTCTCTGACACTGTGGTGGACTGTCAGCTCTCAGACCTTTGTGAGGGTATGCAGGGGCTGGAGAGAGTGGACATGATGCTGCTGAAGTTTCAAAAGGGCTGAGGGACAATTACACCCTCACAGGACACACCCTCACAGCCTAGCTGAGCCTAGATGAACTTCAATGTACTTCCGTAAAAATTGTTGACTTTGTTACAGGAAAGTTAGAAAGGAGAATATGATGTGGTTTGTTTGTGTAGCACCTGAATGGGAGAGCAGTTATGCTGGGGAGGCAGGGTAGCCTAGTGGTTGGAGTGTTGGAGTGTTGGACTAGTAACCAAAAGGTTATAAGTTCAAACCCCCGAGCTGACATGGTACAAATCTGTCATTCTGCCCCTGAACAGGCAGAACAACCCACTGTTCCTAGGCCATCATTGTAAATAAGAATATATTCTTAACTGACTTGCCTAGTTAAATAAAGGTAAATATATTGTAGGGGACCAAAATTGTTTTAGGTAGTGGCACTCCAGTGAGTGTGACTCATTGCGCACATAGGCACGAGTAAAGGGACTCAAAGTCTTCACCAAGTATCTCAGACTGTCACTGGTAATTTTGCCTTATTCTAAAATTGATTAAATCATTTTTTTTGTTCATCAATCTATGCTTTCATTTTTTTCCATTCTGACTCTTTGTGTATTAGGATATCGGCCTAGTGGAATGTAGTACAAAAGAAAATGAAGTTGTAATATTATGTCATAATATGCCTTATTCTTATCATATTTTGTAGTTACATAACAATTTTGGTAACAATATCCCTGAGATTAATTTTGGATATAATGTGTTGGTCATGACAGTGATGTGCACAGTGAGCCACATTGTTTTCAGGTTTGAATGAGACAATATCTTCCCCTAGCCTTGTTGTTTCGATAAAGTTTTGGTTTTATTCATAATATGTTACTTGTGTATGTCTTTCCTTGTCATATTTAAGACTAAGGGTGTTTTCACATATAGTCCTCTTTTAACTGATCTCAGTCCTCTTTAAAGTGAACTTTTGGGTAAAAAAACAGACAAAGCAAAAACAATGTATTCACACGGCCCCTGCCTTTGAATGAGGACACAAACTCTTTGCAAGTTCACTTAATCTATTTTGTGGTCTGAGTCCTCTTTGCATTCACATTGCTATGTTTAGAAATTAACATTCCATCAGAATGTGTCATCGGACAGCTACAGTGCCTTGCGAAAGTATTCGGCCCCCTTGAACTTTGCGACCTTTTGCCACATTTCAGGCTTCAAACATAAAGATATAAAACTGTATTTTTTTGTGAAGAATCAACAACAAGTGGGACACAATCATGAAGTGGAACGACATTTATTGGATATTTCGAACTTTTTTAACAAATCAAAAACTGAAAAATTGGGCGTGCAAAATTATTCAGCCCCCTTAAGTTAATACTTTGTAGCGCCACCTTTTGCTGCGATTACAGCTGTAAGTCGCTTGGGGTATGTCTCTATCAGTTTTGCACATCGAGAGACTGACATTTTTTCCCATTCCTCCTTGCAAAACAGCTCGAGCTCAGTGAGGTTGGATGGAGAGCATTTGTGAACAGCAGTTTTCAGTTCTTTCCACAGATTCTCGATTGGATTCAGGTCTGGACTTTGACTTTGTCATTCTAACACCTGGATATGTCAGGCCTCTTGGCTGCATCTCTGATCAGTCTTCTCCTTGTATGAGCTGAAAGTTTAGAGGGACGGCCAGGTCTTGGTAGATTTGCAGTGGTCTGATACTCCTTCCATTTCAATATTATCGCTTGCACAGTGCTCCTTGGGATGTTTAAAGCTTGGGAAATCTTTTTGTATCCAAATCCGGCTTTAAACTTCTTCACAACAGTATCTCGGACCTGCCTGGTGTGTTCCTTGTTCTTCATGATGCTCTCTGCGCTTTTAACGGACCTCTGAGACTATCACAGTGCAGGTGCACTGCACCAATTTTTCAGTTTTTGATGTGTTAAAAAAGTTTGAAATATCCAATAAATGTCATTCCACTTCATGATTGTGTCCCACTTATGGTTGATTCTTCACAAAAAAATACAGTTTTATATCTTTATGTTTGAAGCCTGAAATGTGTCAAAAGGTCGCAAAGTTCAAGGGGGCCGAATACTTTCGCAAGGCACTGTATATACAGTATGTGTTTAATATACTATCAAGATAAGAAAGTGTCTGATCACGGAACATCCATATAATTATAGAAAAGTTACACTGTTCTCGCTAAAATTGCTTTAACTCATTCACAGTAAAAAAAAATGTATTACTATTCTGATTTCAAATTTTAAACCCTTACTAAATAACGAAGACTCAATATGTGACCGACCGGCTCGATTCGGTCTTATTTAGCTAAATTTGAAATTGTGATTTTTTTTACATTGGACAAAAGTAGAGACTCAGAGATAGAAAATGGTATATCATACACTACAGTTGAAGAACAACGCTAAACTACTTTTTGATGAACTTGTAACCTTACTTTTGAGAAAATGGCCTTTGAATGTTTTGGTACACATACAGTACTGGACGTCTTTGTCTACACCATTCAGAATCTTTCACGGCCTCTTAAGCTTTAGCCCCGCCCATCTCTTTCAGGAGTGTTCAGAGCGCACACTGGGCAATCAGGCCGAGGAGTAGGGTTGCTCTGAGCGTTTTGTCCTAACAACAGCAGTCAAGCACCCAAGCTAACTGGCTAATGTTGGCTAGCTTGCTAGCTACTTCCAGACAAAAATGAGAGAACAGCTCACTCTGACCATTTTACTCACCCTAGCAGAGCTGGTTAGGCTGGTTTTGTGTTATATATAACTATCAAATCAAATGGCTCTGAGATATGAATAATATTACTACACAGATCATACACATAATGTTAGCTAGCTGACCTAACAACAGCAGTCAATCACCCAAGACAACTGGCTAACATTGGCTAGCTTGCTTGCTACTTCCAGACAACAAATGAGAGAACAGCTCACTCTGACAATTTTACTTACCCTAGCAGAGCTGGTTAGGCTGGTTTTGTGTTCTCCAGAGCGTTGGTGACTGCAAATGTGCTGCTGGCACCAATTTAATTAAAACATTTTGCCAACGTTTACTGACAACGGCCATATTCAACGGGTGTTAAGCATTCGTAAATGTATCAGTTATTCTGTGCTCTGGCACACTCAGACAAGAGTCTTCTGAAATAGCCAGAGTAGATAGCTGGTAAATTCGCTCTGGCTACGTCTATCAACAGTTGTCGCAGTGACATCATTAATATTCTATTGAAATAGTGAAGTATTTTGTTAAGACGTGTAGCTAGCTAGCTAAACAATGAACCATAATCCCAACTAATGACGTTACTACCCTGCATGAATCTGCAGGTAGCTAATTTACCAGGTTCAATGTTAGATAGCTAACATCAGGCTATAACTAGCAAAGCAAATGGCTCTGAAATAAATAAAAAAATATTACTACACAGATCATACATGTTACGTTACCTAGTGAGGAAGCCAGCTAACGTTTGCTAGCTAGCTAACAGTACACTTTAACTTAAAGTGAAAATAACTTTCTGTAAAAAAAAATTTATTGTAATATCTGAAAACGTAGCTAGCTAGACTATCTTACCCATATACATGAATGGACGCTTCGCCCTATGTCACAAATGCCATGGTTGGCCTTAGTTTGAAGATGTAATCCGGAGGCAGGTGTTTTCTCCATCTCATTAGCTATCTTACTCTAATTCCACTGATTTCAAAACTCAGTCCAGAAAGTGGAGAGCAACACTTATGCCATTTTACTACATCATATCGTTTAAACAAAAGCCTTGTTAGAAAGGATTACCTACTACACATACTGACCAGCTCAAATAGATGTGCTTCAAGACCAATCTAAACTCTCTGGATGTCCAGCTCACCCATTATCTCAGACAATCAGGGGACCGTCGTTGGAGGCTCCAGACTGGAGACTGTCACTGGAGGCTCCGGACTGGGGACCGTCGCTGGAGGCTCTGGACTGGGGACCGTCGCTGGAGGCTCTGGACTGGGAACCGTCGCTGGAGGCTCTGGACTAGGGACCGTCGCTGGAGGCTCCGGACTGGGGACCGTCCCTGGAGGCTCCGGACTGGGGACCGTCGCTGGAGGCTCCGTGCCATGGATCATCACTAGAGGCTTCGTACATGGAGCTGGAACAGGTCTCACTGGACTGAGGAGACGTACTGGAAGCCTGGTGCATGGAGCTGCCACAGGGCTTATCAGGCTGGGGAGACATACTGGAGGCCTGGTACGTGGAACCGGAACAGTTCTCACCGGATTGGGGAGATGCACTGGAAGCCTGGAGCGTGGAGCAGGCACCTGATACACTGGGCCGGATGCCCACTTCCGCCCGGCAAATGCGGGCGCTGGCACAGAATGCACCGGACTGTGAATGCTCACTGGAGACACAGTGTGCATCACCGCATAACACGGTGGCTGACCGGTCACATGCTCCCTACGGTCAGCACGGGGAGTTGGCTCAGGTCTAAACCCTGACTCCGCCAATCTCCCCATGTGCCTCCCCCAAAACAATTTGGGGAGTTGCCTCTCGGGCTTCTGTGACCGGGTCTTGTCCCCTGCCATAATCTCCTCCCCGGTCCAGCTCATCCTCCAAGTTGGCGCACGCTGCTTGGTCTTTTTGTGGTGGGTAATTCTGTCAAACTCCCTGTCATAGATGAGCCAAGGCGCAGCGTGCATGTAATTCCACATTTTTTTAAATAAAGTGAAACCTTCACAAAAAAACTGGTAAACAGAAACCGAATGTGACGCAACCGTGGCGCACACAAACACACACAGAAAATAAATAATTACCCACAACATTAGGTGGGAAAAAGGCTGCCCAAGTATGATTGCCAATCAGAGACAACGATAGACAGCTGCCTCCGATTGGGAACCACACTTGGCCAAAAATAAAGAAGTAGAAAACATAGAATGCCCACCCAAATCACACCCTGACCTAACCAAATAAAGAAATAAAACAGCTCTCTAAGGTCAGGGCGTGACACTGTTTTTTCTCTATCTTCATTAGGAATTTGTATAAATGGCCGCTTTTTGGGGGAAAAAAGTGTTGATTTTTGTATAAGATACACATTTTCACAGGTGTTTTTGCTTGACTGATTACCATTTGATTGATGTGGTGCTATTGTTTGTCGTATCATTTGAAAGGGCTGTTTTTCAGCTTTCAAAATATGTATCATGTTTTCATATATGGTTTGAGACCAACAAAGTATGCTCACTAATGCAGAGGTCATGGTGTCAGTATGCAGAGGTCATGGTGTCAGTAAATTCAGAAATTCAGAAATTCCCAAACTCTCCTTTCAGTGACGCAACAATGCCAATATGGCAATTTACAGTTATACAGTTAGCTGGTGTTCTAAAGCCAAGTGTTTCCATTCCCCTTTAATGTGCTCTCCTTTTCACACAGATTGATCTTTCTTTCTCTTCTTTCCAAATGGATTTGTTCATAATTCATGGCAGTTTGGTGCACTGTGTACAGTGTGTGATCTATGTGTAGTCAGAGCAAGTCCCCCATGCCCACCCGTCTCTATTATACAGGCTCAGCTCAGAGCCAGAAACACTAAAGCATGGCATGGCCTCTCTACTCTGCTCTGCAGAATATTGCCAACATCCTCTACCCCCAGGCTGCTTTACAGAGCCTTTCATTGGTATGTGTCACTCACGACCCCACTGATTCACCCTGGCTGGTCACCCGCCACTGGCCTACAGTCACTCGCCCACGGACAACATGACAATGGCAAGCTAGCCAAGTATGTGCTGTGTGTGAGCCTAGGTGTGAATATCGCTGGGCTGCTGAAAGTGTCCAGCCATCTGCCAGTGCATATGGAAATAGCTCTGAAGCTTGGATAGATACCCTCTGAGCTCAGGAATTAGAGCATTTTCACTGAGGCATAGTTTTCACTGATGATGCTGTACAGTACATTGGTCTCCGTGGTGCTGGTGTCAGGCAATATAACACATGCAAATTTGAGTGAATGTGATTTACACATTCTAGTCTTGTTGTGGTTTGTTTAGGTTGCCAGGATAATTTTAACGTCTCATTTAGCATAGCAGATACAGTACCAGTCAAAAGTTTGGACACACCTACACATTCCAGATGTTTCACAGGCAATGGATATTAGACCGGTGGAAATATGTCCTTTGGTCTGATGAGAGATTTTTGGTTCCTACCGCCCTGTCTTTGTGTGATGCAGAGTAGGTGAACGGATGATCTCCGCATGTGTGGTTCCCACCTTGAAGCATGGTGGAGGAGGTGTGATGGTGTGGGGGTGCTTTGCTGGGGACACTGTCTGTGATTTATTTAGAATTCAAGGCACACTTCACCAGCATGGCTAACACAGCATTCTGCAGCGATACGCCATCCCAACTGGTTTGATTTAGTGGGACTATCATTAGTTTTTCAACAGGACAACCTTCAGGTTGTGTAAGGGCTATTTAACCAATAAGGAGAGTGATGCATCAGATGACCTGGACTCCACAATCACCCAACCTGAACCCAATTGATGGTTTGGTTTGGGATGAGTTGGAACGCAGAGAGAAGGAAAAGCAGCCAGCATATGCAGCTCAGCATATGTGGGAACTCCTTCAAGACTGTTGAAAAACAATTTAAGGTGAAGCAGTTCGAGAGAATGCCAAGAGTGTGCAAAGCTGTCATCAAGGCAAATATATTTATATTTTTTTAAATACTTTTTTATTTACTACAGGATTCCATATGTTTTATTTCATTGTGTTGATGTCTTCTACTATGTAGAATAATAGTAAAAATGAAGAAAAACCTTTGAGTATGTGTGTCCAAGCTTTTGACTGGTACGGTATGTGTGACTCAAATTGTTGTTAAAATGTGTGTTGCATGAGAGAGATTAAACTCTTTTCTGGGTGGCTGCACTGCCATTAAAAAGAGAGAACTTACTAAAAGTTCCAACCTTTTCTTTGGCACAATGTGTTGTGGTGCCATGAACAGAAACATACTAATTGCTCGCCAAGGCTATCCACAGACGTGCTCTGTTCTCAGACTAAAGGGAATCATATACACTGTGTACAAAGCAGATAACAATGTGTAGCAGTGTACAGCAAGGGGAGGATTTGAGCTAGTGTTCGTGGCCCTCTACAGCTTAAGTTGCATGCTTTAATGTGTTCTAAGCTTTGGCACCACCTGTGATAGGTGGGTGAGGGATAAAGAGAATTCCATTTGATTGGCACAGTGGCATGAAGGTGACATGTGAATGTGAAATGTAAAATATACATCGGTGAACAACGGCACAATCTGCAATATTAACTGCTGTTCAATGTTCATGTACATACATGCTGTACATTTATCCAACACCATCCCTCAGCTTTATAGCAAACCTAGTTGTGTGGTTTTGGTGGATAATGGCACATTCATTTCATAAATCCAGTCATGTTCTCATAGCACTAGGTCAGAAAATGTTATCATAGTTGTTACAGTAAATACTGTATATATCTCTATGCTGTATCTATCTATATGGTTGTGACTGTGTAATAGAGGGCCATAAGAGAGATTTATGTAAGGGATGACATAAAGGCCAAATGCATATGCTGATGTTTGCATTACTCAGAACCTAGTGCTGTGTTCATACAGCGTGGGAGAGGCTTCCGGCTCCAGATGGTGCCACATGATTTTCATAGTATTACGACTGTAGTATTGTACAGTCGCTGTGACGCACACAATCGTCCAAGCAGTGACCTCGCTTCTCTTCCGTTACATTCGCCATGGGCATCATGCACCAATTATTTTAGAGGGACCACAAAGTGTGTGATGGAAGCAGGGGTGATCTTAGAATTTTCCAAATACCCGAGACTGAGTTTTTCCTGCAATCTAAAACCATAATCATTATTCCTAATTCTATGTAAAAAAAATATTATAATAATAATAATCTGCATAGGTTATCTAAGAATACATCTTAACCTGTTCAATTGTAATTTTAATTAATTCACTTTTATGCCTTAGGAGTTTAATACAACTGCCACACAGGTACAAGGTATCATAACCCACGAATGGAAGCACTTTTAGTCTTTCCTGAAGTCAGCTAAGAAAGTGAGACAACTTGAGTGACAGCCTGAAATGCCTTGGTAGCTAGTTATGAGGTTGGGAGATTGTATCACGTTTCAGGTAAGACCCAGATGCAGACATCATCAAAATAACAACAGTGTATTAATTGAACAGGGAGAGGCAAAAGACAGGTCAAGGGCAGGCAGAGGTCAGTAATCCAGAAAGGTGGGGCAAAGGTACAGGACGGCAGACAGGCTCAGGGCAGGCAGAACAGTCATCACCGGGAAAAATAAGAAACAGGAACAATCGAGAGACTGGAGCAGAGGGAAAACCGCTGGTAGGCTTGACGAAACAAAATGAACTGGCAACAGACAAACAGAGGACACAGGTATAAATACACAGGGGATAATGGGGAAGATGGGCAACACCTGGAGGGGGGTGGAGACCAGCACACAGACAGGTGAAACAGATCAGGGTGTGACAGATTGAGAACCTACAGTATTTAGCTGGCTCACTAAAGCCAACTTCATGAAGTTGGATGGTGGCTAGTACTACAGAGAAACAACAAAACATTTGTGTTTTATTCTTTCATCAAGATGAAATCAATAGGCTATATAGCTTGATCAAATTAATTAGCAAACAGCCTGTGAGTCCTGCCCATCACCGGCAGCTAAAATCAAATCAAACACTGTGTGTCACTCTATACTCTCTCTCCTCCTCCACTGACGATACTGTCTGCATGCATTAGAGTATCTAGCGTCCTGCCTAGCATATCTCTGCTCTGTGGTGCACCTTGGAAGGAACCACTTACTAGGGAGAATAGGGGGAGGGGTAATCTTTGCACAGTCTAGTCAGTGTGCCCCATCTGCAAAATACAGCCGACAGACAGATCTTTTTATTAATAGTTATGATAAAATTTGGGCTTAAGAATGAAGTTGAGTAATTAATTTAAATCTGAGGGGGCACATGCCCTTGTGCCTCCTATGATAAATGATGCCTGTGACACTCACCCATATTCCCATGGGGAGGATTACCTTGATGGTTTCCCAAAGCAGAACATCCTCATTGTATTTTGTTAATTAATTTATCTATGAAACATGCTCAATCGCCACTATATCCTATAAGCTGCTTTGCATAAAGCCGATCATGCTTACTTCCACTTGCCAACAATCAATTATATATTTTTGGGTCGTACCTACGTCGTACCTTGTCTTACTGTCGCATGCTTAGCTGCATGCAGGATGTAACAAATGTTGAGTAGTCCTCATAACATCGTTGAAGAGCAGTTGTCAGTAGATTGGTGAAGCGGTCAAGCACATGTGCAAACATTTGTGCAGCACCTCCCACTCCACTTGAAACTGGAGCACACTACAATGGATGGTGCTCCACATTGCATCAGGGAAAATTAGACTCATTGGAACAAATGAGTTTTGTTGCTCAATTTTTGTAGCTGCAGTATGAAAGTGTTTAAAACACACTATAATAACCTTGTCTCCTCTGCTTTTTCTTACTCACCTCACTATAAGGCAGTCTTCGTAAAAATTGACTCCATTGCCCCCTAATTAGTTATCAACATCCCTATTTGAGAACAGGAGTTATGTAGAGAAGTCCAGCAGGCTTTATATTGGACGTTTGGGCACTTTTGGATGTGCAGTGGCAGTATGAGCTGGGACTGTGTAGAAACTCCTAGCATTAAAGTGCAGTAGATTTGAGAAAATATTTAATCTTCAAAAGGTAACTGTAGGGAAAGATGGCGGCCCCCATGTACTTACCACAAACGCCTTATTTGCTAAGTTTGCCAGATTGGACAGTGCTCTTGTCACATTGTATAAATGATTGGAAACAGGCGCAGGACTACGTAACTGGGGGTTTTAATACTCCACCCAAAAATACAACATGCTGTGAAAAGGCACGGGGACGAAGCCCAAAACAAACATGTATACCAAAACACAGGGATGTAACCCAAATAAAAGAGCAAGGTTAAACCTCTCATAAATACATGGGACGAGACCCGTAATAACAATACACGGGACGTGACCTGTAATAACAAGTGCACAACAATACACGGGACGAGACCCGTGTACACAATACACGCAGCACGGAAGCCGAAACAACAAAGCACAGGTGCGCACAAGACCAACGGAAATGGGAACAATAACCAACAAGGCAATGGTGAACAGAGGGCACATATATACAATTATCAATCAGGGGGAATGGGAACCAGGTGTGCGTAATGAAACAGTTCGGTGGTGCCTAGAGGCCGGTGAAGTAGACCTCCAGTGCTGGTGCACAGAATGAGCAGCAGTACCAGGGGAATCCGTGACAGCTCTCTGTTACTCTTTTTTTGTATTGGCATTAGCACAGTATACATGATCCCAATTCTAGCTACAAGATGGAGGCACATTGAACCATGTTGCGCATCGTTGACGTAATACCTGAATTCCTTCATCTTTATGCACATTTGCCATTGGCTCACCATTCAGGGACATAGCATCGCATACAGTAGATTACATCCCTGTGAATATGACTGGGTCGGATCTTGTTACACAAGGCTACACTGGCCTTGATGTATGTTATGTGGTTGTTGTTGAGTCTAAATTTTATCCCTCATCAAAAGCTCTTATCATCTCTCCAAATCATTTATACACGAAATCATTTTGTGTTTTGGTTGTTCTTGTTTCTTTTTACTTTGTGTTTTCCTCGATGGATGTTTTATTCATTTATTCTGGGATGTTTATTAAGGTAATGAAAGGAGAGAAGGGGATGGAACTCATCATGTTTTATGGATCAAAGACACAATGAGGTCTAAGCTTCTTTGGTGCTGTGTTTCCCCCCCAATTAGTCAAGACTCTGACAACCTTATCACTGGCTAATATAATAATACAGTTTATGCCACTTAGTGGGTTTGATTCCCAGGACCACCCATACATAAAATGTATCCATGCAACGACAATCATGCATGGATACATTTTATGTATGGGTGGTCCCGGGAATCAAACCCACTACCATTGCATTACAAGCACTATGCTCTACCAACTGAGCTACAAAGGACATTTGCTGCCTGTTCGCCACTCTCTAACCCTCTCTCCACCAACCCTTTGGCCACCACCATGACTGATATTAATCAATAGTAGATGTGATGGGGGCCCATGGTATTGCAACTGATTTGGGTGTCAGAGACAGTCCGGGGTATGTAGGACCTATGAAGCTACGTCACAGTCAGCCCAGTCCATGTAAAACACTTGGGCTCAGCCTATTTTTTTGTCAACAATCCTTTTTCTTTTTACTCATTCTCCCTCTCGTGTGTCATTCATTGTAGGCCCGCGGAACTCAGTCTGGGTCTCAACAATGCTATTTCTCTGTAACAAATTAACAACAGACTTTCAGCATGCTTATAGAGAAGGGCACTCAGCATGTGGAGTACTGCACTGACACAAGAGACTGATTGGTTGAAAGAAATGTATAATAATAAGATTGTGGGAGCTGTACTGTTAGATTTCAGTGCTGCCTTTTTATATTATTGACCTGTTGTTGAAAAAACATTTGTGTTATGACTTTTCATCCTCTGCGTCATGTGTGCTTCCCCCTCGGGCATCTAGGTCACCAGGCTGCCGTTATGGTGCACACCTGTCAGCATCATTACGCGCACCTGCAAGTCGTCAGACTCACCTGGACTCCATCACTTCCTTGATTACCTGCCCTATATATGTCACTCCCTTTGGTTCCTTCCCCCGGCGTCATTGTTTCTGTTTCATGTCTGTGCATTGTTAATAGAACTCAAAAGGTTTTCATTATTGGAAAAGCTTCTCCAATGTCAAACATGTAAAGTGTGGTGTACATCAGGACAGCCCTCTACTCTTTTCTATTTTTACCAATGACCTGCCACTGGCATTAAACAAAGCACGTGTGTCCATGTATGCTGATGATTCAACCATATACGCATCAGCAACCACAGCTAATGAAGTCACTGAAACCCTTAACAAAAAGTTGCGGTCAGTTTTGGAATGGGTGTCCAGTAACAAACATCTCTAAAACTGAGAGCATTGTATTTGGTACAAGTTCTAGATCTCAGCTGAATCTGGTAATGAATTGTGTGGCTGTTGAAAAAGTTGAGACTAAATTACTTGGCATTACCTTAGATTGTAAACTGTCAAACATATCAATTCAATGGTTGTAAAGATGGGGAGTGGTCTGTCTGCAATAAATAGATGCTCTGCTTTTTTGAGCAAGTCCTACAAGCAATTCCTACAAGATCTAGTGTTGTCTTATCTTGATTATTGTCCAGTTGTGTGGCCGAGTGCTGCAAGGAAAGAGCTAGTTAAGCTGCAGTTGGCCCAGAACAGAGCGGCACGTCTTGCTCTTCATTGTAATCAGAGGGCTGATATAAATACTTTGCATGCCAGTCTCTCTTGGCTAACAGTTGATGTCACGTTTGTCATAAAAAGTAGACCAAAATGTAGCAAATAAACTAAATGTGAAGCTACATGCAGTGCAGAACGCAACTACACACAAACATAGTCAAGATCCCACAAATCACAATGGGGAAAATGGCTACCTAAATATGATCCCCAATCAGAGACAACAATAAACAGCTGCCACTGATTGGGAACCATATCAGGCCACCATAGAAATACAATTCCCCTAGATAACCCACCCTAAATCACAACCCGACCCAACCAACATAGAGAATAAACAGCTCTCTATTGTCATGACGTTGCCCTCTTTGGGTACAGCGAGCACCATCCCCCTCTCTCTGTCTCCTACACTCAGGCTGCTGTGACCTCAGGTCGTAAATCCTGGAGGAGATTATCTCCTCGTGGCCACAGTATAGAGAGAGAGTGAGTTTTCATAGAGAGAACAAATGAATTTCTTCCACCTCACAGAACTTGAGGTCCGAACAACATTTATGTTCTGGAGAAAGTATAAAAGATCGGTGAAGAATCAAGCTACGAACTGGTCCGTTTGGTACAATTTTGTGAAACTCATGGGAGTAGATACGGCAACATTACCATAACGCTGTTTATACAATAGTCTCAGATGTGAGGCTTACATCTAATTATTGTATAAGATTAATGAGTGAGGATGATCCTGATTGTGAAATTGTGTAATGTGATTTTGTACTGTTTACCTTCTTGACGCACCCTTCCCGTTAGCGGGATCATTTTAATCAACATCCGCTGAATTGCAGAGCGCCAAATTTAAATTAAATTACTAAAAATATTTAATTTTCATGAAATCACAAGTGCAATATAGTAAAAAACAGCTTAGCTTGTTGCTAATCCACCTGTCGTGTCAGATTTCAATAAATCTTTTTGGCGAAAGCTATCCAAGGATTTATGTAAGCACATCTCTCTCAGTAGACAAATTATTACAAACAGCTAGCAGCCAAAGATTGGTCACGAAAGTCAGAAAAGCAATAAATTAAATTGCTTACCTTGTTTGCACTCACGAGACTCCCAGTTACACAATAAATGTTCCTATTGTTCCATAAAGATAATTTTTATATCCAAAATACCTCCATTTGTTTGGCGCGTTATGTTCAGAAATCCACAGGCTCGAGCGGTCACGACATCGCAGACGAAAATTCCAAATAGTGTCCGTAAAGTGCGTAGAAAGATGTCAAATGTTTTTTATAGTCAATCCTCAGGTTGTTTTTACAATATATAATCGATAATATGTCAACAGGAATGTAGCTTCTTCCATAGGAGAGAGAGAGAAAATGGCTGTTGCTATGAAACTATGTCTAAATACTGTTCACAGCTTGAGGAAGCCATGGGAAAAGGAATCTGGTTGATATCCCTTTAAATGGAGGCAAGGCATCCAATGGAACAGAGAGCTTTCAGGAAAAACAGCACTTCCTTGTTGGATTTTCCTCAGGTTTTCGCCTGCAATATCAGCTCTTTTATACTCACAGAAAATATTTTGAAGTTTTGGAAACTTTAGAGTGTTTTCTATTATATGCATATTCTAGTTTCTGGGCCTGGGAAATAGGCAGTTTCAAATGGGTCCGTTTTTTAGCCAAAAACAAAAATACTGCCCCCTACACTCGAAGTTAATGAAGGAAACTGCAATTCCCTTTGGAGTTTAACTAAATCAGAGGACCGCCCATGAGCACAGTTATGGTCTGGCGTCCTGGGACAGGCCCCTTTCTGCTCTTCCGAATAAAACCCCCACCTTGAGAATTTCTCAACAGACCATGTTTCTCTCAATTACGAGAGGACTAAGGTTGAGACCAGCTTACCTCGATAACGAGAGGGCTAAGGTTTGAGAGGAGACCATAAACCTGAGTATAAGCTAAGGTTTGAGTAGATGGCTAAATCCTTTAACCATACCACGTGGTTAAACTCTTAGACTATCGATACCGACAGAATAAGAACAAGTCTTTGATATTAATTACTATTCTGCAGCTAGGAATTCGGTATCATTGAACGCGAAGACCGACAACCTCCAGAACATCTATTCTATAACGACATGAATGAATGTCACTCTGAGCTATCCATTCTAACCACGACAGACAGAGAGAGAGAGAGCGGACAAACTCTCCAACAGAAACAAACTTTTCAACAGAGATCCCGACACACTAAGCGTAAATATATATATTGATTGCAATTGTTCCCGAATGAGTGAGCATTCATGTGCAAAAGATTAGCATTTCAATTGTTATAATTATCAACTGTGTGTTGTCTTATCTCAGTCGACCCCACTTTCCTTTTGTGCACCAAGCAGCGATGCCGGTTTAGCCCACTAGGGCACATCCGCTATAATTTCTTTGTAACCATATCTACTGTTTGTTATGCATTTCTGTGAGTACTTAGTTAGTAAACAAATATTTTAAGACAATTGATGTATGGATGACTCATAGGGAAGACTGAAGACTGGGTTCGTGCAGATAACCAACAATTTACAACGTTTGGAATGAGACATTAATTCGAAGACTAATTGATCAGATGTTAAATATCTGAACGTTATATTAGGAAAATTATAACTTTGTAATCTGAATATTTTCCTTGGTGCCCCAACTTCCTAGTTAATTACAGTTACATGACTAATCAGTTTAATCGTGTGATAATAATTACAGAGAGTTATTTGATAAAGATTAATCTTCAGTTTAATGATGCCAAAGACACGACACGATGGTCAGAGCGTGACAGTTTGGAAGGGACTGACAGCATCACTTCTTCTTTCTGTAAGAAACAATGTGTTAAATAGTTTGCATAGTCAACTTACACGCAGCTCTGACACACACACTTACCCCACCAGACATGCCGCCAGGGGTCTCTTCACAGTCCCCAAATCCAGAACAAATTCAAGAAAGTGTACAGTATTATATAGCGCCATTATTGCAAGGAACTTGTTCTATCTCATATTGCTCAAATGAACAGCAGACCTGATTTAAAAAAAAAACAGATGAAGCAACACCTCACGGCACAATGCCTCTCCCCTATGTAACCTAGATAGTTTGTGTGTATGTATTGGTAATGATATGTAGGCTCTGTGTGCCTTTTTTAAATTAATTGATGTAGTTCTGTCCTTGAGCTGTTCTTGTCTGTTATTGTTCTGTATTATGTCATGTTTCATGTTTTGTGTGGACCCCAGGAAGAGTAGCTTCTGCATTTGCATCAGCTAATAAAATAACAATACCAAACTTACTGTTGAGAGTAAAAAAACTGAATTTCCAAAATGTGGTTGTACATCAGCAGTTGGTCTTTTGACAAAATTAGAGCATGTCAGCTAACATTTTTATATTGGTAAGTTAGTCAAGCGGCCAGCTTTATAAACTTGCAGTAATAATAGTCAAATTATAGAGCAGGAGTGGCTCCATTGATCAGTAGATATCATATTTAAAACAGCAAACATTTGTCTCCACCCTATGGCAAAATATGTAGAATTGCAGGAAATTAGCTGCATAACTGCAAATTATTCTCTCCACCCAAAAGACAAATCTGTAGAATTGCAGCAAACTTGCTTGAAAACTGCAACAACATTTTGCTTAGGGCCCCCAAAACGCTAGGGGCCGGCTCTGACTGCATGTGTGGGTATAGATGTGGGTACGCAGACCTTCATGATGAGTTCAGATTTTCTGTGGCCCCCACCCCATCAAAGTTGCCCATCCCTGCTCTAGATACAGATGTTGGGTTTCATCAGCGATGCAGTGCTATATTTAGAACAGGCCAAGGCACTGTTACCTAATTGGTAGAGTGCGAGGAATGGAGTTCAACACAAGACAAACAGAAATCAGTTACAAGTAAGAATGCCAAGTATCATAAAATGGATAAATTGGATTTCAATGGAAGTTATATTTTCTCTTGCATCCCTTTTTTTTTGAATGGATACGAGTGTTACTGACCAGCCCTTTGGGATGGCATATTTTTGGAGAGGACTTGATATGTCTGTAATGGACAGACAGAAATAGCTTTCCTTTGTTCCGTTATCCTTTGGGAATGAACATTCACAATGAATGGGCTTGCAGAGATCAGTCTCCTTTATCAGAGCTGCAGTCTGCAGTGTTAACCCATTTACCTCATGTAGCCTAACACTGTAATATTCAAATGCATCTGATTCACATTGATACAGTGGTTGCAGTACCTCTTCAAAGGGTCCGTTTAGAGAAGGACAAATCCCAGTGTTATTATTACACGGCAGCGCCTCTCTAAAGTAGAAAACACAGTCTATGTGAAATATTTGAATTTCAACATTCTGTAATTCACTTAAGAGCTAGACTCTCCGTTTTTCTTATCGTGAACTATTCCATTGTAAACTAAATGGAAACGCTGTGGAGTACGAATCAATGCAGGGAGAGTGGCGAATTTGGTTTGTATATTAAATTAAATATTAATTTCAAATGTTTGACTATTGAAGGACTGAGCCATAGCGCTTTATGCAACCAAGCCTATGCTCCCGGAATCAATTTTATTCACGTGCCATGTTTTTATTTGTTGATGACCCTCCAATTGGTGATGAGAGATTTAGGTCCAGAAGATGAGAGAGAGATCAGAGATTTCATGCCGAGAAATCACATCAAAAACATGTATTTGGAATGCTTTTTTTCAAATTCCATAAGATATTCAGTGGCAATATTATTTGCGTGTAGTAATGAAAAGTATCAATATTTGTTTTGGTTCTGAGCGTTATGTTCACACTCATTAGTTGAAGGTGTTTTTGCTGGCTCTGCACTGTATTCTAATAGGGTTTTATATGCCTGTATGCAGACATGGCTGGTGGCTCCAGTCTTATCATTCTGCTTAAAAGGTAGTCATAGTCAGTATGTAATTACAGAGTATATTAAAATGCTCCGTTGGGTTCCTTCCCTATTAAAAGTGGTCTTGTTAGGAATATATAGTTATCACAGACGAACTGCACCGTCAGCTCATAGCACCCAGCTGGGAGTCTCTCTCTCTCTCTCTCTCTCTCTCTCTCTCTCTCTCTCTCTCTCTCTCTCTCTCTCTCTCTCTCTCTCTCTCTCTTTGCAAAATGATAAAACCAAGCTGGGGGCTAAATTATATTTGTTAAATTAAGAAATAAGACAGGACAACAAGTTTGTTATACATGATGAGGCAGTCGTGTGCTATCAAGAAACAATGTGCACATACTGTTTACGTAGTTTTACATGGGAGTGACTGTTTACACCACCCCGCTCACCGAAATGGTTCGCCCCTACAGACAGTGAGTCACGTGGTCGCGGCTTTCTATATAAAGCAGGCAGACCTGCATCGAGGCATTCAGTTACTGTTCGACTGAACATTAGAATGGGTGAAACAGACTTTGAGCGTGGTATAATCGGCAGTGCCAGGTGTGCCGGTTCCAGTATCTCAAAAACAGCCAGCCTCCTGGGCTTTCACGCACGACAGTGTCTAGGGTTTACTTGGCACACGTTAGGTCCCTTGATACCAACTGAGAAACGTTTCCTTGCCCCAAATAATTCAAGATGTTCTGGAGGCAAAGGGGGGTCCATCCCGGTACTAGATGTACCTAATAAACTGTCCACTGAGATTATATTGTGCTGTTTGTTTTCTTATACTAGTACAGTGAAGCTAAACACTTTGGGTGGTTTCTCGGACACAGATTAAGGCTAGTCCTGGATCAAAAAAAGCTAAATCAATAGAGAATCCACAGTCAATAGTCTGACACTGTTATATATGACACCATTACACACCATATAACCTTTATCAACAGGTGTCACAACAGTACTCACTGCACCATGTTGCTGGTCACACACAGTACAGTGCATTACAGTTTCTCTGTGGGATTGACAGCTAAGCTATTACGTGTAAAACACTAGTTGAGCGGCGGTGACTCAGTCAACTAGGCGGCAGTTGGCGGGTGATGAATCTGCTCCTGGCTGTGGCGGCTGACTGGCTGGTGCAGCCGGTCCGTGGGTGTTGCCTCGCAGTATTGCCATGTCACTTTGATTAGGAGCACAGTCGCACACCATTCACATATAACCTGGGCTCCTCAGTCACAGTAATCGTGTCCATTTGTGGAGTGACATGAAGGCGATTGATGTGTTGTAACGACCTGGGGCTGAGCACTGAGTATAGCCCCGCAGCAATACAGGTGGAAGGAAAAAGAAAGCGACTTAATGAGCTGGGAGACCTTGAAGTGAGTCAGACACAGACAGACAGACAGACAGACAGACAGACAGACAGACAGACAGACAGACAGACAGACAGACAGACAGACAGACAGACACACAGACACACAGACACACAGACACACAGACAAAGGGACAGAGAGAGAGAGAGAGAGGGAGAGAGAGAGGGAGATAACAGAAAGCTCAGTAAAGGTTCCTTTAGAACTTTCAGAATCAAATCAAAGTTTATTAGTCTCATACACAGATTTTCTGGTGTTATTGCAGGTGCAGTGAAATGCTTGTTGCCAACTCCAATAGTGCTGTATATTGTCTCACAAATACAATACTAATACACCAATATGTGCAGCCTTGCAGATGCATTTGAGCAAATATATGACATTTGTGGTGCTAGAATTAATAAAGCTTCATATTTTGTATTCTTTTCCTGTTCTCGAGGTAAAAAACTTTAGTATTGGTCATATTGTCACAATGGACATTTGTAATTGCCCTTGGGCGGGCCTGGGAGCCAAGTGTCAGCTTCTTGGGTAGCTGCATGCGGTGTATAACAGAATCCGCTTGATTGCACCTAAGGCAAAAACAAATGCGAGGGGGAAATGTTGTGAACTCACGTAGATTTGGGTCACTTTTGAGGATGTTCCAGTGTTTGAATACAATGGATTTGACACGACCGGCACAAGGGTTATACTCTGTGAAGCTAATGATATGCGCACTACGTTCCTGCAATGCCGGTTTGATAAGAGTGTCATTGAACAGGCCTTTTCTGAACGTCAGAAACAGAAACCAGGACAAAACGCCCCCACGTTTGTGTTTTTCCATAGAGTATAACCCATGTGCCAGTCTCATCAAATCCATTGTTTTGAAACACTGGAACATCTTCAAAAATTCACAAAATTGCCCCATCATATTTGTTTTTGGCCATGCGCGCAATCTAGCCGATTCCGTTACACACAGCACACAGCTACCCAAGTAGCATGACAATTTACTCCCAGGCCCAGCCAATGGCAATTACAAATGCGGCCACTGTGTACGTTGTGACAATACGACCAATTCTAAAGTTTTTACCACCCAAGAACAGGTAAAGAATGCAAAATCCAAAGCCTCATTAATTGTAGCACCACAAATGTCATATACATGCTGAAATGCATCTTGTGGGGCTGCGTATATTGGTCAAACTAAATGAGCATTTAAACTTCGCATTGCAGAACATAAGGCTGCTATTCAAAATAAAAACACGGACTATGTTATTGCGATCCACTGCATTGAAGCCAACAATGGCTCACCTTCCTCCCTGTGCTTTGAAGCCATAGATCACAAATTTCACAGAGAGGAGGTGACATCATACGTAAACTAAAACAAAAATGGGCATTCTGGCTGTACTCCTGACACTCTGTGGATCCTAAGGGTCTAAGTGATGATTTGTCACTGTCCTCGTTTCTATAATGTTGTTGCCTTGATTATTTGGGTCTCTGTGTCTCTGGATTCACTGGAACGCAAATATCACCTATGTATATTTTGACATGGCCTATTGATTAATGAGACACACTATTTATCTTATTATTTGTGCTATAATTGCCATTTACCTTTAAACATATTATCATTGTAATTTCTTTACATTGTTGTGTCTCAATGGCCCACTAGGCTATAAATAGGAACTAAGTGTCTTTCTGCTAGATGGTAACAGAGTGAAGAGAACGTGGCTCGGGTGACTGACGTCCTTAGCCTTCCTTTGACACAAGTGCTGTAAATGTCCTGGAGGGCATGCCCCCTGTGATGCGTTGGGCTGACTGCACTACCCTCTGGAGAGCCATTGAGTTGAGGTCAGTGCAGTTGCCGTACCAGGCGGTGATGCAGTCCGACAGAATGCTCTCAATGGTGAATTTCTTCAGCCACCTGACGAACTTAAAGCTTTTGAACCTCTCCACTGCGGCCCCATCGATGTGAATGTGATGTCTTGTTGCCTCTTCTGTCTCCTGTAGTCCATGATCAGCTCCTTTGTTTTTTTTTACGTTGAGGGGGAGGTTATTTTCCAGACACTACTCCACAAGGGCTTTAACTTCCTTGTCAGCTCTCTAGTCATTGTTGGTAACCAGGCCTACCACTTTTGAGTCATCAGCAAACGTAACGATTGGTTTGGACTCGTGCGTAGCCATGCAGTCATGGGTGAAGAGGGAGTACAGGAGGGGGCTGAGCACACACCTTTGTGGGGCCCCGGTGTTGAGGATATGAGTGTTCCTACCATCATGTCTACACTCAGGTGTTGCCTGAGTGTGAACTGTATTATTATACATTCTGGATGGACTGGTTACCTTACGCTACGCTTGAAAATGTCTATCCATTAGTCTGGGAGAGAACGTATAGCCCTAGGCGATGCTGTTGGTATCATGTTTCAGGTAAGACCCAGATGCAGACAATGTCGAAGTAACAACAGTTTATTAATCGAACAGGGGCAGGCAAAAGGCAGGTCAAGGGCAGGCAGAGGTCAATAATCCAGATAGGTGGGGCAAAGGTACAGGACGGTAGGTAGGCTCAGGGTCAGGGCAGGCAAAGGTAATCCAGACCGGAACAATCGAGAGACAGGAGCATAAGGGAAAAAAGCTGGTAGGCTTGACGAAACAAAACGAATTGGCAACAGACAAACAGAGAACACAGGTATAAATACACAGGGGATAAATACACAGGGGATAATGGGGAAGATGAGCAACATCTGGAGGGGGGTGTAGACAATCATAAAGCCGACAGTTGGTTCATTGATTGTGCAGGGCTGCTTACAGTTAGCCTGCAATAAGTGAATTTGTATTTGATTTTGAATAGCCTAGTAATAGGGAATGTTTTATATGATCTTTATATAGGCCATAAAGATCATCAAGGACAACAACCACCCGAGCCACTGCCTGTTCACCCTGCTATCATCCAGAAGGCGAGGTCAGTACAGGTGCATCAAAGCAGGGACAGAGAGACTGAAAAACAGCTTCTATCTCAAGGCCATCTGACTGTTAAACAGCCACCACTAACATTGAGTGGCTGCTGCCAACATACTGACTCAACTCCAGCCACTTTAATAATGGAAATTGATGTAAAAAATGTATCACTAGCCACTTTAAACAATGCCACTTAATATAATGTTTACATACCCTACATTACTCATCTCATATGTGTATGCATGTACTGTACTCTATATCATCTACTGCATCTTGCCATCTTTATGTAATACATGTATCACTAGCCACTTTAAACTATGCCACTTTATGTTTACATACCCTACATTACTCATCTCATATGTATATACTGTACAGGCAGTTAACCCACTGTTCCTAGGCCGTCATTGAAAATAAGAATTTGTTCTTAACTGACTTGCCTAGTTAAATAAAGGTAAATAAAATATGCAGTTCTGTACCATCACTCATTCATATATCTTTATGTAGATATTCTTTATCCCCTTACACTTGTGTGTATAAGATAGTAGTTGTGGAATTGTTAGGTTAGATTACTCGTTGGTTATTACTGCATTGTCGGAACTAGAAGCACAAGCATTTCGCTGCACTCGCATTAACATCTGCTAACCATGTGTATGTGACAAATAACATTTGATTTGATTTTAATAATTAATTGAGTGACACATTACCTTCAGTTATACAGAATATCTCACCGCCATGTGTTTCCTTCTCCTCCTCTATCTCCGTTATTTCATTCTTGAGCGCGAAGACAAGCTGTCAACAGTTTAGTTAAATATATTTTCATTGCTAAAACATATTACTATTTTTTATTTTACCTTTATTTAATTAGGCAAGTCAGTTAAGAACAAATTCTTATTTTCAATGACAGCCTAGGAACAGTGGGTTAACTGCCTGTTCAGGGGCAGAACGACAGATTTGTACCTTGTCAGCTCGGGGGTTTGAATTTGCAACCTTCCGGTTACTAGTCCAACACTCTAACCACTAGGCTACCCTGAGAGATCTCCCAACTTAAGCACTGGGAAGCTGCAAGAGTAAGGTTGGAGAGCCCATGGCATACAGAGTTTGGGCGGAATATCACCTGTCGGGCAGCGAGAGCATGCTCCTTAAACAGTGTTTGATGTGTGGAGTGAAATAAGTGTTTTTATATTTATTTCTCAGTTGCATACTTAGCACATGATCCACAGTGGTGGAAAATTGTACACAATTATCATACTTGAGTAAAAGTAAAGATACATTAATAGGAAATGACTCAAGTAAAAGTGAAAGTCAAAAAATATTTGGTTAAATATTAAGTATGAAAAGTAAATGTAATTGCAAAAACTTACTTAAGTATCAAAAGTAAAAGTAAAAGTATAAATCATTTCAAATTCCTTATATTAAACAAACCAGATGCCACAATTGTCGTGTTTTTAAAAATGTACAGATAGCCAGGGGCACACTCCAACACTCAGATATCTCTCAGAAACAAAGCATTGTGTTTAGTAAATCCACCAGATCAGAGGCAGTAGTGTTGACCAGAGAGGTTCTCTTGATAAGAGCGTGAAATGGACCATTTCTGTCCTGCTTAGCATTCAAAATGTTAGAAGTACTTTTAGGTGTCCGAAAATGTGCGGACTAAAAAGTGTATCATCATTTTCTTAAGAAATGTAGTGAATAAAAAGTAAAAGTTGTCAAAAATATAAATAGTCAAGTAAAACACAGATATCCCAAACACTACTTAAGTAGTACTTTAAAGTATTTTTACTTACGTACTTTACACCACTGATGATCCTTTATAAAACTGAAGTAGCCCTAACCTACAAAATAGACCAGTGCGAAAGAGCACAGCCTCCATTCGCTAGGCTGATAGAGTGAATACAGTTGACATGTATTTTTTGTTGTTCTAAATCTAAATCTAAACTCATTTGACATATTAGTAAAGACAAGAGGATCACTTGATGAAAGAACAGCTGTGCAGCCTGAGGCAAGACACAGAGAGCAAGCTTTTTTAGCTACTTTCTCAAATCATCCACAGCCTGTCGTCGTGTCATGCAGCCCATATATGTTTTGATTTCTAAGGTTTGTATCATTCACAGCTAAAGTTGCCAATTACTCTAAATCGAGCATGTTTCAAACGATCACTATTATGTTCAACATAGCCACTTCATATGCACACTCGCACTGTAATGGAGGAAAATATCATTTCGATTTTATTCAGCTAAGTTCAATTGTATCCTTCTTACTATAAAATCATATATATTACTATAAAAATGATGTTACGGACTTATAAGCATATGTTGTCAGCTAAATGAATGAGCCTACAGCCTGTGGCATGGAGCATAGCCAGATAACATACAGTAGACCAACTCATATTCTGTTCTTCTGAAATACATTCTCTTCATATCGTAATGTTTCTTTAGATCTTACGGAAATAAATAGTAGATTTATTGTGATGGTGTAAAGGAAATTGACTGATTGATTTATTCCAAAGGCGCGCATCAGCGGCGTGGAGGCGTGGAGGCCTGGTGATGCTAAACCTGTTTATGTGAATTCATGGTAAATTACCATAAGACCGGCAGCATGACAATAACCGGCTGACAACATTTCATGACCGCCACAGCCCTATACAGTACATGGCTGATATGATTATGTAATTGGATACAAGAGTGGACATATTGGAACCATCATGCATCATGATATCCTTTTAGGCCCTGTAGACAAGTTCACCATCCAAAACAGTTGTGCAATCCACAAGCCCATCGATATCTAGCGGATGCTATCATTGCAGTAGGCAGTATAGCAGGCAGTACAGTAGGCAGTATATTAATGTTACGTAAGTGGTTTGTGGACCTAAAGAGTACTAAAGAGTGAGTGATAGGTTTAGTTTACCATTGTTGTTGTTGTTGTCACTGCTGTGTGGTGAATCATGGCCTGTCTGACCCTCTGACGGATGACGCTGCCTCGTGCTAACACCAAAGCTCGCTAATAGCGTCTGGTGTAAGATGTGCGCCAGTCACAGCGCTCATTAGAGAAACCCATCTATAAGGGACAGGAGAGTAGAGTGTTGTGACCTTGAGCAAAGGAACTAGCTCGTCCCAAAGTCAGATACGTAGTCATACTATATGGATGAGGATCATGAATTTGTCAGTCATGGTCTCGTCAGTCTAGCTCACCTTCTTGTTGTAGCGCAAATCAAATCAAATCAAATTTATTTATATAGCCCTTCGTACATCAGCTGATATCTCAAAGTGCTGTACAGAAACCCAGCCTAAAACCCCAAACAGCAAGCAATGCGGGTGTAGAAGCACGGTGGCTAGGAAAAACTCCCTAGAAAGGCCAAAACCTAGGAAGAAACCTAGAGAGGAACCAGGCTATGTGGGGTGGCCAGTCCTCTTCTGGCTGTGCCGGGTGGAGATTATAACAAAACATGGTCAAGATGTTCAAATGTTCATAAATGACCAGCATGGTCGAATTATAATAAGGCAGAATAGTTGAAACTGGAGCAGCAGCACAGTCAGGTGGACTGGGGACAGCAAGGAGTCATCATGTCAGGTATTCCTGGGGCATGGTCCTATGGCTCAGGTCAGTTGAAACTGGAGCAGCAGCACAGCCAGGTGGACTGGGGACAGCAAGGAGTCATCATGTCAGGTAGTCCTGGGGCATGGTCCTAGGGCTCAGGTCCTCCGAGAGAGAGAAAGAGAGAAGGAGAGAATTAGAGAACGCACACTTAGATTCACACAGGACACCGAATAGGACAGGAGAAGTACTCCAGATATAACAAACTGACCCTAGCCCCCCGACACATAAACTACTGCAGCATAAATACTGGAGGCTGAGACAGGAGGGGTCAGGAGACACTGTGGCCCCATCCGAGGACACCCCCGGACAGGGCCAAACAGGAAGGATATAACCCCACCCACTTTGCCAAAGCACAGCCCCCACAACACTAGAGGGATATCTTCAACCACCAACTTACCATCCTGAGACAAGGCTGAGTATAGCCCACAAAGACCTCCGCCACGGCACAACCCAGGGGGGGGGGGGGGCGCCAACCCACTGTGTACACATCTAGCAGACTGACACCCGGAGGCTTGCTCTAGGGCAAAACAGTCAACGCTGAGATCCTCTCACTGAGGAAGCAACTCACAGAACCTTACTTTTGTAATCGAGGGATGATTTTGATTTCATGAAGTTCTGAGGTGGATTTGATGTTTAAACTGTGTTTTCCTTCTCTCTCTTTCCTACAGGACGGTCTTATGATGGTCAGAATGAGCTCAGGAATAAGGCTTTTGCTGAGGTGAAAATTATGGAAGCCTGACCCAAGGAGAATCTTCCACCTGATTATCCATAGCCTGGTCGCTGTGAGTCTTACATCCTATATCCATCTCTCACTGGGACACACGCACGCACGCACGCACGCACGCACGCACACACACACACACACACACACACACACACACACACACACACACACACACACACACACACACACACACACACACACACACACACACACACACACACACACACACACACACACACACACACACACACACACACACACACACACACACACACACACACACGCCTCTATACAATCCTCTATCCCTTTAGAATAGCTCACACCTCCTCAGGCGGTCTGATTGTGGCCACTGGGAGAATGATCACATACAGCAGATATAAATAGCGTCCGATGAGAGGAGGCAGAATCCACACCTCTGTGTGTCCGCCAAGAGGAACCGCCTTTTAAATTCAGCCTCTTAGTGCTGTTTAGCGCCTGGAGATGACTTTCCAGGAAGTTATGTTTAATCTGGTTGGCGGAGAGAAAATCACCATTGATTGCCTTTTATTTAAGATTAATTTTTCAGTGTTGGGCCTCTGAAGGTCTACATGTGAAGGAGTAGAATGTTGTCTTAGGACTCTTAGGATGGTGTAAAACTGTCCACAAAATGTCAGCACTAGAATTTCTTCTCCTCTGTGAAATGTGGGGGATGAACATTTCAAACCTATTTGTATCTAGGAAATACTGGCTCTGGAGCAGTTGTGTAAAGTACTTAAGAAAAAATACTTGAAAGTACTACTTAAGTCGTTTTTTGGGTGTATCTGTACTTCACTGACTATTTCTATTTTGACAACTTTTACTTCATTACATTCCTAAAGAAAATGATCTACTTTTACTCCATGCATTTTGACATCCAAAAGTACTCGCTACATTTTGAATGCTGGACAGGAAAATTGTGTAATTTACAAACGTATCAAGATAACATCCCTGGTTATCCCTAGAGCCTCTGATCTGGCGGACTCACTAAACACATGATTCATTTGTAAATTATGATGTCTGACTGTGCCCCTGGCTATCTGTAAATAAATTAAAAACAAGAAAATGGTGCCGTCAGGTTTGCTTCAAATAAGGAATTTGAAATGATTTCTACTTTTACTTTTATATTTTACTATTATATATCATTTTATATTTTAGCAATTACTTTCACTTTTGATACTTAAGTATATTTAAAACCAAATACTTCAAAAATATTGATAAACCTCTTTGTCATGCTAGCTGTAACTTTAAGGACACTGTATGTCACTCAATCTCAACTCTGGAGCTCACAGCCAGTTCCACTGGGTTATTTCATTGTTCTCCTCTAATCAGGGACTGATTTCGACCTGAAACATCAGGTGGTTGCAAATTAATTGTCTGATAGAACAGAAAACCAGCAGGCTCCGGACGTCAAAGGGCAGTGTTCTCCAAATGGCATCCTGCGCAGGGTTTACTTTGGCCCCCATGTAAAAAGAAATGCTATGTTCATTGTTGGACATAAAAGACTTTCAAAACACCAGGAAATCAGCTCCAATTGATTTTCATTTTGGAAATCTTTCCCCAATTATTTCCACTCATAATAGAGAGATGTGATCATATACAAATGTAAGCAAGGTTTGAAATGATTGTGTTTCAGTCAAAAACTATATCTGTGGTCAATTTGCAGTCAATTTTATGTCTACAAAGGATTTGTAATTATGTGTGAGTTCATAAATTTACTCTGGAGTGCCAGAGTTTGCTCTGGGCGTTAGTAAATTCAGAGCTTTGTCAGATTGTCCGTTTGTAAATTTGGAACATTTCACACTTGGAGCGTTCAGAGTGCACACTGGACACTCGGGCCAAGGAGTAGAGTTGATCCAAGCGTTCTGACCTCACAACGGCAGTCAAGCACCCAAGCTAACTGGGTAAAGTTGGCTAGCTTGCGCGCTACTTCCAGACACAAAAGAGAGAACACCTCACTTTAACCATTTTACTCGCCTTTATTTGGCTCTTGTCATGTTATCCAGAGTGTTGGTGACTGTAACTGTGCTGCTGGCAACAATTGAAGAAAAATAATATTTGCAGACGTTTACTGACACCAGTCATATTCAACGAGTGTTGCACATTCGTAAATTCATCAGTTATTCTGCGTTCTGGCACACTCAGACGAAAGTTCTCTGAAATCGGAGTCGATAGTCAGAGTGAATTTGTGTTCTGGCCCCCCGACCATCCGCTCCAGAAAAAATTGGCCCGCGGTTGAATCTAGTTGATGATTCCTGTCGTAGGGTAAGAGTTAAATACCCCTGCTGTATAAAATTCTGAATATGCCTTGTTTTCCTCATTAGTGTTCTGATGGAGGCCGGAGAATAAATTACTAATGTTGAATTTATGATCTGGAGAGTGTTCATTTCTACGCTGGCTCTTTGGGGAACTAGAACAACCATACATTCAAGCCACATCAAAAACAGCTTGCCACCTCGTAAACAGAGGTCCAAAATTTCCCGAATACAACATTTGTTATTCTAACTATGCTCATTAGGTTAAACAGTAGTCATTGATTAAAGGAACTGGTGATAGCTTGTGAAACCCACACACTCCTGATCAGCGTATTTAAAGGCTGGTCATTAGATAGCATATTTCACCATACCAAAGTGTTCCCTGTAGATATTACTATTATTATTAGCAATGATCTCTCTAAATCAATCCATGTTGTAGCAAAGCATTTTGAAGCAAAGCTTCTGGTGATTTTTAAGAATGAGATACAGTACAGCCAAGATAGTCTGACTCACTTGGCAGCCATTTCTCTTTCGCCAGCTGACTAATTACCGGCCCTGTGTTTGGAGCAGAGTTCTCTCCATTTATCTCCATCTCTCTCTATGGAATAGGTAGAAGTCATTCAGATCTCAACATTTGAAAGTCAAAGGATTTGGCTCTGGATGAGGTGAGAAATACCTAGCAGATGTTCATTTCACAGAACTAAAATCTGGTGTAATTTGGTCAGATGCTCGATTTACGCAGTCTGGCCATGAGAGATTAGGGACAGGTCCAAATGTACAGTGGGGCAAGAAAGTATTTAGTCAGCCACCAATTGTGCAAGTTCTCCCACTTTAAAAGATGAGAGAGGCCTGTAATTTTCATCATAGGTACACTTCAACTATGACAGACAAAATGAGAAAAAAAAATCCAGAAAATCACATTGCAGGATTTTTTATGAATTTATTTAAAGATTATTGTGGAAAATAAGTATTTGGTCTAAAACAAAAGTTTATCTCAATACTTTGTTATATACCCTTTGTTGGCAATGACAGAGGTCAAACGTTTTCTGTAAGTCTTCACAAGGTTTTCACACACTGTTGCTGGTATTTTGGCCCATTCCTCCATGCAGATCTCTTCTAGAGCAGTGATGTTTTGGGGCTGTTGCTGGGCAACACGGACTTTCAACTCCCTCCAAAGATTTTCTATGGGGTTGAGATCTGGAGACTGGCTAGGCCACTCCAGGACCTTGAAATGGTTCTTACGAAGCCACTCCTTCATTGTGTATGGGATCATTGTCATGCTGAAAGACCCAGCCACGTTTCATCTTCAATGCCCTTGCTGATAGAAGGAGGTTTTCACTCAAAATCTCACGATACATGGCCCCATTCATTCTTTCCTTTACACGGATCAGTCGTCCTGGTCCCTTTGCAGAAAAACAGCCCCAAAGCATGATGTTTCCACCCCGATGCTTCACAGTAGGTATGGTGTTCTTTGGATGCAACTCAGCATTCTTTGTTCTCTAAACACGAGGAGTTGAGTTTTTACCAAAAAGTTATATTTTGGTTTCATCTGACCATATGACATTCTCCCAATCTTCTTCTGGATCATCCAAATGCTCTCTAGCAAACTTCAGACGGGCCTGGACATGTACTGGCTTAAGCAGGGGGACACGTCTGGCACGGCAGGATTTGAGTCCCTGGCGGCGTAGTGTGTTACTGATGGTAGGCTTTGTTACTTTGGTCCCAGCTCTATGCAGGTCATTCACTAGGTCTCCCCGTGTCATTCTGGGATTTTTGCTTGCCGTTCTTGTGATCATTTTGACCCCACGGGGTGAGATCTTGCGTGGAGCCCCAGATCGAGGGAGATTATCAGTGGTCTTGTATGTCTTCCATTTCCTAATAATTGCTCCCACAGTTGATTTCTTCAAACTAAGCTGCTTACCTATTGCAGATTCATTCTTCCCAGCCTGGTGCAGGTCTACAATTTTGTTTCTGGTGTCCTTTGACAGCTCTTTGGTCTTGGCCATAGTGGAGTTTGGAGTGTGACTGTTTGAGGTTGTGGACAGGTGTCTTTTATACTGATAACAAGTTCAAACATGTGCCATTAATACAGGTAACGAGTGGAGGACAGAGGAGCCTCTTAAAGAAGAAGTTACAGGTCTGTGAGAGCCAGAAATCTTGCTTGTTTGTAGGTGACCAAATACTTATTTTCCACCATTATTTGCAAATAAATTCATTAAATATCCTACAATGTGATTTTCTGGATTTTTTTTCTAATTTTGTCTGTCATAGTTGAAGTATACCTATGATGAAAATTACAGGCCTCTCTCATCTTTTTAAGTGGGAGAACTTGCACAATTGGTGGCTGACTAAATACTTTTTTATTAAAAAAGTGTCATTAAAAAAAATGCGCTCCCCTCCCCAACCTTACAAATATTTTCACATTACCCTCCCATTGTACTTTAAAATAAATTGAACACCCTCCCCCTCATACAATTAACTCAAACTTATGTCTACGACCACAAATAACAATACATGTAACTACCCTCTGTTTATAAATGTGGATATCGACTTTGCCACTTCAGCATGCTTTTCTGGCACAGTCGATGCCACACAAGGTTACAGGCCAGAAGGTTGTGGGTTCGCTGACCACCACAGACTAGCTCACTCTCCCTGCCTGTTTCATTACAATACAATCAGAGCCAGCTGCAGACAATGTTTAGCTAGGGGAAAATCAGATTTTCAACATTTTGATGCCATATTTATAATTTCATAAAATATATGCAATGAATTTCTGTGCCAATGTTTCTGTACCAATGCACCGCGCAACCAATAAACAAAGCATACCAACTTCGGGTACTTCAATATCATGGTTTGTGTTTTCAACACCACAATAAATTGACTTTGTCAGTCTTGACAAACAGAAAATACATCTGTCCCTACCTTGTAGGCTTACCCAGTATTGAAGGCTTGGCTTGACAATATCCAAATGCTATTAAACTTTTTAGTGTTTTGTAATAGATGTCTCTTTCCATTTATCAATTGGCCGCTGCACAGCTTGGATTGATTGATTGATATATTTTATTTGTCAGTTAATTAAAAACAATACATACACAACTATTTTTTATAGTGACCAGGATTGCATAATAAAGTCAGGGACTTATTTCCATTGTGGTCCCTATGTTTTACATACAAATATACATAATTACATAGATGCAGACACATTACATAGATACTGACACAGAAATAACCTCCAGATGAATATGAGGGGGAGTTTAAGTACAATTCTTACAAGCTTGTTTGGCTGGAAGCTTATTATTTAGATGTTTGGGGCTGCTGGTGAACCATGATGTGCCGGCATAATCAAGTCACACTGGACTTGCGCACTTGCCAGAGTCTTTAGGGTATCTCTAGCTAGGTATAGCCTTTTTCTTTTAGGGGGAGGGGTTTACTTTCTTAAAACAATAATTGTCCACATTACATTTCAGCTGTCAGAGATTTTTAATTCAAATATTTTGTATAAAGATAAGCATTATATTGTTAGATTATAGGAGTAACTCTGGTAGGCCTGAAACATTCTTCCTCACCTCAAGTTGAACTGTCGGAGTCAGTTGGAGCGCCTTGGCGCACTGCCTTTGTATCGTAGGCCTGCAGTAACTAAAGCTTAATAATAGCCACACCATACCAAGCATTTCTATATTTTTGTAGGGTAATGTCAAAAGTAAGTCAAGCCATAGTTTATAGTGAAAATAGAAGCAGAAGAGCAAATATAAAGCAGGGGAAAAAACGCACTACCCTCCCCTGTGCCGCCCTAAAAACCACATAACCCTCCCCGAAGCAAAAAAAAAATAAGTTTGACAACCCTCTCTTATTTTGGACCACCCTTCTTCCCCAGTAAATGTTGATCTGTCCCTTAAGGAGATGTGGCTGCTAAGAGGCTGAGAGATCAAGTTCTCTTCGTGTGTGTAAGATTCTGCTTTGTACTTTGTTTATCTTGCACGATGGCCCAGCGCAGAAGCAAAAATAGCTGTGCAAATGTGATGATCTGTCAATCTTATGGAACATTAGCCACTTAATGGGAATGCAGAATCCTCCTTTCAATATAGGCTAAAGAAAAAAGCGACCATTAGCTTGTGTCGTTAGTCGAAAACTAACTGTGTTCAAAGAATGTTCTGCATATTTATACAGATGGAATTCAAATACTGATAGATGAGTGTGTGTTGATGAGTTTGAGCAGTCAAGGGTTTTAAGGGGTGAATGAATCGAAATCCTCTTATACCTTCGGCTCTTTGTTGCAGTGTATGGCACATCCAAGTGCTAGATGAATAGAGATAGATCATTATGAAAATAGGTTAGGCCTGAAATTGATTTGAAGGCTCTATTTATGTTAGAAAGCAAACATTTATTCCCTGAAGTCTTGCAAAAAAAGCAGAACGCAATCGGTCTTGCACATATCTCCCTATGCAGTTCACATGTTTATGACTCATGTGTCTTTTGAACTGAATTTTTTTGCAAGAATAGGAAGCTACACAATAAAATAACATGTAATGTCTCTACCCCATAAAGCCTCATAATCCAGTGCTATCCGATTTATTATAACTTCATCAAGCTCTCAATTTACATAAATGCGGCTCAATCCTTCACCCTAATATCACAGAGCTAATGAGTTTGGCAGGTGCGCTAGGTTGTAATTATATGAAGTAGGTTATTAAACAATTTCTTATCACAATTATTCTCTGTCAGATTGAATTATCTTAAATGTAGTTGAGAGGTCTACACTGCTACAATGGGCTTCACACTATTTATCCATGTTTCTGTCCAAAAAACATTCAGCTGTCTGTCTGGGAGGTGTCTGTGTTTTCTGTCTGTTCAAACTAGTGGAACGCAATTACTTGTGTTATGGCACAGTTTAGGTAGCTCTTTGATTCTACTGTTTTGTTCCTCTTCACTGTATTCAGTAAGATAACTATTTCCTAACATCATCATACTCAGTGTGCATGAGTCATCTTTTTTATGTCCCACTTGGGCACTATTTAGATGGCAGACTTGGTAACATGCCACCCTTTGCCACCTATCTTGATTAGAGATTCAGGCTCCAGCTGCAGGAGCAGGAGCAGACTACATTGGTATGGATGTGCATTTCATCTATATTCAGTTTGAGCTCCCACACTGTGAGTGAGTGCACCTCATTGTTTTGTTTTTTCATTTTTTATTTATCAGACAGGATTTGCAGACACTGACAGGCTGGGGTCTTCCTGAGGAACCATTCTACGGTGTGTTAAAGCGTTGTCGCAAAGCTCTCAGAAATCCGCCCAGATACTGGGATCCCCTCCCCTGCATCTCGTAGGCTGTTCTATGGATACGTCTAGAAACAAAATCCCCTTTGCAGGGCATTTGACGGTCATATTCAGATTCAGATTCCACTGGGTTATAAGAGGAATCAGAGTTTTTTTAGTAATGCTGCTCTGAAAATCTTTATCAAATTCATCAAACACAAAGCATTACATCATAAGGACTTAAGTTGAGGCTGTCTATTGCATTGATGCTCAATAAATAGCTCTTATGCATCCACCAGGACTAGATTTGTATTATTGGAAGGGGCTAATTTGACCACTACTAATTTGACCACTAAATCCATTGGATTTTCAAAATTCCTCTAGCTATTTACACATGATCTTTGTTTGAGCTGATCGAAGCGTGTTTCCATGTGTAAACTGAGCAGATTGTGTGTGTTGGTGTGTGTGTGCTCTCCAGGTTGGCCATTCCCTCTGGTGTGGTGGGAAGAGGCGTGCAGGCTGTGATTGACGGGCGATGCCCCGTGAGTGAACCTATGGCAGTGACACAACACAATACAGGTAAGTAGCACAGAACACAACACAGGTGTTTGGGAATCCACTCATCTCACACACCTACAGCAGACCCAATACCTAAGAGCCTTAACCTTACTGGTACAAAAACAAAGTTCTCTAGAGGAAAAACAAAGGTTGATAAATCCTTTAAAGGCCTTTGTTTTTGACTGAGAAAGTCTTGGGAAATGAAGGGTTTAGGTGGAACAAGGTGGTATGAGGCTGGACTGATGATGGTTTTGAGTGCTGGCATGGCGATTGTTGAGCAGCGTAGGGCACGTAGAAGCATGCAGGTTTATGATTTCTCTAAGACCAACACCTGGGTGACCTTAAGAGTGTAAGAGAAGCTCCAGAATGCAGCCAGGGCCCTGCAGCAGCCTCCAAAAAACGTGAAGTCGATCATTCCCTGTCAAGAGAGGGGATAATTAAATTCTTGCACTTTTTCTCATACACAGTATATTTCTGCCCAAGACCTGCTTCTATCTATGATGTAAACACAGCCTCTTGTGAGCTGCTGTCTGATGAAGAGGAACAGATATATCTAGAAATAAGATTAGATTTTTTTGAGTGCATTTGAAATACCCAGCATGCAATACGAATTGTCTTGATCTTATGAAGAAGTAACTCTATTGACCATTTAGCCAATTTATTGAAAGCTAGCCAATGGCACAGTTTGACTGGCCTAGCCAGTTACTGTAAATGTCAATTTGTCAGTAAACTACATTTTTTAATCACGTTTTGGCATGATTATATGTCTCATTTCAAGTAACTAGCTGCATGCTTAAATAGACATTCAATCATATACTTTGCATTGAAACCCAAATAAAAGCATGTTGATAGAAAGGTGTGTGTTGGTCATGTACAGTACCAGTCATAAGTTTGGACACACCTACTCATTCAAGGGCTTTTCTTAATTTTGACTATTTATCTACATTGTAGAATAATAGTGAAGACATCACAACTAAGAAAAGCACATATGGAATCATGTAGTAACCAAAAAAGTGTTAAACAACACATATTTGAGATTTGAGATTCTTCAAAGCACCAAACTTTGCCTTGATAACAGCTTTGCACACTCTTGGCATTCTCTCAACCAACTTCATAAGGAACGCTTTTCCAACAGTCTTGAAGGAGTTCCCACATATGCTGAGCACTTGTTGGATGCTTTTCCTTCAATCTGTGGATGAATCCCAAACCATCAAAATTAGATTTAAGTCGGTGATTGTGGAGGCCAGGTCATTTGATGCAGCACTCCATCACACTCCTTCTTCGTCAAATAGCCCTTACACAACCTGGAGGTTTATTTTGGGTCATTGTCATGTTGAAAAACAAATGATAGTCCCACTAAGTGCAAACCAGATGGGATGGCGTATCGCTGCAGAATGCTGTGGTAGCAATGCTGGTTAAGTGTGCCTTGAATTCTAGATAAATCACAGGCAGTGTCACAAGCAAAGCACCCCCACATTATCATACCTCCTCCTCCATGCTTCATGGTGGAAACCACGCATGTGGAGATCATTTGTTCACCTGACAAAGCCACGGCGGTTGGTACCAAAGATCTCAAATTTGGACTCATTAGACCAAAGGACAGATTTCCACCAGTCTAATGTCCATTGCTCGTGTTTCTTAGTCCAAGCAAGTCTCTTCTTCTTATTGGTGTCCTTTAGTAGTGGTTTCTTTGTAGTAATTCTAACATGAAGGCCTGATTCACAAAGTCTCCTCTGAACAGTTGATGTTGAGATGTGTCTGTTATTGTACTCTGTGAAGCATTTATTTGGCCTGCAATTTCTGAGGTGCAGTTAACTCTAATTAACTTATCATCTGCAGCAGAGGTAACTCTGGGTCTTCCTTTCCAGTGGTGGTCCTCAGGAGAGACGGTGTCATCATAGCGCTTGATGGTTTTAGCGACTGCACTTGAAGAAACTTTCAAAGTTCTTGAAATTTTCCGTATTGACTGAACTTTATGTCTTAAAGTAATGATGGACTGTAGTTTCTCTTTGCTTATTTCAGCTGTTATTTCCATAATATGGACTTGTTTTTTTACCAAATAGGGCTATCTTCTGTGTACCAGCCCTACCTTGTCACAACATCAATACAAATTTAACAAGGCACACCTGTTAATTGAAATGCATTCCAGGTGACTACGTCATGAAGCCGGTTGAGAGAATGCCAAGAGTGTCCAAGCTGTCATCAAGGCAAAGGATGCCTACTTTGAAGAATATCAAATATCAAATATATTTAGATTTGTTTAACACTTTATTTTGGTGACTACATGATTTCATATGTGTTATTTCATAGTTTTGATGCCTTCACTATTATTCTACAATGTAGAAAATAGTCAAAATTAAGAAAATCCCTTGAATGAGTAGGTGTGTCCAAACTTTTGAATGATACTGTATGTTAGAATGGAGTTGTTTTTTAAAACAACAGCTATATACAGTGGGGCAAATAAGTATTTAGTCAGCCACCAATTGTGCAAGTTCTCCCACTTAAAAAGATGAGAGAGAACTGTAATTTTAATCATAGGTGCACTTCAACTATGACAGACAAAATGAGAAAAGAAAATCCAGAAAATCACATTGTAGGATTTTTAATGAATTTATTTGCAAATTATGGTGGAAAATAAGTATTTGGTCACCTACAAACAAGCAAGATTTCTGGCTCTCACAGACCTGTAACTTCTTCTTTAAGATGAACCTCTGTCCTCCACTCGTTACCTGTATTAATGGCACCTGTTTGAACTTGTATAAGTATAAAAGACACCTGTCCACAACCTCAAACAGTCACACTCCAAACTCCACTATGGCCAAGACCAAAGAGCTGTCAAAGGACTCCAGAAACAAAATTTTAGACCTGCACCAGGCTGGGAAGACTGAATCTGCAGCTTGGTTTGAAGAAATCCACTGTGGGAGCAATTATTAGGAAATGGAAGACATACAAGACCACTGATAATCTCCCTCGATCTGGGGCTCCACGCAAGATCTCACCCCGTGGGGTCAAAATGATCACAAGAACGGTGAGGGGGACCTAGTGAATGACCTGCAGAGAGCTGGGACCAAAGTAACAAAGCCTACCATCAGTAACACACTACGCCGCCAGGGACTCAAATCCTGCAGTGCCAGACGTGTCCCCCTGCTTAAGCCAGTACATGTCCAGGCCCATCTGAAGTTTGCTAGAGAGCATTTGGATGATCCAGAAGAAGATTGGGAGAATGTCATATGGTCAGATGAAACCAAAATATAACTTTTTGGTAAAAACTCGTCGTGTTTGGAGGACGAAGAATGCTGAGTTGCATCCAAAGAACACCATACCTACTGTGAAGCATGGGGGTGGAAACATCATGCTTTGGGGCTGTTTTTCTGCAAAGGGACCAGGACGACTGATCCGTGTAAAGGAAAGAATGAATGGGGCCATGTATCGTGAGATTTTGAGTGAAAACCTCCTTCCATCAGCAAGGGCATTGAAGATGAAACATGGCTGGGTCTTTCAGCATGACAATGATCCCAAACACACCACCCGGGCAACGAAGGAGTGGCTTCGTAAGAAGCATTTCAAGGTCCTGGAGTGGCCTAGCCAGTCTCCAGATCTCAACCCCATAGAAAATCTTTGGAGGGAGTTGAAAGTCCGTGTTGCCCAGCAACAGCCCCAAAACATCACTGCTCTAGAGGAGATCTGCATGTAGGAATGGGCCAAAATACCAGCAACCGTGTGTGAAAACCTTTTGAAAACTTACAGAAAACGTTTTGACCTCTGTCATTGCCAACAAAGGGTATATAACAAAGTATTGAGATAAACTTTTGTTATTGACCAAATACTTATTTTCCACAATAATTTGCAAATAAATTCATTAAAAATCCTACAATGTGATTTTCTGGATTTTTTTTCTCATTTTGTCTGTCATAGTTGAAGTGTACCTATGATGAAAATTACAGGCCTCTCTCATCTTTTTAAGTGGGAGAACTTGCACAATTGGTGGCTGACTAAATATTTTTTTGCCCCACTGTATGCATATTAGCCAATACATGTGGCATAGCTTGCACTTATAGCATACCTTGTAATACAATATTCTCTAAAAACAGTTGTACAATGTGCTCTGCAGTAAGATAACCAGAGTTTGATTTATAAACCAGATAAGGTCTCAAATAGCAGCTGCCCAATACCATGGTGGGCCTGCATCATGTTGGATGCATTAGAATATAAGGTATGGAGAATGATAAAGAGCCTGCAGGATTATAGAAACAGCAGATGGGAAATGAATGTCTGAGTTTCAAATACTAAATGTTCAGTGAATGTGAGTATATTTAGTATATTAACTTTCCTACTAACCTTTTAAAAGTTGACGATCCCAAAATCTTGCCAACCCATTCATTATTCTACTGACTGTGACTGAGTGTGAGACACGTTTTCCATAATGTACGTTTCATGCATATACATTCCAACAAAGAACACCGTCACAAACAGTGTTTCACAGAGACAAATAGCAAGTGTGGTGTCTCAGGCAGTATTTGAAGTATCTAAATATAGTTTAACTTCTCAATCAATGTATAACAAGTGTCTAGGAGGGCACAATCTTATAATGTTGCTGTCCATAAATGAGAGCTTCAGGAATGGGCAACTTTGATAGGGGTGGGGCCCACAAATGAGGGGCTGCAGTTGCTCGCAGGCCTGCGTACACACACACACACACACACACACACACACACACACACACACACACACACACACTGCGACCAAAACATTTTAGTGACCCCCCTCTTGAAAGAGGAGATCTTTCATTTATTTTCTGTGCAATTCTAAACATTTTGCCATGCAGTGCATAGAAAATGTTGCTATTTTGTAACTAATTTCAAGCAATTCCACAAATGTTGCTATTGGGTGGAGAGAAATGTTTGCAGTTTTGAATATAATATCTGAGTGAGACTGACTAACAAAATCAATGTGGGCCCCTCGGCCGGTAATTCGATCATGATAATAGGTTTAGATACCTGGCTGCTAAATTAACTTAGAAATCTAAAAAATGACATGGGCTAATTGACTGACTATCAGTGACTGACATTTAAAAAAAAGGTGCAATACAAATTGATCTCTGATGGAGACTGTCGAACGGTCATCAATGCATGCTTCAGTATTGCCCCTTCTCTTTAGGAGTATGTGTGTGCCCTGGCCCCATAGGCATATCGAAAGGATCCCACCCTGGTCACCAATGTAGCTGACCGAGAGAGACAAGTCCCTTAGAAGAATGCAGTCTAAATATTGTGTGGTCCAAAGACGAGAACTATCATCTATGGCATAAGCCTGGGCTCCTGACAGGGACTTGTTAAACTAATTCCACATTGAATTTAGTCTTTGAGATGCTCAAAAAAGCATGTGTATCTGTAGTTGGTGTTTCTTCAACTTTAAAATGCACTAGACTGTGTAAGACAAAACCAACAAAGAAAAGACAACAGGCAAATGCATGTGGTCCCAATGTCTAAATACTGATGGCAGGGCTAGTTCAACCTGCAGCAGGATGGTTCTCCTCACAGGTGAGTGAATCAGTCCATGATTGGTTAATAGCACTGTGTTTGAGCTCTGAGCGCAGGACACATGAGAGTTGAATAGACCATGTGAGACAAAAGTGAGAGACAAGAATGAGTAACATAAATAATCACAGAAAAGGAATGTAGTTTGTGAGCTAGAAAATGATCCTGACAGATTCCAGCTCCAACTATCCTACTCCAACTATTAATGTAGCACTTTACATTTTTCAGTATGAATTAAATGTATGGGTTCTGCCCCGATGACTGTATTAGATTTAGACTACATGTCATATCGATTTTTGTTGACTTAAATTATTGCATGGAATTAACAACTCCTTGTCCCGGAATGACATGCTAGCTAGGGATAAAGCTATTTGCTCCGGATCTACTTGTTGCAACTAGCTAGCTCACTAGCAAGCTTGCTAAATCACTACGGTTGCTGTGTTATAAGTTGAGGCATTTTATAGCTTGCATTGATGGGATCATGTTTCCATAACTAAATAGATTGGAAAGAGCTAAAAGACTTACCTGATAGCAACTTGTCAGACGGAGATCTCTCTTAAGATTTGTCACCAGCTGTCTATATAAGGTGATTGGCAACGTGATCAGCAGAGATATTACCAAATCAAATCTTATTTGTCACATGCACCAAATACAACAGGTATAGAGACCTTACAGTGAAATGCTTAGTTACAAGTCCTAATCAACATTGCAGTTATATATAAAAACTTTAAAAAATATAATAATATAATAAGAAATACAAGTAACAAATAATTCAATAGCGGCAGTAAAATAACAATAGCAAGGCTATATACAGGCCATACCGGTACAGAGTCAACGTGCGGGGGCACAGGTTAGTTGAGGTAATTGAGGTAATATATACATTTAGGTAGAGTTATTAAAGTGACTATACATAGATAATAACAGAGAATAGCATCAGCGTGAAAAGAGGGGGGGGGGGGGGGGGCAATGCAAATAGTCTGCGTAGCCATTTGATTAGATGTTCAGGAGTCTTGTGGCTTGGGGGTAAACACTGTTTAGAAGCATCTTGGACCTAGACTTGGCGCTCCTGTACCGCTTGCCATGCGGTAGCAGAGAGAACAGTCTATGACTAGGGTCGCTGAAGTCTGACAATTTTTAGGGCCTTCCACTGACACCGCCTGGTATAGAGGTCCTGGATGGCAGGAATTTTCGCCCCAGTGATGTATTGGGCCATACACACTACCTTCTGTAGTGCTTTGCAGTCGGAGGCCAAGCAGTTGCCATACCAGTGATGCTCTTGATTAACCTTTTGAGGATCTGAGGACCCATGACAAATCTTTTCCATCTCCTGAGGGGGAATAGGTTTTGTCGTGCCCCCTTCACGACTGTCTTGGTGTGCTTGGACCACGTTAGTTTCTTTTGCGATGTGGACACCAACCAACTTGAAGCTCTCAACCTGCTCAACTACAGTCCTGTCGATGAGAATGGTGGCGTGCTCAGTCCTCCTTTTCCTGTAGTCCACAATCATCTCCTTTGTCTTGATCGCTTTGAGGGAGAGGTTGCTATCTTGGCACCACACGGCCAGGTCTCTGACCTCTTCCCTACAGGCTGTCTCTTGGTTGTCGGTGATCATCGGCAAACTTAATGATGATGTTGGGGTCGTGCCTGGCCATACATGAGTGAACAGGGAGTACATGAGAGGACTGAGCACGTACCCCTGATGGGCCCCCAGTGTTGAGGATCAGCGTGGCGGATGTATTGTTACCTACCCTTACCACCTGGGGATGGCACATCAGGAAGTCCAGGATCCAGTTGCAGAGGGAGGTGTTTTGTCTCAGGGTCCTTAGCTTAGTGATGACCTTTGATGGCACTATGGTGTTGAACACTGAGCTGTAGTCAATGAATAGCACTCTCACATTCCTTTTGTCCAGGTGGGAAAGGGTAGTGTGGAGTGCAATAGAGATTGCATCATCTGTGGATCTATTAGGATCTATTAGGGCAGTTGGTGTGAGCCATGACCAGCATTTCAAAGCACTTAATGGCTACAAACGTGAGTGCTACCAGTCAGTAGTCATTTAGGCAGGTTAGCTTGGTGTTCTTGGGTACAAGGACTATGGTGGTCTGTTTGAAACATGTTGGTATTACAGACTCAGACAGGGAGAGGTTGAAATTGTCAGTGAAGACACAAGCCAATTGGTCAGCGCATGCTCGCAGTACACGTCCTGGTAATCCATCTTGCTCTGTGTCCTTGTGAATGTCGACCTGTTTAAAGGTCTTACTCACATCGGATGTGGAGAGCGTGATCACACAGTCTTCCGGAACAGCTGATGCTTTCATGCATGTTTCAGTGTTACTTGCCTCGAAGAAAGCATAGAAGTAATTTAGCTCGTCTGGTAGGCTCGTGTCACTGGGCAGCTCTCGGCTGTGCTGTCCTTTGTAGTCTGTAATAGTTTGCAAGACCTGCCACATCCGACGAGCGTCGGAGCCGGTGTCGTATGATTCGATCTTAGTCCTGTATTGACGTTTTGCCTGTTTGGTGGTTCGTCGGAGGGCATAGCGAGATTTCTTATAAGCTTCCAGGTTTGAGTCCCGCTCCTTGAAAGTGGCAGCTCTACCCTTTAGCTCAGTGCGGATGTTGTCTGTAATCCATGGCTTCTGGTTGGGGTATGTACATACAGTCACTGTGAGGACAATGTCATCGATGCACTTATTGATGAAGCCAGTGACTGATGTTGTGTACTCCTCAATGCCACTGGAAGAATCCCAGAATTTATTCCAGACTGTGCTAGCGAATCAGTCCTGTAGCTTAGCATCTGCTTCATCTGACCACTTTTTTACAGACCAAGTCACTGGTGCTTCCTGCTTTAAAATGTGCTTGTAAGCAGGAATCAGGAGGATAGAATTATGGTCAGATTTTCCAAATGGAGGGCGAGGGAGAGCTTTGTACGCATCTCTGTGTGTGGAGTAAATGTTGTCTAGAGTTTTTTTTCCCCTGGATGCACATTTAACATGCTAGTGGAAATTTGGTAGAACGAATTTAAGTTTACCTGCATTAAATTCCCCGGCCACTAGGAGCGCCGCCTCTGGATGAGTGTTTTCCTGTTTGCTTATACAGCTCATTGAGTGCAGTCTTAGTGCCAGGTTCAGCCTGTGTTGGTATGTGGACAGCTACGAAGAATACAGATGAAAACTCTCTAGGTAGATAGTGTGGTCTAGAGCTTATTATGAGATACTATACCTTAGGTGAGCAAAACCTTGAAACTTCCTTAGATATCATGCACCAGCTGTCGTTTACAAATATACATAGACTGCCCTTGTCTTACCAGAGGCTGCTGTTCTATCCTGCCAATACAGTGTCAAACTCTGCAGCTGTATGATGTTCATGTCATCGTTCAGCCACGACTCAGTGAAAAACAAGATATTACCGTTTTTAATGTCCCGTTGGTAGTTTAATCTTGCTCGTTGGTCTTCAATTTTATTTTCCAATGATTGCATGTTTGCCAATAGAACGGATGGCAGTGGGGTTTTACTTGCTCGCCTACGAATTCTCAGAAGGCAGCCCGAACTCCGCCCCCCTTTTTTCCGTCTTCTCTTCACGCAAATGACAGGGATTTGGGCCTGTTCCCAGGAAAGCAGTACATCCTTCAAGTCGGACTTGTCGGAGTCATTAAAGGAAAAAGCTTCTTCCAGTTCGTGGTGAGTAATCACTGTTCTGATGTCCATAAGTTTTTTTTTCGGTCATAAGAGATTATGTACAAAACATGTAAAAAAATAAGTTACAAGGCAAAAAAACAATGGCTGGTACACAAGTTGTGATTGGTTTACAGTTTAGTACTCGGCTGCATGTGCCTGTCTAGATAGTGAACATCACAGTATGTGTTTTGAAAAGAATTGCAAGAATTTACATTGCCAACAAATGGAAATGTGTTCAGAATAAATAAATATACAGAATATGTAAAAACGAGCTCCTCCTTAGACAGAGATTGATCATCTAGAAAACTAAAGCAGATAGCTTGCTATGTATGGCCCACCACCTAGGGAAATATGTTTAAGATTTAAAAATGTCTCTTGCCTTGCTAGCCAACTACAAAGCCAGAGGTCTTCAAAAGTTGTGTGTCCCTCCCTACTGCACATGCCTTGCCAGAACGATTTGTTTCATTTCCACAGAAAAACATGAATAAATGTTTTATTATGCATTTTTATCTCTTCAAGTAAATAGAAAACAGCGGGAGGAATCTCAATCTCAAACCCTAATTTCGTTAAACTTTAAAGTAAAATCTGGTGCTGCTGAATCAAAGTTGTCCAATTGTTGTTACTTTATAAAAGTAAAGGAAAAGTCTTATTGCTTGAGTAAAAAATACAATTTTTCTATATCTTTTTGACAGCAATAGTTTTTGTCTGTTTTTGAAATGGGCTATTTCCTGGCTTCTGTTGTGAACACAGCTGGAGTTGCCTAGATCCATGGTGTGAGAAGGAGGCACATCCTCCACCTCTCTGACCCAGTCACCACAGGTAGCCCTGCTTTATGTTGCTCAGTAATGCTTCCTTCTAGATGGAGAGGATGATAAGATTCGACCTCTAGATGTGGGGATACTGTTACTTTTGATAATGAGAGGTAACAGAGGGGCCGTAAATGGGGGTATTCTCAATGGCAGCCATTTTTTTTATATCTGCCATAGCCTAATGCCAACTATGCCTAGCTGTGTCCTGTGTTTTTCATACAGACCAAATCCATCAACCAACGATGGGGGTAAAAACAATGTAGTGGACCATGCTGCAGGGGAGGATACATGTTTCAGTCTTGTTTTATTACACCTGTCTTGTCGCCAGTGAAAGGTGATATGTCCTCTTATTCTGAGTCGGGCAGGGTGGAAAGAGGAGATGAAGGATGTCAGAATCCCCCTATATCCGTGAAATTATATACAGTGCACGGAGGAATCCGTAGAATTTCATGGGCATTTCTAATATTGATGCACTCTGCTTCAGTGGAAACTCTTTGTGGAGCCGGAGAGAAGGGCAGTGACTGAGAAAGTAAAGTACATCAAATCCTCTCCTGCAGAAAATCCTCTCCTGTTAAAGAGATCCGCAATTCATTCCAATAAAACACCCCCCCCCCCGTCCCTTTAAAATAAAACTGTTAATGATTGCTTCAAAAGATTTTTCAGAGGGTAAAAGTGAATGCCCTAAAACATCATATAATGTACATCAAATCTATTTACGTGCACAGATTGTAGGATTTTGGGCTATTTGCCTTTAGACTGAAAATCCACTTTCAGGGAAAGAAAAGTACAGGGTTAGAATATTTAACTTTATATTAGTCATGCAATTCAAGTAATAGCTCCTAAACAATAATGACTTAGCTAAAGCCTTGCATAATCCAACAAGAATAGATTTGACCACAGTGTGTTTGTTGACTTCAAATATTACTTTGAATAAACAACTCCTTGTCACGGAATGACGTGCAGCTAGTGATAAAGCTATCTGCTCCAGATCTACTTGATCTAGAGATCCTTATTTATTCTCTATGTTTGGTTAGGTCAGGGTGCGACTCGGTTGGGAAAAATTTTATTTTTCTTTGTTGGTTTGGTTCCCAATCAGAGGCAGCTGTCTATTGTTGTCTCTGATTGGGGATCATATATAAGTTGTGATTTTCCGTTTGGGTTTGGTGGGGTGTTATTTTCTGTTTAGTGTCTGTGCCTGACGGAACTGTTCGCGTTCGTTTTTGGATTTGTTATTTTTGTTTGAGTGTTTCTTGTAAATAAATATCATGAACACTTTTACACGCTGTGTTTTGGTCCACTCTTCCTTCCACCGACAACGAGCGTTACACTACTTACATTTCTAAGGTTGCTGTGTTCTAAATTGGGAGTCCTTTTATAGCTTGCATTGATGGTGTCATGTTTCTATAACTAAATAGTTTGATTAGAAATAACTTTAACTTACCTGATAACAATTTGTCAGACGGAGATCTCTCTTGAGATGTCACCAGCTGTCTAGATAATGTGATTGGAAACGTGATCAGTAGAGATAGTACCATGGCTGGTACAAAAGTTATGATTTGTTTACAGTTTAGTACCCGGCTGCGTTAGCGTGTCCAGCTAGTGAACATTAAAGTTTAAAGTATATATTTTGAGAAAAATGCCTTGCCACTGTCCCAGTAGCTTGTTTCTGGTCTAAAATTGACCTTAGAAATAGCATTGTTGGGAGATCTGGAGAGACCTGGTCAGTCAATTACTAATACTCGTAGTAAAAGTATCTTCAACTCGCAAACTAGCTAGCCATTTCACATCACATCGTTACACCAGCCTAATCTCAGGAGTTGATAGGGTTGAAGTCATAAACAGCAGAGCTGCTAGCATAACGCACAAAAGTGCTGTTTGAATGAATGCTTATGAGCCTGCTGGTGCCTACCATCGCTCAGTCAGATTGCTCTATCAAATCATAGACTTAATTATAACATAATAACACACAGAAATGCGAGCCTTAGGTCATTAATATGGTCCAATCCGGAAACTATCATCTCGAAAACAAGACGTTAATTATTTCAGTGAAATAAGTATTTTATCTATCGGGTGGCATCCATTAGTCTAAATATTCCTGTTACATTGCACAACCTTCAATGTTATGTCATAATTACGTAAAATTCTGGCAAATTAATTTGCAATGAGCCAGGCGGCATATACCCTGACCCTGCGTGCAATGAACACAAGAGAAGTGACACAATTTCACTTGGTTAATATTGCCTGCTAACCTGGATTTCTTTTAGCTAAATATGCAGGTTTAAAAATATATACTTCTGTGTATTGATTTTAAGAAAGGCATTGGTGTTTATGGTTAGGTACACGTTGGAGCAACGACAGTCCTTTTTCGCGAATGCGCACTGTATCGATTATATGCAATGCAGGACACGCTAGATAAACGAGTAATATCATCAACCATGTGTAGTTATAACTAGTGATTATGATTGATTAAGTGTAATGCTAGCTAGCACCTTACCTTGGTTTCTTACTGCATTCGCGTAACAGGCGGGCTCCTCGTGAGGCAGGTGGTTAGAGCGTTGGACTAGTTAACCATAAGGTTGCAAGATTGAATCCGTGAGCTGACAAGGTAAAATCTGTCATTCTGCCCCTGAACAAGGCAGTTAACCCACCGTTCCTAGGCCGTCATTGAAAATAAGAATGTGTTCTTAACTGACTTGCCTAGTTAAGAGAGAGGGATGCTATGTTAGCTAGCTGGCTATCCAACACTGGAACTCTTCCAAGTCAAGGCAAGCTTTTGGTTTTATGAATGTATTGCCACTGGGGCCCACCGGTGTAAAAACGAATCTGCCTTATGTAAACTGTACTGCATGATTGTAGTGGGTTTACTAACTCGTTAGTTCTAGTAGCTACGTTAACTATGACGTTAGCTAATATGGTGACGATGTAAGTTTTGGTCACAGACAGTGGTTATGTTGTGCAATGAAGTCCACAAGCGAAGGGAAAATGTGAGAGGAGGAGAGCATGTAGATGCAAGAAGGAATTATACAACGAAAAAAGTGATCATGCTGTTTGTATGTGGCTGCTAAGAAAGTGAACTGTGATGAGGATAAACATACCTGAATTTGTCTAATAGAAACTATCGTTCTTCAGCAGTGCAGTCAACAGTAAAATCCACTGTAAAGTTCCAGTCCCCCTTAAAACCATACACCCCTCTTGGTCACACTGTCTTATGGTTGTATTTATTTTAGCAAATACAGCAAAATGCTCTGTATCCTCATTAGGAGCATAAACAATCATCTAAAAAAACGAACAAAAAAAACATAACATCCTGACCCTTGACAATCTCTGTTGTAGATACCACAGTCACCACTAAGACTGAGGAAAACAAAATTGCCACCCCAGCATTGAAATTGGCACCATGACTGAATATATGCTGCCCCTCCCACCACATACCCCAGTCAACCTCATCACTTTGTGTCTCTTGTAGAAAAACAACATTAAGCCTTTTCTGTTTTATTACTTCTAATACCCAAGCCATCTTATTCCTGTACCTTTAAAATTGAGAGAACCTACCCTCAGTACCTCCATATAGAAAAGAGAAAGAAAAAGCGTAACAAACCACAGAGAAACCAGACAAAGAAAATAAAACACCCTATGAGGGATGATCATCATAATTGTTTTAATTTTATTTTTAACCTTACCACGTTTCCCACTACCTTTTGCTGCCGTGACAGCAGTAACACATTCCCTCAAGCGAAAACGCTTCTTCACACTCAACTGGTCTAACCCCACCGTCATCTGTAACACCACAGCTGACCTCAAAAACGTATCAACATCCCAAAAATCTGCCAATTTCACAGATTTCCCAAAAGTCTGATCAAAGGACCCATTGACCTCCTCTAGATTGTAAATTGAGTCATCGCCAGCTGCTATCATATCAAAAGAGATATCCATATTCTTCTCCTGATTTTCCTCAACTGAGGCCACAGACCCCTGACTCCCCTCAGCCACATCCCTCTCAACACTCCCCACTTGCACCCCATCGTACCGGGCATCTCCTCTACTAGCTGGGAGACAAGCTCCACATGAACCCCCTCACCAGTCTGAGGAAATGTCTCCCCAGATCCATCCTTACCTCCTACAACAATATTTTTATGCTGCACATCACACGCTATGTTGCCCTCTGGTACAAGCTGCAACTCCATACCCTCAACATGGACAACTTGTTCCTCAGCAACAGGTGCTTGTGGCTGGTCTACCACTGTCGGCCCACCTCTCCCTACATCAGTGGGCCCAGGCGTTAGGAGGACCACTTGCACCCCTCCCTCCAACTTCTCCCGTTTCGGTCAAGCATGTTGCTTGTGGACACACTCAAAACACCGTTGACTTCCCGTACTAGCATAAGCCATATATAGTCTGTTGTCATTCTTGACTTTAAACTATAACTGCATAGTCTGCTCCGGTGAGTCCAAAAACATGAACAAACATTGAATAAACATAACTTTAAGAAGTACGCCATGCTCAACCATCCGATCAAAAAGATGCGCTCTTTAAGAAAAACCAAAACCGCTTTATTCATCCACGATGCAAAAACCACACCGCTTTATTCATCCACGATGCATAAGAAACATTTTCATAGCCTACCTTCTCTCCTACGGTGACCAGAAACTCCTCCACAGCGTCTGTAGCTTCAGTAATACACCTAAAGCCGTGCCAAAGTGACAGGGACGGCGTCCCCATGTGGGTCGTCATCCCTGCCAAAAGCCAGGGCAATTCAGACAAGAAAAGCAATATACTTAATTCTACCACAACAAATAAATTAAATAAACAATAACCTTAATCATGCATAGAAAAAGGAAAAGAACCAAGAAAGGGAGACAGAAAACACTCGCTCATACAATTCCCAGGATGCACCAAACACTCCCAGCATGCAGAGAGAGAGATAGAATTTCTTTGGCAAAGAAATAGCAGCAGTCATGGCTCCTTAGAACTACCATATGGACACTGTCAGCTGTCATCTCTGGCTTTACACGCACTTTCACAGAATGAAAGGGAGGATGCATCCAGCTCAGTGTCGTACACACGCTGACACACGCTGACACACGCTGACACACAATGCGTGCATATGTGTGCATGTTTGTGCATGCAAACACACATATGCGCTTGTATTGTTCAAACACGTGTTCACCACTGACTACGTCTGATAACATATTTCATTTTTCAATTCAGATCGCAAAGATTTCTACATTATTCAGAATAAATTTAATCAGCCTTATCATTGCTGTTCAAAGGAGATATGTCATCGCCGGGTATCCTTGGGGGAATCCCCCAAACTGTCGAGAAAATATGGACGCCAATGTAACCCAATATAATCAGCAATATTAACAACCGTCTCGCTCTCCCCAACAGTGGAGGAAAACTTTTATTCTAAAAGACACTGTGTATTTTTCTGTCTTAAAGGGACCCCTTTTTTCCCAGTTTGTTCCTCTGCGAGCCTCTGTGAGATGCCTGGTGTTCATCCAAAAGGATTAGTTATTTGATGCCGACAGCCAGTGCGTAGGTTTTTGCTCCAATGTTCTGGAGAGTTGTGCTGTTGTGGAGAGTGTAGCGCTCGGTCCTGTATGGAAAGGCAGAGCTCCTCTGTAATCCTTCCTTCCATCTTAATGCCAGCAGTGGGACTCTGTGTCCAACCGGCGGAGGAATACGTGTGGGAGAGCAAGGGAATCAACACTAGCTCTGGTGGAGAAAGCATTCAAATGGAACAAAAAACAGACCCACCCGCTTTCTGTTTAGTGTGGGCACACACTACATAAAAAAACAAACATTTTGGGGTCATTTAGCATTTGCTAATGCAAGAGATAAATGCAAGAGAAAGGTCCCACTTCCAGCCATCACTCTGGTTGTAATTCCGATGGTGTTCACAAGATGGCAGCAGTGTATGTGCACAGTTTCAGATGGATAACTTGAAGCTAGCAACATGACATTTGTAGTGTGAAGTTACCAGGTTCATTTGGGCAGATTGTGAAGGAGCCATTTGCTTTCATATTAAAAAAAATTCAGCAAGAATATCGTCAAATCTGTATACTTAGACTTTGATTTAGCTTTTCCAGTATTAGTAGCCATATTATAAGTTCAGCATTTGCAAAACAACCAGTTTTCATAACTTCATAACTCTGCATATTCTTATACTTTTCGTCCAAAAGGAAAAGGCATGCTCTCGCAAAAGGTTAGCGCCTACATTTTGCGACCGAGACAGGGTTTCCGGATACTCCCATAAAGCCTAGCTCATTGGCTATCTAGCTAGCTTTGTTTGATCCCGATTGGTGCTTATTTGACAAAGATAGAGTCGATCAAATGAAGTCCGGCCGCGTCATCAGCGTGCCATGAAAGCGTCGCTCTCAGACCAAATTTGGAGTCTTTAGGATATACGACACACCTAATGAAATAGTGAAGTCTGGTTACATTCTAGGATCTCTGAGGAATATATACAAACATTAATTTACTGGTTGAAACAACGTTTAGGGTTAGATTTTAACAAATTCCTTTCTTTGCAAATTGAACGACTAGAAATACAAAATCGATTGTGCATGCTATATTATCTCTCTGTTATTATCTCTGGGACCCTTTGGATGATAAATCAGAGCACTATTTCAGAATGTAAGTACACATTTCACCTTCAGAGGTGAATTTATCAAACCTATTGCAGTGAAAAACGTTTTGTTGTTGGGAGCTCTCGTCAAACAATAGCATGGCATTTCTTCGCAGTAATAGCTACTGTAAATTGGACAGTATTAACAAGAATTTAAGCTTTCAGACGATTTAAGACACTTATATGAACCGACATTTGTTGTTTCTCTAAAATCTGCTATGTTGACATAAGGCTCTGCATTGATTACAACTGTCCCGTTAACGGGACGCCTATCACTAATAAGTTTTTAAGTAGGCCTATTTCTTCTTCTGAACTTCTTTTCTAATACAAGATGCATTGATAATGCATTGAAGTTGTGTGTGAGTGTGTCCACCCTGAGCACAGGCAATGTGCAAGAGGCCTTTGTGTGTGTGTGGGGGCATGGGTGGGTGTGTGCATGTGTGTGTGTGCAGAGTGGACTGAGAGTGACTAAGACCAACCTGTACATAAATCCGAGACACTCCATTTAGTATGATATGTTACATTTCTTACGGTATGTATTAATTGTGTATCTCCATCATCCATTTCGTATGATACTGTATGTAATTAATCACAATTCGTATGATATGTTACAAATTTGATAAATGTCCAACATGTTAAAAATTTGCTCAAATGTATAATATGTTACGAATTAGTCAAAGTATGTTGTGGCTAACATTAGCTAGGTAGCTAGCTGGCTAACATTAGCTAGGCTGGGTGAGGGTTCGGGTTAAGATTGGAGTTAGGGTTAGGGGAAGGGTTAGCTAAAATAGTTAAGGTTAGGGGAAGGGTTGGCTAAAATGGTTAGGGTTAGGGGAAGGGTTAGCTAGCATGCTAAGTAGTTGCAAAGTAGCTAAAAAGTAGTTGAAAAGTTGCTTAGTAGCTAAAATGCATAAGTTTGCATAATGAGATTCGTTCACACAACCTTTGCATTGCTAGATCTTCACATTATACACCTACCCATCCAGCCCAACCAACCAACCCCCCTCCTTTATTTTTTTTGTAATATACACTATACATACAAAAGTGTGCAGACATCCTTTCAAATTGATAGATTTGGCTATTTCAGCCACACCCGTTGCTGACAGGTGTATAAAATTGAGCACACAGCCATGCATTCTCCATAGACACACATTGGCAGTAGAATGGCCTTACTGAAGAGCTCGGTGACTTTCAATGTGACACTGTAATAGGATGCCACCTTTCCAACAAGTCAGTTCATAAAATTTCTGCCCTAACCCGGTCAACTGTAAGTGCTGTTATTGTGAAGTGGAAACATCTAGGAACAACAACGGCAAGCTCACAGAACTCGAATGCCAAGTGCTGAAGCGTGTAGCACGTAGAAATTGTATGTCCTCTGTTGCAACACTCCCTAACAAGTTCCAAACTGCCTCTGGAAGCAACATCAGAACAATAACTGTTCATCGGGATCTTCATGAAATGGGTTTCCATGGCCGAGCAACCACACACAAGCCTAAGATCACCATGCACAATGCCAAGCATTGGCTGGAGTGATGTAAAGCACGCTGCCATTGGATTCTGGTGCAGTGGAAACGCGTTCTTGGGAGTGATCACCATCTGTCAGTCCGACGGACAAATCTGGGTTTGGCAGATGCCAGGAGAACGCTACCTGCCCCAATACATAGTGCCAACTGTAAAGTTTGGTGGAGGAGGAATAGGCTATTTTCATAGTTCAGGTTTTTCATGGTTCAGGTTTCTTAGTTCCAGTGAAGGGAAATCTAGGGACATTCTAGATGATTCTATGCTTCCAACTTTGTGGCAACAATTTGAGGAAGGCCCTTTCCTGTTTCAGCATGACAATGACCCGTGCACTAAATGAGGTCCATACAGAAATGGTTTGTTGGGATCGGTGTGGAAGAACTTGACTGGCCTGCATAGAGCCCTGTCCTCAACGCCATCGAACACCTTTGGGATGAATCGGAACACTGACTGCGAGCCAGGCCTAATCACCCAACATCAGTGCCCGGCCTCTCTAATGCCCTTGTGGCTGAGTGGAAGCTAGTCCATGCAGCAATGTTCCAACATCTAGTGGAGAGACTTCCAAGAAGAGGGATGAAGTTTTAGCAGCAAAGGGGCGACCAACTCCACATTAATGCCCATGATTTTGGAATTAGATGTTTGACGAGCAGGTGTCAACATACTTTGTCATGTAATGTATCATACTAATTTTAGTGTACAGGATTTACATTCAATATGTTACGTCTAGTCTATGTGACCAGGCTGATAATGTAACAGTGGTCCAGCAAATACAAAAAGATTGATCTCTATAGATCGTCCTGCCAGCAAGCCCAGTTGTCCGGCCAGCAAGCCCAGTTGATTGGTGTTTATTCTGACAATAGACACAAGACAGCATATTAGACGTGCAGGACAACAGTATGTTGATGGCGGTAGATTTGTGATTCGTCTGTTAGCATGGAAACAACTGTGACTTACCAGGGTGCAACGTGCCCATTACAATTAGAACATGCTGGCTAACTCTTACAGCAATAGCAATCAAAAGCACATCCCAGGATGCCCCCATTGTCTTACGGGTATCGTACACATATGTATACACATCAGGACATGGACATAGTGAACTAGTACTCATTTCAAATATGAAAATATAATAAATTATTTCAGAACGTGACCTACCGTTTGCATGTCAATATCAGACTGCAAAGTATTTACGTTCGCGATCTGCAAGCGTAGCCAATGACATGACATCGTATTGACACCTGACTTCAACCAACCAATTAGAATACATAATTATAAAATACACATTTCTGCAGCGGCAGGTGGAAACAATTCTCCCCTGCTGAATTCAACTTGCACACTATAAACAAAATGAGGAATGTAATACCCTGCACGTTAAAACACCCACATACAATCAATACAAGACAAAATAAAAAAATAATAATATTATATATACAGTACCAAACAAAAATGTTTGGACACACCTACTCATTCAAGGGTATTTCTTTATTTTGACTATTTTCTACATTGTAGAATAATAGTGAAGACATCAAAACTATGAAATAACACAAAAAAGTGTTAAACAAATCAAAATAATTTTATATTTGAGATTCTTCAAAGTATCCACCCTTTACCTTGATGACAGCGTTGCACAGTCTTGGCATTCTCTCAACCAGCTTCATGAGGAATGCTTTTCCAACAGTTTTGAAAGAGTTCCCACATATGCTAACCACTTGTTGGCTGCTTTTCCTTCACTCTGCGGTCCAATTTATCCCCAACCATCTCAATCTGGTTGATGTCGGGTGATTGTGGAGGCCAGGTCATTTGATGCAGCACTCCATCACTCTCCTTCTTGGTCAAATAGCCTTTACACAGTCTGAAGGTGTGTTTTTGGGTCATTGTCCTGTTGATTAAAAAAATGATAGTCCCCCTAAGTGCAAACTAGATGGGATGACGTATCACTGCAGAATGCTGTGGTAGCCATGCTGCTTAAGTGTGCCTTAAATTCTAAATAAATCACTAACAGTGTCACCAGAAAAGCACCCCCACACCATCACACCTCCTCCTCCATGTTTCACGGTGGGAACCACACATGCTGAGATCATTTGTTCACCTACTTTGCGTCTCACAAAGACACGGTGGTTGGAACCAAAAATCTCTAATTTGGACTCATCAGACCAAAGGACAGATTTCCACTGGTCTAATGTCCATTGCTTGTGTTTCTTAGCCCAAGCAAGTCACTTCTTCTTATTGGTGTCCTTCAGAAGTGGTTTATTTGCAGCAATTAGTCATGAAGGCCTGAGGTCTCCTCTGAACAGTTGATGTTGAGATGTGTCTGTTACTTGAACTCTGAAGGATTTATTTGGGCTGCAATTTCTGAGGTGCAGTTAACTCTAATGAACTTATCCTCTGCAGCAGAGGTAACTCTGGGTCTTCCTTTCCTGTGGTAGTCCTCATGAGAGCAAGTTTCATCATAGCGCTTGATGGTTTTTGCAACTGCACTTGAAGAAACTTTCAAAGTTCTTAAAATTTTTCGCATTGACTGACCTTCATGTCTTAATGTAATGATGGACTGTCATTTCTCTTTGCTTATTTGAGCTGTTCTTGCCATAATATGGAGTTGGTCTTTTACCAAATAGGGGTAACTTCTGTATACCACCCCTACCTGGTCACAACACAACTGATTGGCTAAAACGCATTAAGAAGGAAATAAATTACACAAATAAACTTTTAACAAGGGACACCTGTTAATTGAAATGTGTTCCAGGTGACAACCTCATGAAACTGACTGTGAGAATGCCAAGGCAAAGGGTGGCTACTTTGAAGAATCAAAATATATTTTCAAGTCAAATTTGTATTTGTCAAGTGCCGAAAACAGTGAAATGCTTACTCACAAGCCCTTAACCAACAATGCAGTTAAGAAAATACCAACACAAAAAAGTAAGAGATAAGAATAACAAGTAATTAAAGAGCAACAGTAAATAACAATAGCGTGGCTATATACAAGGGGTACCGGTACAGAGTCAATGTGCGGGGGCACCGGTGTCGAGGTAATTGAGGTAACATGTACTGTACATGTAGGTCGGGTTTTTATAGTGACTATACATAGATAGCAGAAGCGTAGAAGAGGCGGGGGGGGGGGCAATGCAAATAGTCTGAGGAGCCTATTGATTAGCTGTTTGGGAGTCTTAAGGCTTGGGGCTAGACGCTGTTTAGAAGCGTCTTGGACCTAGACTTGGCACGCCGGTACCGCTTGCCGTGCGGGAGCAGAGAGAACAGTCTATGACTAGGGTGGCCTTGTATAGAAGTCCTGGATGGCACAAAGCTTAGCCCCTGTGATGTACTGGGGCGTACGCACTACACTCTGTACTAGCTTGCAGTCGGAGTCCGAACAGTTGCCATACCAGGCAGTGACCCAACCCGTCAATATACTTTTGCTTTGTTTACAGTTTTTTTTAAATACTACATGATTCCATAGTTTTGATGCCTTCACTATTATTCTACAATGTAGAAAATAGTAACAATTAAGAAAAACCCTTGAATGAGTAGGTGTGTCCATTCCTTTGACTGGTACTGTACACACAGTGTCTTAGGAAACCCCTTTACTTGATCTATCTGTACTTTGTTTCCGATCATCTTTGCCTCGATCCTGACTAGTCTCCCAGTCCCTGCCTCAGAAAAACATCTCCACTAGATGATGCTGCCATCACCATGCTTTGCCGTAGGGATGGAGCCAGGTGTCCTCCAGACGTGACGCTTAGGCATTCAGGCCAAAAAAATGTCATCTTGGTTTCATCAGACCAGAGAATCTTGTTCATCAAGGTCTGAGAGTCTTTGGGTGCCTTTTGGCAAACTCCAAGCGGGCTGTCATGTGTAACGTGTACGCTGGGAGTCGGGAAGCAAGTACAGGGAGTGAATAAATTTAATAAATGAACGAAATTGGACAAAACAAGAAACACGAGCAGCGTACAGACATGAAACAGAAACATTTATAATAACACCTGGGGAAGGAACCAAAGGGAGTGACAGATATAGGGAAGGTAATCAGGGAGGTGATGAAGTCCAGGTGAGTCTGATGAGGCGTTGGTGCGCGTAACGATGGTGACAGCTGTGCGTAACAATGATACAGGCTGGTGACCTTGACCTAGAGTGTACGTGACAGTCATGTGCCTTTTTCCTGAGGACTGGCTTCCTTCTGGCCACTCTACCGTAAAGGCCTGATTGGTAGAGTGCTGCAGAGATCAAATCAAATCAAAGTATATTTGTCCCGTGCGCCGAATACAACGGGTGTAGACCTTACAGTGAAATGCTTATTTACAGGCTCTAACCAATGGTGCGAGAAAAAAAGATGTGTGTGTGTGTGTGTGTGTGTGTGTAGGTAAGTAAAGAAATAAAACATTTGACAAAAGAGTAGCAAGGCTATATACAGACACCTTTTTAGTCAGGCTTATTGAGGTAGTATGTACATGTAGGTATCGTTAAAGTGACTATGCATATATGATGAACAGAGAGTAGCAGAAGTGTAGAAAGAGCGGTTGGCGGGTGATGGGACACAATGCAGATAGCCCGGTTAGCCAATGTGCGGGAGCACTAGTTGGTCGGGCCAATTTAGGTAGTATGTACATGAATGTATAGTTAAAGTGACTATGCATATAAGATAAACAGAGAGGAGCAGCAGCGAAAAAGAGGGGTTGGGTTGGCACACAATGCAAATAGTCCGGGTAACTATTTGGTTACCTGTTCAGGAGTCTTGTGGTTTGGGGGTAAAAACTGTTGAGAAGCCTTTTTGTCCTAGACTTCCCAGTACCGCTTGCCATGCGGTAGTAGAGAGAACAGTCTATGACTGGGGTGGCTGGGGTCTTTGACAATTTTTAGGCCTTCCTCTGACACCGCCTGGTGTAGAGGTCCTGGATGGCAGGCAGCTTTGCCCCAGTGATGTACTGGGCCGTACGCACTACCCTCTGAAGTGCCTTGCGGTCGGAGGTCGAGCAATTGCCGTACCAGGCAGTGATGGTTGTCCTTCTGGAAGGTGATGTACTGGGCCGTACGCACTACCCTCTGAAGTGCCTTGCGGTCGGAGGCCAAGCAATTGCCATACCAGGCAGTGATGGTTGTCCTTCTGGAAGGTTCTCCCATCTCCACAGAGGATCTCTAGAGCTCTGTCAGAGTGACCATCAGGTTCCTGGTCAGCTCCCTGACCAAGGCCCTTCTCCCCCGATTGCTAAGTTTGGCCGGGCGGCCAGCTCTAGGAAGAGTCTTGGTGGTTCCAAACTTCTTCCATTTAAGAATGATGGAGGCCAATGTGTTCCTGGGGACCTTCTATGCTGCAGAAATGTTTTGGTACCCTTCCCCAGATCTGTGCCTCGACACAATCCTGTCTCAGAGCTCTACGGACAATTCCTTTGACCTAAACTCAATTTCGAGTCTCATAACAAAAGGTCTGAATACGTACAGTATGTAAATAAATACATTCTGTTTTGTTTGTTTTTTTTGTTTTTTTTATATATATATTTTACATTTCGCTTTGTCATTATGGGGCGTTGTGTGTAGATTGCTGAGGAAATCTTTTTATTTAATCCATTTTAGATTAAGGCTGTAACGTACATTTTTTGGGGAAAAAGTCAAGGGGTCTGAATACTTTCCAAAGGCACCATACTGTATGTATTAACCACGAGTCACATCAGCACAAACATGTGGCTAAAAAGTATCTCCAAGACACAGAAGGAAGCACACATGACACACCTGAATATATCAAGAACCCAACTGAACAGTTGAGCCTAAAACGTTTACATAGCAGCTTAAGTGTCAGGCTGTGCGTAACTGGTGCATGGAATCAAGCGCAGGAGAGCAGAGATGAGTGTACAAGGTAGTTTATTCCACGAACTGCACCAGTATAAAACAAATACTAAAGGTGCGTGAAAATACCGGTCAACTCGTAAATAACGGGCATAAAAACGAACCCGGCAAACAATACCATCCATAAAGATACAACCTGAACATAATAAACAAACACGCACACCAACAGAGTGTTAAATAATGAACATGTAATTGGGGAATAGAAACCAGGTGTGTAGAAAACAAAGACAAAACAAATGGAAAATGAAAAGTGGATCGTCGATGGCTAGAAAGCCGGTGACGTCGACCGCCGAACTCCACCCCAAACAAGGAGAGGACATTGAGACAGTAAAGAATGCTGATAATTTGCAGTTATAGTAGTCCAAATAGTAATTTATGTAGCATTTATATATAGTAATTTTGGTCATTTTTGCTGCTTCTTATTTTTGGTGCACTTATTTTTTATTAATTTCGTTTTCAGATCACTTTATCAATATATGTTTTCAAATATCTGAAATGTACTGATGCACTGTATATGTGTGGCACTTTGAAATGGTGTCCTCTGTCTGTATGAATAACTGTTGCTGCTACTCTTCTACTGTCCCGAGACTCTTGAGTAAATGTAACCTTTATTTAACTAGGCAAGTCAGTTAAGAACAAATTCTTATTTACAATGACTGCCTACCAGGGAACAGTGGGTTAACTGCCTTTGTTCAGGGGCAGAATGACAGATTTTTTACCTTGTCAGCTCAAGAATTCAATCCAGCAACCTTTCGGCTACTGGCCCAACACTCTAACCACTAGGCTACCTGCCACCCCAGATGGGTTAGGTTTGTATTGAAAATCTGCCGCGATATAATAACTTCACTTCCTTCCCACTGAGTCGACATAATTGCATCTTCCTGAGCTTTCCATTACCCCTATTTAAAATGCGCCGTCATCATTTCTTGAGCGACTTATTGTTTATTTGTCTTCTCGTCTCTTTCACAGCAGCGCCGTGTGGCTCCAATTAAGACGGCAAGGCCGGAACTAACCCCGTCGTAATTTCATCTGATCCAACACTCTTGACAGTATATATTCCATTTTTGATCTTTCCGGATTGCATTCTTAGATTTGACCCTATACACTGAAAACATTAAAAACCCTTTCCTTGACATAGACTGACCAGGTGAATCCAGGTGAAAACTATGATGTTCAATCCACTGCAATCAGAAGGAGAGGAGACAGGTAAAAGAGGGATTTTAAGCCTTGAGAGAGGAGAGAAAAATGTCCTGTGTTTATCAAGAATGGTCCACCACCCAAAGGACATCCAGCCAACTCGACACAACTGTGGGAAGCATTGGAGTCAACATGGGCCAGCATCCCCGTGGAATGGTTCCGACACCTTGTTGAGTCCATGACCCGACGAATTGAGGCAGTTCTTAGGTCAAAGAGGGGTTATTAATGTTTGGTAAACTCAGTGCACAACGTTATTATTGTTTGAGAAGTTTCAAAGAGACAATGGAATGACATTTAGTTATTGGCCAGATGGGACTTGTTTGCAGGCTAGCTATAACCCCCTCTGGGCAGCCACTGCATAGGCACTGACTCCACGGCATTTCATTATTCCAATGAGTTATATGACAGGAGATAAGAGAGGCTCACATAAACATGAAGGCTGTTTATGGATGGGGATTGTTTACTGTAAGCCATTTCTCTAGACGATTTCTGCTTCTTTTAGTTTCCGTCTTTAGCCTGTTTTCCTGAGTAGGAAGGATGCTACCAAAGAGCCATGCGGAGCCCCCCGAAAAGCAACAGGACTTTACTTTTTATGCCACTTGTATTGACTTAGAAATTTACAGGAAAGTAATATCCTGCCCTATTAATATTTCATCCCCGTTTAATTGCTCTCATTACCTCGAGATTGCTCTGAGCTCTGTCTATAATTATTTCATGCGATAATGAATCCCTTTTTTCGACTGTACGCATGCAACAATCCGCAGTATAGTATTCAAAGTCCCCTTGAATGCCCTATGTGAAGCACCTCAACAAAGACATGGCTTAACAAACAGAAAAAAAACATTAGAAAGTGGGCCAACAACACTCATGCTCAATTTGTTGTTCACAAAAGCCCCAGAAGAATCCCAATAGAGAACTCCATTGATCTTCTCAAGGCAACTAACTTCCACTCCATTGAAAGCCATTTACAAAACTATGACGGTTAGATGACCTTGGGAGACATGCTGTGCCAACAGAAGTCAATAGATAATGCGACATAATAACAACAGTGTCTCTGTAGTGAAATCTCTCTGTGCTTTTAGCTCAATCTCTAATCTACATGAAAAAAAGGTTATGTAACACTTATTAAAAAGATTAAAATAAATGTTGCTTCCCCCCTTTTGATTAGTTTAAAGGCTAGGGCACACTGGATAAGATCTGCCTTTTATCGTGCTTCACTAAAAAGCCCAGTGAATTTGATACTCTCTGAACTAACGATCGTATAATCTTTTATTAAACAGCTTTGGCAATACAAAATCCAAAGCAGAAGTGGGATTGAAACTATTTTACAAAATATTCTACGAGTTTGATATATTGTGGGCTGAGTAGTGTTGCACCATTACATTGACATTCATAACAGTAGGAGTAGAAGTAATGTATCTTATTTCATAGCAGTAGCAAGACCGCAATCATCATCATTGCCACCGCCACCACCATGACCATTGCCACCACCCAAAATACTGTAATGTTCTGAAATGTGCAGTATGTAAGAGAAGGAAATATCTCTGTCGATCCCTTTCTCCATTCCTCTGTCCATCTCTGCCTCTCTGGGTCTGTGTGTCCCTCTGGTCCTCTTTCTCTTTGTCTATGATCTTCACTGACTCTTTTTAGGCATAAATGTGATTCCTGCGTGTGTGAGCCTGCGGGCTTCGTGTACTGTAGGAGGACGTGGGATGCTGTCTGACACACACTGATAAGAGCAGTCGCCTCTCCTGGTCCTACTCAAACAGAGAAAATGGGGAGAAAGAGAGAGCGGGAGAAAGAGAAAGGCAGAGAAAACGAGAGAGGCAGAGAAAGAGGACCAGAGAAAGCAGAGAAAGCAAGCGAGCGAGAGAGAGCGGGAAAGAGTGGGAGAGAGCATGAGAGAGAGTGAGGCAGAGACAGAGAGAGCGGGAGAGAGTGGGAGAGAGAGCGAGGCAGAGAGAGCGAGAGAGGCAGAGAAAGTGCACGAGAGAGAGAGAGAGTGGGAGAGAGAGGCAGAGAAAGCGAGAGAAAGCAAAAGAGCTGGAGAGAGGCGGAGATAGCAAGAGAGAATGAGAGAGAGGAGAGCAGGAGAGAGAGGCAGAGAAAGCGAGAGAAAGCAAAAGAGCGGGAGAGAGGCGGAGATAGGAAGAGAGAATGAGAGAGAGAGGAGAGCAGGAGAGAGAGGCAGAGAAAGCGACAGAGCAAGAAAAAGGGAGAGAGAGAGGGAGAGTGACACTACTGTAGTATCCACTGTAGTGTACTGTATTATTTACAGTTGACTATAGTATAAATACTGTAGTAACAAAATACTAGTAGTATACTGTAATATATTTGGGGACATTACTGTTTTACTATCTTTGACATAGAAGTTGGGGGGTGTTCTCATTATGAAAACATACAAAAAATATCCCCTTTTCTATAACCTGTAGATGGGTAGGACTGGTTTCTGAACAAAGACCTCAGACCTGCTCTTTTCTATAACCTGTTGAGTAACACAATATACTGTATGGTCTACACTTGGCATGTCGTTTTTTTTGTGTGTTTTTCCTGAATGTAGTGTTTTTTAGAGAGAGAGAGAGAGAGAGAGAGAGAGAGAGAGAGAGAGAGAGAGAGAGAGAGAGAGAGAGAGAGAGAGAGAGAGAGAGAGAGAGAGAGAGAGAGAGAGAGAGAGAGAGAGAGAGAGAGAGAGAGAGAGAGAGAGAGAGAGAGAGAGAGAGAGAGAGAGAGAGAGAGAGAGAGAGATGGTTATAGTAAGTGCTGGGCAGGAGTCATATGATGAGGATTGGACAATGAGCTACGTCAAAACAACATTGAATACAGTGTTAAATGATGGTGACTATTTGCAATGTTGTGGAGTGCTATATTCAGAGATGTTGATGAAGAGGAGGATGAGGGGCTGGGGTTCGTGGGTGTTGTCTCACTCATTCACAGGTGCAATTGACACCACAGCAGCAGGAATAGACCTGGTTAGTTGTTAGTTGGTGAATAAGACTGCCCTGTTATCAGTGATATCTCACTCTGTCTCTCTCCCTCCTCTCTCTCTTCCCTTCATATCTCTCCCTCCCTTTCCCATGCTGCCCCCTCTCTATCTCTCGCATCTCTTTTTACAAACAGCCGTGCTTATATTGATTGCCTCGGGCGGGTAGCTTCTTCTCACACTCTTACCACTTGGAACACAACAAACGCCTCTCCCAGAGAGATTTAGAACCTGTTTTTGTCGGACAGCATTTCTTAGCCTGTGTTTAATGCTCCTAATTTTCTAAGTCATTCATTAGAGCAGGTGCAGCATCAGGGGAAGTCTACTGACTATCTGAGCTGCCAGATGGGCCAACTACAGCTGACCGCTCAGCCAGGGAGACCGGGGGGACTGAGATGGGCGGAGGGGGACTGGCAGGTACAGTGTGGGGGTCAGCCTGGGCAGATGCTCCCTGAGACACAGAGCTCTCTGTCTCATCCCATTACCTGTGACTATGGCCCAATAGGGAGGCTAGATTGGAATGAAGATGTGTCCGTCTTGATTTACAGTGGGGAGAACAAGTATTTGATACACTGCCGATTTTGCAGGTTTTCCTACTTACAAAGCATGTAGAGGTCTGTAATTTTTTATCATAGGTACACTTCAGTTGTGAGAGACGGAAACTAAAACAAAATTCCAGAAAATCACATTGTATGATTTTTAACTAGCCAGTCTCCAGACCTGAACCCAATAGAAAATCTTTGGAGGGAGCTGAAAGTCCGTATTGCCCAGCGACAGCCCCGAAACATGAAGGATCTGGAGAAGGTCTGTATGGAGGAGTGGGCCAAAATCCCTGCTGCAGTGTGTGCAAACCTGGTCAAGAACTACAGTTTCTGTACTAAATATTATAAGTTCTGCTTTTCTGATGTATCAAATACTTATGTCATGCAATAAAATTCTAATTAATTACTTAAAAATCATACAATGTGATTTTCTGTTTTTTTTGTTTTAGATTCCGTCTCTCACAGTTGAAGTGTACCCATGATAAAAATGACAGACCTCTACATGCTTTGTAAGTAGGAAATCCTGCAAAATCGCCAGTGTATCAAATACTTGTTCTCCCCACTGTATGTCTTGTTCCCAGTGCAAAATGGGTGTGTGCGTGTGTGTTTGCATGTATGTGTAGTCTGTGTGTGCGTGCATGTTTGTGCATGCTAGTGCACCTGTGTGTCTTCATGCCTATTTAACTGCTCTGCCAATATACTCTAACTTATATTGCCCCTTGCATGACTGCGCTGGCATTTGAGAGGGCCTCTCTCTCTCCCTGCAGCCTGTTATTGCCCTGAGTATTCTCCCCTGAGAGATTTGGTCATGAAGCCTGCTGATCTGTGGCAATGTGATCTATGGTGCTCGGGAGATAAAGGCTATTACCACATTGCAGGCATGCCAGGGACTTTTCTCTATTGGACCAAGGAAGGATCCAAATGATGGCCTGAACAATTGAGTTGTCAATGGTTTATATATTTAATTTCGATTCCTAATTGTGGAGAAGGTAAAAGTAATCCCGTCATATGTCTTCCCAAAAGGGCAAATCATTTCCCCTGAAATGCAATCTCACCGCTGCGTTAGAAGGAAGGAATCCTTTGCCATGTCACACCAAAGAAACCTTTGAGTAGGTGGACGGAGAATTAGCTGATGAGGTTAATTAAGCAGACAATAGAGGATCAATCTCGTTGTGTCACCAACAGCTATTATTCTTTTCATCTTTTTAATGGGACCTTGCTCCTCAAAGTCATAGGAAACTTGGCGGCGGAAGACAGAAGACCTGGTTTGTGAATGAGGAAGCTCTGGGGTAATTTAAAAATGTAATGCTTTGCATCTATTACAGTATGTTACTTGACGATGGGAGTCCCTCGAATCTCTCAATCAATCAGAGAAGATTGCAGCTGGCAGGCATCGCTGCTACGAAAAACAGGTGGGGAGGATGTGGGTGGGTGGATGGGGACTGAAGGGGGAATGGTTTGGGGTTATCTTTGTTGTGCATTTCTTTGATTGTTTTTGTACCTATAACCCCCTGTCTGAAAAAAATACACAAAACCAAATAAAAAGTTCTGGGGTTATTAAAATGAGAGAAAGAGACAGGGCTATGCAAAGGTGAGGGAGAGAGAGTGTTTTCTTTTCTCTTAGTTAGAATATGCTGATCTTTAGCCCAGGCTGTCACTTTTGATAAATGAGATCAGTGTTGCCCGAGAAACCATGCAGCCATGCGGGAAGAATTAAAATGGCACTGCAGCAGAAAAAAGGCGACACATCACAAGAGCGGAGCCTTACAGGGCGTGATGTTGTGTGTGTGTCTGTGTGTATGTGCGTGCGTGCGGGCATCTGTCTGTCTGTCTCGCTGTATCTGTCTGCCTTCCTGTGTGTCTGTAGCAGGATGCTCCATTTAACAAGCCGAGTGAACCACAGCTCTCCACTCCCTCCGCAATTCCCACCCTACCATGTACCCCTGCCATTTAGTCCTTCAGGCCCTCCTTCCCGGCCCAAATCACTGACATTTCCCCTAAACACAACCGTCTCCATCAACTTGGTAGTTCCCTCTCTAAAGTGCACACTCAGAACAGACGTCTTTGTAGACTCATGCAACCCTCCATTCAGGAAGGGGATAGGGGAGAGGAGATATCTGTTCTGAAAGCTACTTAGAGCCCGTTCACTAAACCGCTAGCAGAAGGATGCTAATAGGCACCCGGTCTTGAAGATGAAATAAAGTATCAGTCCTGATCCAGCTTCTGCAGACAAAGACTCAACACCCAGATCGAGACGTTTACACTGGATCACTCTGTCTGCAAGGTGACAGAGATGGGATTGTCACATGCAGCCAGGCAGAACTCTCCCAATCCGATATCTTCATCTGACTAGAACTATGCAGCACACAATATTAACATGCACAGACAATCCAATATCTCAATCTCACTAGAAAACATATGGTATACAATCTGAACATACAGCATATGTACAGGCAGGCACTGTCAAAGTAAATGTGTGGGTGAATATATAAATCTCAGCCACACGTTCTTCCCTGTAGGCTATGTTATGATCATATATATAAGGGAAGATGTGTTGTACCTGCCTGCGATACCAATTATAGAACTGCAAGTACCCACGTCTGAATGTGATGCGGAGGCTTGATAATTATCTGGGTCGGAAACATCTCACCTACAGCCGAGCCTCTTAATGAGAGAGATACCTGCTAAAACAATGCAAGAAACCGGTAGGAGTATCATATCCATGGAAATATGAATCATGGTTTATTTTCCGAGAAGTGTACGACAATCTATTTTCCCCTGAGTAAATTATGATTTGACAATAACAATGAATAATACAAGAATGATAAGAAACGAGCGAGCTTCTTCGATACAACCAACATTCGATTTGAAGAGTTCACAGTACAGTTGAAATCCTTTGACTAATAAGGGTTTGATTTGATTTGTTATACAATGGATAACACCAGAATTAGCACAAATTAGTCGTCATGTTGTCGTGGCCTCTGTGCTACCAACATTCTATCCAGGCGCCATGTGTTCCTCTCCTTTTCCTCAGGCAACTGATTAGCCCATATTGTAAGCAGACATTTGAACCTCTGTGATAATGTTCTGATGCACCTGCCAGTGGGTGAGCATGTTAGAAGCTAGACCTGTGATGATTTTTTTGCCGGTCTAATTATAAACCCTTGTCAGAAATCGGGAGTTCCGGGATGCGAAATCTCAACCCCCGCAAAGGGAAACTCTCAGCGCCCCCCCCCATTTTTTGTAATAGTATTTATTTATATTTTTACCTTCATTTAACTAGGCAGGTCAGTTAAAGAACAAATTCTTGTTTACAATGACGGCCTAGGAGCAGTGGGTTAACTGCCTTGTTCAGGGGCAGAACAACAGACTTCTACCTTGTCAGCTCAGGGATTCGATCTAGCAACCTTTCAGTTACTGGCCCAACGCTCTAACCATTATGCTACCTGCCGCCCCTGTTTATAAGGTATAAACAGCCCACGCTAGATGAGGCCACGCAAAAATACTTAAATAAATATTAGTAAATGGTTAATATGGACCTATATTAAACATCTATGAATGGGTTATGATCAATATGAATACACATTTTACTAATCCATGTTCAACTGTCTGACTCAATCAGAACCTAAATATGAATGTATTTTACTCCAATGTTTGTAAACAAGGTAAATGTAAGCAAAAACGATATAGTCTTAAAAATGGTTCAAACTATAATTTTGATATCATGGACGGTCAATCTTTGCGTCCATAGCTCTGTCTTTGAACTTGAGAGTGATTACATTTCTCCAGACCCATCCCTCAGCTTTTTACTGAAACAGGGGCGGGGATTTGCTTTGTTATTGTTTCAACTGCTGATTTCCACTTTAAAGTGAAGCGTGCTCTCTTATCCATCCTTACAGCTTTGCCGTTTCTCTATTCACCGGGCCAATGATTAGCCACCTCCATTTTCTGGAGATCAAAAGCCCCAGAGATGCTTTGTGTTACCAAAGGTCTTTGAATTCTGCCGCAAGTCGACATAATTACAAATGTGGTTCAAATCAATTGATGCAACAAAAAAAAATCCTGCTTTATAGCATACGCTACTTTATATGGAAATCCTTGCAAGATAATATACAGGTAATTGCCAAAATAAATGAAACACTTGAGTAAATGAGGGATACAAAGTATATTGAAATGGGTGCATGGTTAAGGTCCACTCAACCCTTTCGAGGGCAAGGTGAACAACAATAAACACACAGTCATCCTGAGAGATCACCTTTAACCTATGGGGAAACAACTCTATTCTGATGGGAGTGGTCTCATCTAGGATGACAATGCCACCAGCCATAGGGCACGAGTGGTCACTGAATTGTTTGATGAGCATGAAAACGATGTAAACCATATTCCATGGCCGTCTCAGTCACCAGATCTTAACCCAAATGAACAACTTGAATTCAACAAAATACCAAATGATGTAATTTCTCTTGGAAGCATGGTGTCGTATCGCTCCAATAGAGTTCCAAACACTTAATCTACAGTGCCTTAGGAAAGTATTCGGCCCCCTTGAACTTTGCGACCTTTTGCCACATTTCAGGCTTCAAACATAAAGATATAAAACTGTATTTTTTGTGAAGAATCAACAACAAGTGGGACACAATCATGAAGTGGAACGACATTTATTGGATATTTCAAACTTTTTTAACAAATCAAAAACTGAAAAATTGGGCGTGCAAAATTATTCAGCCCCCTTAAGTTAATACTTTGTAGCGCCACCTTTTGCTGCGATTACAGCTGTAAGTCGCTTGGGGTATGTCTCTATCAGTTTTTCACATCGAGAGACTGAAATTTTTTCCCATTCCTCCTTGCAAAACAGCTCGAGCTCAGTGAGGTTGGATAGAGAGCATTTGTGAACAGCAGTTTTCAGTTCTTTCCACAGATTCTCGATTGGATTCAGGTCTGGACTTTGACTTGGCCATTCTAACACCTGGATATGTTTATTTTTGAACCATTGCATTGTAGATTTTGCTTTATGTTTTGGATCATTGTCTTGTTAGAAGACAAATCTCCGTCCCAGTCTCAGGTCTTTTGCAGACTCCATCAGGTTTTCTTCCAGAATGGTCCTGTATTTGGCTCCATCCATCTTCCAATCAATTTTAACCATCTTCCCTGTCCCTGCTGAAGAAAAGCAGGCCCAAACCATGATGCTGCCACCACCATGTTTGACAGTGGGGATGGTGTGTTCAGGGTGATGAGCTGTGTTGCTTTTATGCCAAACATAACGTTTTGCATTGTTGCCAAAAAGTTCAATTTTGGTTTCATCTGACCAGAGCACCTTCTTCCACATGTTTGGTGTGTCTCCCAGGTGGCTTGTGGCAAACTTTAAACGACACTTTTTATGGATATCTTTAAGAAATGGCTTTCTTCTTGCCACTCTTCCATAAAGGCCAGATTTGTGCAATATACGACTGATTGTTGTCCTATGGACAGAGTATCCCACCTCAGCTGTAGATCTCTGCAGTTCATCCAGAGTGATCATGGGCCTCTTGGCTCCATCTCTGATCAGTCTTCTCCTTGTATGAGCTGAAAGTTTAGAGGGACGGCCAGGTCTTGGTAGATTTGCAGTGGTCTGATACTCCTTCCATTTCAATATTATCGCTTGCACAGTGCTCCTTGGGATGTTTAAGGCTTGGGAAATCTTTTTGTATCCAAATCCGGCTTTAAACTTCTTCACAACAGTATCTCGGACCTGCCCGGTGTGTTCCTTGTTCTTCATGATGCTCTCTGCGCTTTTAACGGACCTCTGAGACTATCACAGTGCAGGTGCATTTATACGGAGACTTGATTACACACAGGTGGATTGTATTTATCATCATTAGTCATTTAGGTCAACATTGGATCATTCAGAGATCCTCACTGAACTTCTGGAGAGAGTTTGCTGCACTGAAAGTAAAGGGGCTGAATAATTTTGCACGCCCAATTTTTCAGTTTTTGATTTGTTAAAAAAGTTTAAAATATTCAATAAATGTCGTTCCACTTCATGATTGTGTCCCACTTGTTGTTGATTCTTCACAAAAAAATACAGTTTTATATCAAAATATTTGCAAAAATTCGCAAAGTTCAAGGGGGCCGAATACTTTCGCAAGGCACTGTAAGTCAAGGCTCATTGAATCTGTTCTGGCGTCTCAACACATTATTAAGACACTTCATGTTGGTGTTTCCTTTATTTTGGTAGTTACCTGTATGTGAGAGAGAGAGAGAGAGAGAGAGAGAGAGAGAGAGAGAGAGAGAGAGAGAGAGAGAGAGAGAGAGAGAGAGAGAGAGAGAGAGAGAGAGAGAGAGAGAGAGAGAGAGAGAGAGAGAGAGAGAGAGAGAGAGAGAGAGAGAGAGAGAGAGAGACTAGGCTTGTATGTTGTTAGATAAACAGGGTACGTCCATCACGGTGTGATGAAAGAGGGTGTGGATGTTGATGGATGAGTAGACAGTGAGGTCATAGAGGTGTATGTGTGTGTCACAGGCAGCTGGTGGCACCTTAATTGGGGTGGACGAGCTCATAGTAACGGCTGGAACAGAATAAATGGAACAGTATCAAACACATCCAACACGTGGTTTCCATGTGTTTGATACCATTCCATTTAATCCATTCAAGCCATCATTATGAGTCATCGTCCCATCAGCAGCCTTGTGTGTGTGTGTGTGTGTGTGTGTGTGTCTGTGTGTATGTGTGTTTGTGTGAGGACTTGCGCTTGTGCCCGCTTGCGTGCCTCATGTGTGTGTATGTTTGTAGACCGCTTGTGTGTGTGGCTGACATTATCAAGATTAATAAGAGGAAGATTAATGAAGCAAGTCATAGACATCGCCAATGCTTTGGGCTTGAGTTATTACCCAGAATTCCCTGATCACAAAGAATACATTATGTTTACAGAATTATCTCCACTTGAGTGAATTATCCATTATTGGAATTGACCTGTGTCACATGACTTCCCCGAAAGGGACCTTACGGTGTCCTCAGAGGACCATAAATGACAGGGGCCCTTAAAGGGCAACCTTTTCCATGATTAATGGCCCTGTCATAAATGCGGTGTGTTTTAGACAAATTGTACATGTGTTGCGGAACTGTTTAGACAACCTAAGCTTGCACAATTGTTCTGTATCCTGAGTAGGTGTGTGCATTAGCGTGAAAGTAGCACAGGCGGGTCGTTGATGTTTAAGTTGGTGACTGTCACGTCCTGACCTTAGTTCCTTTTTTATGTCTCTATTTTGGTTTGGTCAGGGCGTGAGTTGGGGTGGGCATTCTATGTGTTTTATCTATGTTTTCTATTTCTATGTGTTTGGCCTGGTATGGTTCCCAATCAGAGGCAGCTGTTAATCGTTGTCTGTGATTGAGAACCATACTTAGGTAGCGTTTTCCCGCCTGTGTTTTGTGGGTAATTATTTTTCCGTGTGTGTTTGTGTGCACCTCGGTTGCGTCGCGGTCTTTGCTGTTTACCTGTTTGTTTTTTGGTTGTTTCGGTTTCACTTTCATTAAAAGATGTGGAACTACATGCACGCTGCACCTTGGTCGATTCATGACAGGGAGTTTGAGGATAGCGAGCGTGACAGTGACAAACAAATTATAAAACCAAAATGAAACTCCAATAGGGCATGTCAAATGAAAGACACCAAATCAAAAGCCCCGCGGGTCGGGAGATCACACTCATTCAGCTGATTAGCTCGGTAATTCCCTCTACTCCCTCTGTGCACACCACAGACTTGTTATGCATACCGACGGCTCCTTACCTGGTCCCAGCTGCCACTGCCCCCTATAGGTAGGATGCATTTGACCTGTATTTCAACAGGGAGTCAGTCCCATTGAGACCAAGGTCTCTTCCGTAAGGGAGCCCTGCATGCACACAATTGACTAAATATAATAGAATACAAATATACAAAATGACAAACACACTCACGAAAAACGATGACGTCACTCAAAGAGGTCCTCAATTAACCTTGTGGACTGTTCAGAAGACACCATCAACTCTGAAGATTGTTCCGTATGGGTTGCTAAGACATTTACAGCTGATTTTCCAGAGTTAGTCATCCATGAGATTGGGTATGGTAACTCGTACGTCTGAAGGTTATTAGTGACGTCTATTATGGTAGTGTGCTACCACACTTACTGTACCAACATAACACATCGGGAGCTTGGGACTATAACGTTCTATCTGCAAAAAAAGATGATTCTGAGATAATTGGCATTACATTTCAGAACCCTCATCGGTTTGACTGGTGTCAGCTATTTTTATATTGCATTCTTTTGAACTTAGCAACCAGAATTGGGGTATTTCGGGTACGATATACACCCCTCCAACCCCCCCCCCCCAAACCCCTCTTTTTACGCTGCTGCTACTCTCTGTTTATCATATATGCATAGTGACTTTAACTACACATTCATGTACATACTACCTCAATTGGGCCGACCAACCAATGCTCCCGCACATTGACTAACCGGGCTATCTGCATTGTGTCCCACCCGCCAACCCCTCTTTTACGGGACTGCTACTCTCCGTTCATCATATATGCATAGTCACTTTAACCATATCTACATGTACATACTATCTAAATCTGCCTGACTAACCGGTGTCTGTATGTAGCCTCACTATTTTTATAGCCTCGCTACTGTATATAGCCTGTCTTTTTACTGTTGTTTTATTTCTTTACCTACCTATTGTTCACCTAATACCTTTTTTTGCACTATTGTTTAGAGCCTGTAAGTAAGCATTTCACTGTAAGGTCTACACCTATTGTATTCGACGCGCGTGACAAATAAACTTTGATTCGATTTGATTTGACATGACCAAATGCTCATCGAACATCTCATTCCAAAATCATGGGCATTAATATGGAGTTGGTCCCCCCTTTGCTGCTAAAACCTCCTCCACTCTTCTGGGAAGGCTTTCTACTAGATGTTGGAACATTACAGGGATTTTCTTCCGTTCGGCCACAAGAGCATTAGTGAGGTTTGTCACTGATGTTGGGTGATTAGGCCTGGCTCGCAGTCGACAATCCAATTCATCACAAAGGTGTTCGATGGACTTGAGCTAAGGGCTCTGTGCAAGCCAGTCAAGTTCTTCCACACCGAACTCGATTTCTGTATGGACCTCGCTTTATGCACTTGGGCATTGTCATGCTGAAAAAGGACAAGGCTTTCCCCAAACTGTTGCCACAAAGTTGGAAGCACAGAATCCTCTAGAATGTCATTGTGTGCTGTAAGGTTAAAAATGTCCCTTCACTGGAACTAAGGGGCCCGAACCATGATAAACAGCCCCAGACCATTATTCCTCCTCCACCATACTTTACAGTTGGTGCTATGTATTGGGGCATCCGCCAAACCCAGGTTTGTCTGTCAGACTGCCAAATGGTGAAGCGTGATTCATCACTCCAGAGAACTTGTTTACACTGCTCCAGAATCCAATGGCGGATGTGATCTTAGTCTTGTGTGTGGTTATTGTGCTGACGTTGCTTCCAGAGGTATTTTGGAACTCGGTAGTGAGTGTTGCAACTGAGGACAGACAATTTTTACGCCCTAAACACCTCAGCACTTGGCGGTCTCATTCTGTGAGCTTATGTGGCCTACCACTTCGCGGCTGAGCCGTTGTTGCTCCTAAACATTTACACTTCACAATAACTGCATTTACAGTTAACCGGGGCAGCTCTAGCAGGAAATTTGACGAACTGACTTGTTGGAAAGGTGGCATCATATGACAGTGGAACATTGAAAGTTGCTGAGCTCTTCAGTAAGGCTGTTCTACTGCCAATGTGTGTCTATGGAGAAGGCTGTGTGCTTGGTTTTATACACCTGTCAGCAACAGGTGTGGCTGAAATAGCCGAATCCACTCATTTAAAGGAACATACTTGTTTCATATGGTGTAGGTAGAGATCATTGAACAGAACAAAGTTATAACTTAATTTTGACAAAAATGCAAATAGAACATGGTAAATATAAATGTTTTGATGTCTCACTGGCGCAACACTTGGTTAAATCTGCCTCTATGTATGACTGTCTTACGACTACACACACACACACACACATCCACCCACATACATTCCTATCCGGCCATAAACAACAGATCAAATCTAGTTATAATCCATGTGGATTTGATGGCAGCTGTTGAGTTTGATCAAAATGCAGTCCAATCAATACACATCAAGATTACCCAGGGAGGCTGTCAACAACAGGCCCCAAAACCCCACTGCTCTAGGCAGAGACCCGCATAGATAGTTTACAGCAGCATGAGCTCATGATTGTCTGCCATAGCAATAGTGAAATGAGAAGTGCCCACTATGAAATAACTAATCATCTCTCTCTCTCTCTCTCTCTCTCTCTCTCTCTGTGTGTGTCTCTGTGTGTGTGTGTGTGTGTGTGTGTGTAGGTTCCCTTGTGTGACTCTACCATGGACCACATCCTCTGTTGCCTGCTGGTCCTGGGAACCGCAGTGATGATGGCCCATGCATGCCCTAAGTACTGTGTCTGCCAGAACCTATCCGAGTCCCTTGGGACCCTGTGCCCCTCCAAAGGCCTTCTCTTCGTCCCGTTGGACCTCGACCGGCGCACTGTGGAGCTCCGGCTGGGTGGCAACTACATCCTCCGCATCACTCAGCAGGACTTTGCCAACATGACCGACCTGGTGGATCTGACGCTCAGCCGCAACACCATCAGCTACATCCAGCCCTTTTCCTTCGGCGACCTGGAGACCCTGCGTTCCTTACACCTGGACAACAATCGCCTCATGGAGCTGGGTCCAGAGGATCTCAGAGGCCTGGTTAACCTGCAGCACCTCATCCTCAACAACAACCAGCTGGGACGCATCTCAGACAGGACCTTCGAAGACCTGGCCCCCTCCCTGGAGGATCTGGATCTGTCCTACAACAACCTGAGGAGCCTGCCCTGGAACTCAGTCAAGCAGATGGTCTCCCTCCATCAGTTGAGTCTTGATCATAACCTCCTGGACTTTATCCCAGAGGGGACCTTTACTAATCTAGAAAGGTTGGCTCGCCTGGATCTCACCTCCAACCGGCTGCAGAAGCTGCCCCCGGACCCCATCTTCGCCAGGGCACAGGATTTGGTGCTGTTGACCACGCCCTACACCCCTCAGCTGTCCCTTAGCATCGGGGGAAACCCCCTGCATTGTAACTGCGAGGTGCTGTGGCTGCGGCGGCTGGAGAGGGACGACGACCTGGAGACCTGCGCTTCCCCTCCCAGCCTGAAAGGGCGCTACTTCTGGTATGTGAGGGAGGAGGAGTTTGTGTGCGAGCCGCCACTCATCACTCAGCACACTCACAAGATGCTGGTGCTGGAGGGCCAGACGGCCAGCCTGAGGTGCGAGGCTGTTGGAGACCCCACCCCTACCATCCACTGGATGGCCCCCGATGACCGTCTCCTTGGCAACTCATCCCGTACCGCCGTCTACCGCAACGGCACCCTGGAAATCCTCATTACCACCTCCAAGGACTACGGTACCTTCACCTGCATTGCTGCCAACGTGGCTGGAGAGTCCACCGCCTCTGTGGAGCTGTCAATCATCCAGCTGCCCCACCTTAGCAACGGCACCAGTCAAGCCTCGCAGCCCAAGTCCCGCCTCTCAGACATCACAGGCACCACTAGGATCAGCAAGGGGGTTCCTAAGAGCCCGCCTGAAAAAGTGGTCACTGTGTCAGAGGTGACAGCCATTTCAGCTCTGGTTAAGTGGACAGTCAGCAAGGCAGCGCCCAAGGTGAAAATGTTTCAGCTCCAGTACAACTGTTCGGACGACGAAGTCCTCATCTACAGGTAACAAATGCAGACTTTTTTAAATGTTTCAGTCATTTTCAGATGAGAAGGTACACCGATAGCTTTGATCTATGAAGTAACAAAATAACAAGTTGTGATATATTGTATGGAGGAGACACTCAATACAAGTGTTGTTTTAACACTCCAGGTGACTTGTTTTGATTGCCTGAAGAGAATTTGTCTCTCAGCTTTCACCAAAGATAGATGGAGTACAGTAAACAATGCCTTTTACACTAGACAAAATGCACAGCATCAATAACACTGCCACGTGTACAGAACTTTTAACTTTCAACTTACAACTCACTCTCCAATTTTACACTGCCTTTTTTCGCTAAGCACTGCATGGCCGTTTGGCTCGCTTATGCTTAGTAGGCCATAAGCAAGAGAATTCCATCCCTAAAATCAATGGGTGGATATTCTGTCAATCCAGAGCTATTTGATGAGGCTGAAAATGTATTACTGGAAGCTGATACATTGTAAAGTAGCACATCTCCAAACGACTGTGAAACCAGCCAGAAAGGAAATCCAATTACTTAATGCCATTTAAATCAGTTACTCTGTTAAAACCTTGAGAACATCAGATAATTTCAGCTGGAGCCTCGGGAGATGTACCCCTTTCGTTATATATTTTATTTTATTTCTCTGTCATCAGTTTTTTCAGTCATTGCCACTACAGTTCGTTATCATAGCGTTTTAGTTTAAAACATTACTTATTTCACTGTAATTGGACGGTAGATTATAAATTGCCATTATAACAGGGATGATTAAAATTATAGTGTAAATCTTGCAACCTATAGTCAGTGTATTCAAACATTTTTAGAATAGGAGGGAATGGCAGCTGTTTTCCGAGCTCCTGGCCAATTGTGCTATTTTGTGTATTTTTTTTGCACTGATCTTAACTTTTTTTGTACATAATGTTTCCGCCATCGTGTCCTATGCTTCTGGACATCAGAACTGCGATCACTAAATCGACGACTTCTACTTCAATGAGTAGGAGGCGAAAGACATAGTGATTATCCTGGACCAGGCCCTAATCCCTGACACTCGAAGGACGTGAAGACTGCTCTATAGGGGCCGGCACACGGGCACCCTGGTGAGAATATGGTGGAGAATTAAACATTTGAATCTACATTCTCTGTTCTATTGGCGAATGTGCAATCGCTGGAGAATAAACTGGACAAGCACCGTTCGGACATTAAGAAATGTAATATCCTATATTTCTCACAGTCTTGGATGAATAAGGACATGGATACTATACATCTAACTGGCTTTTCTATGCATCGGCAGGACAGAATGGCAGAGTCCGCTAAGATCAGGGGGCGGTGTGTGTGTCTCTTTGGAAAAATCTGCTGGTGCGCAATCTCTAATATTAAGGAAGTCTCGACGTACTGCTCGTCTGAGATACTATACGTCGTGATAAGCTGTAGACGATTCTGTTTACCAAGAAAGCTTTCATCTTTCAAAAACTGATGCTGGCATTAAGACCACACTCAACCAACTCTATAAGGCCATATGCAAACAAGAAAACGCTCATCCAGAGGCGGAGCTCCTAGTGGCCGGTGATTTTAATGGTCAAAGGTCAAAACCAGGAGGGCAAGAAAAAGACAGGAGAAAGCAGAAGCTGAGACACAAAACGCTGGTTGACTTGAACAAACAAGACGAACTGGCAACAGACAAACAGAGAACACAGGTATAAATATACAGGGGATAATGGGGAAGATGGGCAACACCTGGAGTGGGGTGGAGACTATCACAAAGACAGGTGAAACAAATCAGGGTGTGACAGTTTTACCCCATTTCTACCAGCATGTCACCTGTGCAACTCACACGGACAAAAACTCTAGACCACCTTTACTCCACTCACAGAGATGCATCCAAAGCTCTCCCCCACCCTCCATTCAGCAAATGGGACCATAACTCTATATTCCTGATTCCTGCTTACAAGCAAAAACTCAAATAGGAAGTACATGTGACACACTCAATACGGAAGTGGTCCAATGAAGCATTGCTACAGGACGCTAAGCTACAGGACTTATCCGATGCCATTGAGGAGTTTACCACATAAGTCACCAGCTTCATTAACAAGTGCATCGACAACGTTATCTCCACAGTGACCATACATACATATCCCAAAAAAAGAAATCCATGGATTACGGGCAACATCCGCAGTGAGCTAAAAACTAGAGCTACCGCTTCCAAGAACCAGGATACTAACCGGGTGCTTATAAGATATCCCGCTACGCCCTCCGAGGAACCATCAAACAGGCAAAGCATCAATACAGGACTAAGATCGAATCCTACTACACCGGCTCTGACACTTGTCGGATGTGGCAGGGCTTGCAAACTCTCACGGATTACAAAGTGAATCCCAGCCATGAGCTGCCCAGCGAGCCTACAAGACGAGCTCAATGCCTTTTATGCTCGCTTCGAGGCAAGCAACACTAAACCATGCATGAGAGCACCAGCTGTTCCGGATGACTGTATGATACATAGCCGATGTGAGTAAGACCTTTTAAACAGGTTAACATTCACAAGGACGCAGGGCCAGATGGATTACCAGGATGTGTCTTCACTGACATTTTCAACCTCTCTATGACCCAGTCTCTAATACCTACATGTTTCAAGCAAACAACAATTGTCCCTGTGCCTAAGAAAGCCAAGGTAACATGTCTAAAGGACTACCGCCCCATAGCATGAATGCTTTGAAAGTCTGGTCATGGCTCACATCAACACAATCATCCCAGAAACCCTGAACCAACTGAAATTTGCATACCGCCCCAACAGATTCCCAGGTGATGCAATCTCTATTGCACTGCCCTTTCCCACCTGGAACATAAGTAACACCTATGTGAGAATGCTTTTTATTGACTACAACTCATCATTCAACACCATAGTGCCCTTCAAGCTCATCAATAAACTAAGAAACATGGGACTAAACACCTCCCTCTGCAACTGCATCCTGGACTTCCTGACTGACTGTCCCCAGGTGGTGAGGGTGGGCAACAACACATCTGTCACGCTGACTCTCAACACGGGGGCCCCACAGGGGTGTGTGCTCAGTCCCCTCCTGTACTCCCTGTTCACCCACGACTGGGTGGCCGTGCAAGACTCCAACACCATCATTACGTTTGCAAACAACACAAGGGTGGTAGGCCTGATCACCGATGATGATGAGACAGTAATAATATTACATCATATTTCAGTGTCAAGAAGATAATCTGACCTGAAATCAGATTATCTAATAAAAGTAAAACATTAATACAACTTACAGTTAGTTACACGTCAAAAAGTCAGTTATAAAACACACAAGCTGTGTTCCAAAATGTAAAAGTAGAAAGTAGTGTGGTACCAGGACAACAACCTCTCCCTCGATGCGGGCAAGACAAAGGAGCTTATTGCCACAATTCACATCGACAGGGCTGTAGTGGAGGCCGGTCAATAGCTTCAAGTTCCTTACTGTCCACATCATTCAGGACCTATCATGGTCTAAACACACCAGCACAGTTGTGAAGAGGGCATGACAACGCCTCATCACCCCCAGGAGGCTGAACTGATTTGGCGTGGGCCCTCAGATCCTCAAAAAGTTATACAGCTGCACCACTGAGAGCATTTTGACTGGCTGCATCACCACTTGGCATGGCAACTGCTCGGCATCCAACTACAAGGCGCTACAGAGGGTAATGTGTATGGCCCAGTACATCAATGGGGCCGAACTCCCTGCCATCCAGGACCTCTAATATAAGTAGTTTCAGATGATGACCTTAAAAATTGTCAAAGACTCTAGCAACCCAATTCAGACTGTTCTTTCTGCTACCACTCAGCAAGCGATACCGGAGCGCCAAAGTCTGGGACCAAAAGCACCTGAACAGTTTCTACCCCCAAGCCATAGGACTGCTGAGCATTTAATCAAATGATATCTTTATCTTAATTGTTTTGCAATAACTCCTTTGCACTGGCTCTATGCACACTCACAAAACTCTCCACACACACTGACACATACTACACTGACACTCCAACACATACACACACACACACACACACACACAGATGCATATTGACACCACACACACACACACACTCACACATAGACACATTTTCACACTTCACATACACTACCGTTCAAAGGTTTGGGGTCACTTAGAAATGTCCTTGTTTTTGAAAGAAAAGCTCAGTTTTTATCCGTTAAAATAACATCAAAATGATTAGAAATACAGTGTAGACATTGTTAATTTTGTAAATGACAATTGTAGCTGGAAAGAGTTGCAAAGAAAAAGCCATATCTCACCTCCCGGGTGGCACAGTGGTCTAAGGCACTGCATCGCAGTGTTAGCTGTGCCACCAGAGACTCTGGGTTCGAGCCCAGGCTCTGTCGCAGCCGGACACGACCGGGAGGTCCATGGGGCAACGCACAATTGGCCTAGCGTCGTCTGGGTTAGGGAGGGTTTGGCCGGTAGGGATATCCTTGTCTCATCTTGCACTAGCGACTACTGTGGCGTGCCGGGCGCAGTGCACGCTGACCAGGTCATTAGGTGTACGATGTTTCCTACGACACATTGGTGCGGCTTGCTTCCGGGTTGGATGCACGCTGTGTTACTTAAGAAGCAGTGCGGCTTGGCTGGGTTGTGTTTCGGAGGACGCATGGCTCTCGACCTTCGTCTCTCCCGAGCCGGTACGGGAGTTGTAGCGATGAGACGAGACAGTAACTACTAACAATTGGATACCATGAAATTGGGGAGAAAAAGGGGGTAAAAAAAAAGCCATATCTCAGACTGGCCAATTAAAATAAAAGATTAAGATGGGCAAAAAAACACAGACACTGGACAGAGGAACTCTGCCTAGAAGGCCTCATCCCGGAGTCGCCTTTTCACTGTTGATGTTGAGACTGGTGTTTTGCGGGTACTATTTACTGAAGCTGCCAGTTGAGGACTTGTGTGGTGTCTGTTTCTCAAACTAGACACTCGAATGTACTTGTCCTCTTGCTTAGTTGTGCACCGGGGCCTCCCACGCCTCTTTCTTTTCTGGCTAGAGCCCGTTTGCAATGTTCTGTGAAGGGAGTACTACACAGCGTTGTACGAGATATTCAGTTTCTTGGCAATTTCTCGCATGGAATAACCTTCATTTCTGAGAACAAGAATAGACTGATGAGTTTCAGAAGAAAGGTCTTTGTTTCTGGCCATTGTGACCCTGTAATCAAACCCACAAATGCTGACACTCCAGATACTCAACTAGTCTAAAGAAGGACAGTTGTATTGCTTCTTTAATCTGAACAACAGTTTTCAGCTGTGATAACATAATTGTGAAAGGGTTTTCTAATGATCAATTAGCCTTTTAAAATTATGAACTTGGATTGCCATTGGAACACAGGAGTGATGGTTGCTGATAATGGGCCTCTGTACCCCTATGTAGATATTCCATTAAAAATCAGCTGTTTCCAGCAACAATAGTCATTTACAACATTAACAATGTAACACTGTATTTCTGATCAATTTAATGTTATTTTAATGGACAAAAAAATGTGCTTTTCTTTTAAAACAAAGACATTTCTAAGTGACCCCAAACTTTTGAATGGCAGCGTACATTGCTCCTGCTCTGTTTATTATATATTGCCTAGTCACTTTTATCCCTACCCACATACTGAATTACTTCAAATACCTCAACTATCTCATACTCCGGCACATTGACTCGGTACTGTCTACTTTTTAACTCTGCATTTTTTGGAATGGGCTCATAAGTAAGCATTTCCCTGTAAAGTCTACAGCTGTTGTATTCGCCGCATTTGACCAATAATTTTTGATTTGATTTTGATAACAGCAAGTGAGAAAAACAGTCCTTCTTACTCTTCAACACAAATCTCTGACACTCAAAATATTACATGCTTTCTCGTGTCTCTGCCAAACCTAAATCATCAAGGGTAAAATATGTAGAATTGACAAAGGGCTTGGAAGAGAATCAAACAGTATACTGATTTACCATATGGTTAGGGAAAGATAGAAATAATATGCTGTCTACCCAGAGGATGTATCATCATGAATATGTTAAGGGCATTATGTTTATCCATCAGGATTTTAGAGGTAGAGATGGAAGCCAAGGAAGGTGCTATCTAGAACCTAAAAGGGTTCCATAGGAGAACCCTTTGAAGAACCTTGTTGGTTCCAGATAGAACCCTTTTGGGAACCCTTTTCCACAGACCGTTCTAAAAAGAACCAAAACATAGTTCTCCCTGGAACCAAAAAGGGTTATCCTATGGGGACAGCCAAAGAACCCTTTTGGAACCCTTTTTTCTAAGAGTGTATATGGACATAGTAATGGAAGTTGTGTGTGAGACGGGGACATTCAGTGATATTTCAGTTGAATTGCAATGAGGCCCCCCCATATAATGGTTGGATTGTCGCATGCCATGTGATTTAATGCCTATACTTCTCCTCGGCTTGGAGATGTGCTTCAGAAATGATAGCAAGCTCTTGGGGCCACTATTATTGGCTATTAGCTGGAGTTGAAGAGAGTGGTGTGGATCCACGCTCCACTGCTCACGCATCACAAAGAAACATGCTACTTTGATTAGCACTCTCTGTGAGAAACGGTTAATGTGCCTCATGCCATATAGTACTCAACATCATGTAATGTCAAGATAATTTTCTCCACTGTTTTTACTGTATGTTATGTAAGCATTAGCCCATAGTACACACAGAAAGGGGGTTCTTGCCCATCTAGAGCCTTTCCCTGAACCCATTTTACATTTCTGTTTGTTGAACTTGAACCTATCCTTAGGCCAAGACATTAATACTTGAGAATGTGGTCTTTTAAATGTGCCCCATTTGGGTACAAGTGAACGGATGACTTCCTGTGTTAGTCATAACGTAATGAAATATTCAGGCAGATCATGAGTTTTTTTAAGGGAGGGAGATGGGATCTGCATTTGCATTTTAATGGTGCATTTCAGACAGAAATCCGAGGTAGAGATACATTCGTCTTTTTAAGTTATGATGAATACCTTTCTAACGAATGACTGCTGGCTCTGGACGCTGCTGGGATATTACAGCGTTTACTTTTTCGTTCTTTACTTTAATTTCTGTTTGATCTGGCTTTGGAATTGAGCATTTTTACCGGCGTCTTGGTTTTGTCTTCGCCCAACGTTTTTCATTCAGCTTTTCCCTTTGGATGTTTTTATCTGCTCCATCACGTGTCTGGTAAGGTTGAACGCGTCCTCTCCTACTCAGCCTCCTTACAAAAGCTTCTCCCAAGTGGGTGTGACACCTACTCCCATTGCCTGCTGCACTGCTGCTTGGATCCCACCCGGCGATCTGGGCCCCGTCTGCCCTGTCCTGTGTCCCCCGTCTGGCACAGGTACCCTAGTCACACTCACCCTCTCTCCCGAGCTTTCGCTCGCTCGCATCGAGCACACACGCACATACACACACGCCACAGAATTTGGACTGATCTGAATTTTATGTTGGCTAATTAACTTGTGAATCTTATTATTTGAGCTTTACTCAGCAACACTTTAATTAACTAGCATAAGCCTACTATTTATTTATTTTATATTAGACTTTTATAACCTACTGAACTCTAAAGAGCTACTCTCTCACGTTTTTTTGTTGGGGCAAGTGACTCTTTGAAGTTACAATGGCTAGCCCCAAACCATTTAACTTTTTTCTTCTGGTTTGTACTATTTTCTCCATGACCCCTGCACGCTTTGTTGACCATGAACTTGCTTGTTCCCTGACCGTGGGACAGGCAATGTTTGTTCCCCAACTCGTGACTCTCTATTGGTTGCATTGTATCTTGGACTCCCATTCCATTCAACCCCCCTCTCGCCAGGCTTTGTATTCATGTTACCTGATGAAATTGCTGTACACTATGATCTTGTTGCCATCTGATGCACATTCAAATATCATAGAAAATCAGCTCTCCTCGTCCTCTGCTGTGCCATGATTGTATTACTGCAGATAATATCTGGAAATGTGCATGTACACCCTGGCCCGTCTACTGTTGATAGCCCCAATTCTGACTTGTGCTCTGATATCTGCTTCACTGATTTCTGCTCTCGTAAAAGCCTGGGTTTTCTGCATGTTAACACTAGAAGCTTATTACCTAAAATGGATCAATTGAAAGTGTGGGCTCACAGCTCCAATCCAGATGTGTAGTTCATTACTGGGACATGGTTAAGAAAGTGTTCTCAACACTGATGTAAACCGTTCTTGTTATAACCTTTTTTGGAAAAGTGTCATGTTCTGACCTTAGTTATTTTATTATGTCTTTGTTTTAGTATGGTCAGGGCGTGAGTTGGGTGAGTTGTCTATGTTCTTTTTTCTATTGATTTGGGATTGTTCGGCCTGGTATGGTTCTCAATAAGAGGCAGCTGTCAATCGTTGTCCCTGATTGAGAATCATACTTAGGGAGCCTGGTTTCACTTTTGAGTTGTGGGTGTTTATTTTCCGTGTTAGTGTTGGTGCCACACGGGACTGTTTCGGTTTGATTACTTCACATTTATTGTTTTGTTCAGTGTTCATTACTTTATTAAAAAACATGAACACTTACCCCGCTGCGCTTTGGCCCTCACTTTCTTCCACCACAGACGATAGTTACACAATGCAGATCTTCCAAAGGAGGTTTGATTTGCTGGTTTTAAGCATTATTAAGCATTAAGCTTTCAAATAGCACGTTGTTGACTTTTGCTGGGTGTTATTGTCCACCATCAGCACCGTACCCTACCTGCCTTAAGCTCCTTCCTGGCTCCTTACACTAAGTCACAAATTATCCTACTTCAGGGTTCGGCCGGCCGGGATGTCCTTGGGTCATCGTGCTCTAGCGACTCTTTGTGGCGGGCCGGGCAACTCCAAGCTGACTTCGGTCGTCAGTTGGATGGTGTTTCCTCCAACACATTGGTGCGGCTGACTTCTGGGTTTAATGAGCAGTGTGTCGAGAAGCAGTGTGGCTTGGCAGGGTTATGTTTCGGAGAACACATGTCTCTCGACCTTCGCCTCTACCTAGGAAACAGGTACAAAAGTATCTATATCCACAGTAAAACGAGACCTATATTGACATAATCTGAAAGGCCGCTCAGCAAGGAAGAAACCACCACTCCAAAACCAACATAAAAAAGCCAGACTACGGCTTTAATAATGACCATCATTATGTTTGGAGGGAAAAGGGGGGGAAAGGGGGAGGCTTGCAAGCCGAAGAACACCATCCCAATCTTGAAGCACATTTTAAAGAATGTGAATAGGCCTAGCTCAACTGATAGCGTCAGAATTGTAGGCCTATTCAATGACTTGCCAAAAAAAACGACAAATTATTACTCGGCTAAAGAACTTTGTAGCTCACCATCGTAGCTGAATTTCATAGACACGAACTAAAGACATCCCCATATACATCAGAGTCACGTCTGTCTTGTGCATTTTTCAGCAAATTTCTAGCATAAACCATTGCGGAGGAAAACATTGTTATAGACAGCTTTATATAATCAGAATTCAAATTCTTAAGCTGAAAAGGGATATGATTTTTGCCGTTGTCTTTTTCAAAAAGTAGGCTATGGCATACCCTTACATAGGCCTACCCTCTCAATTTGAGCACTGGTTTTAACAGACCAAACCCTTCACGGACACAGGTACACTAAATATACAAAAGTATGTGGAAACCCCTTCAAATGAGTGGATTCAGCGATTTGAGCCACACCTGTTGATGACAGGTGTATAAAATAGAGCACACAGCCATGCAATCTCCATAGACAAACATTAGCAATTTAATGGCCATACTGAGGAGCTCAGGGACATTCAATGCAATTTCCAGACAAACATTAGCGATTGAATGGCCATACTGAGGAGCTCAGGGACATTCAATGTGGCACTGCCATAGGATTCCACCTTTCCAACAAGTCAGTTCATCAAATGTCTGCCCTGCTAGTGTGCGTAAAAATCGTCTGTCTGTCACGATCGTCGTTGTAATCATACTCAGACCAAAGCGCAGCGTGGAATTGGTTCGACATCTTTTTATTTTAAGGAGAACCGAACAACAAAACAATAAAGAATAAACGATACGTGACATTCTGTAGAGCTCACAGGCATCAACACAAAAACAAGATCCCACAAAAAAGCAGTGGGAAAAGGCTACCTAAATATGATCCCCAAACAGAGACAACGATAGACAGCTGCCTCTGATTGGGAACCATACCAGGCCAACATAGGATACAAAAACTAGAGTACCCACCGTAGTCACACCCCAACCTAACCAAATTAGAGAATAAAAGGCTCTCTAAGGTCAGGGCGTGACACTGTCCTCATTTGCAACACTCACTACCGAGTTCCAAACTGCCTCTGGAAGCAACGTCAGCCTAAGTACTGTTCGTCGGGAGCTTCATGAAATGGGTTTACATGGCCGAGCAGCCACACACAATACTAAGATCACCATGCACAATGCCAAGCATGGGCTGGAGTGGTGTAAAGCTTGCAGCCATTGGACCCTGGAACAGTAGGAACGCGTTCTCTGAAGTGATGAATCACGCTTCACCATCTGGCAGTCTGCCGGACAAATCTGAGTTTGGCGGATGATACCTGCCCCAATGCATAGTGCGAACTGTAAAATTTGGTGGAGGAGGAATAATGGTTGGGGGCTGTTTTTCATGGTTCGGGCTAGGCCCCTTAGTTCCAGTGAAGGGAAGTTTTAATGCTACAGCATACAACGACATACTAGACGATTCTCTGATTCCAACTTTGCACAGGGCACTGACCTCAAACAAATCGAACACCTTTGGAATGAATTGTGAGCCAGGCCTAATCGCCCAACATCAGTGCCTAACCTCACTAATGCTATTGTGGCTGAATGGAAGCAAGTCCCCGCAGCAATGTTCCAACATCTAGTGGAAAGCCTTCCCAGAAGAGTGAAGGCTGTTATAGCACCAAAGGGGGGACCAACTCCATTTTAATGCCCATTATTTTGTAATAAGATGTTCAATGAGCAGGTGTCCACTTTTGGTCATGTAGTGTAATTAATGAATGGTGACACTATGAGAGGAATTGGACAAAATATTTATGGATAGCCTATAATTTAGTCTGTCAAACAGGTAGGCCTACATTTCTATTTCTTAAATAGGAATAAATAGACTCCAATACAAAGTCCTCTAGTTGTTAGTTAATTTGATTTAAAATTAAGACTGCTGAAATGAATTACTTGAATTAGGATAATTTCAGCACCATGTGCTGTCTACCTCCCGATTCTTGTGCCAGTGTGATGAATATGAGCCCTGAGCTGACGGCGGCAACCCATGTGGAGACTGTGGCACAGGCTGGTGATGTGGAATGTACCAAAAAACCCTGATAGGGGAGGTGCATGCAAGCAGATGGTCAAAGTTGGCTAGGATAGAATAAATTATATATGAAAAACTGCAAAATTGTGACTGCAAACCAGGCAAAAAACGCACTACCCTACCCTATCCCCAATAAAAATCCACACAAACCTCCCCAAAGCAACAAAAAATGATATCCCCCTCACCTATCACCCTATTTTATTTTTGCATTCATCCATTATAGTTAGTATAGCGGGAAGTTTTATTGCAAGATATACACTCAAGGGTATGGACACAGACACTGGCGAGAGTAACGGCTCATTTAATCTCCCCACTGCTGCTACAGTACAATACAGTACAGCAGCATCTCCCAATAAATGCCCTAGCAGGGACTGCAGAGTCCATTAGGGATTTTTGCTTATAAAAGCATAATCAAATTTCCCAGCACCCTGATGTTTAGGCTAAATCAATGGAGCAAGAGACCCATTTGGCATGACCTTGTCTGAATTTGTCCAGAGAGAGGCCGCTTTAAGAAATCAATGAGAAGAATGAGCTATGCTTTTGAAACATGAGTCACAGAGTTTCTAAACCCAGAGGTGCAACATCGCAAGGCTTCCACTGACCAAACAGACCCGGCCGGGGTTTGGGAAGTCAATGAGAGAAGTGAAAAATGATTTTTAAAACTAAAGGCACAACCTAGATTCGAGCCATGGTGTTAAGTAGCTGAACTTGTTATTACTCCAACCTCCTGAAAGTGACAAACTGTCACGTTTACATTTTCGTCAAAAGCAACTTCATATCGAAGGAGTGCTTTTGATTTGATGGCCTGCACATGCGCAGTTCGGCGCAAGATGACCGTTAAACCCGATTATGAGTTTCTACGAATGAGATTAGATGGCCAAAAAAGAAATGCTTTAGCCTGAAATAATGATTTGTTTGTTTGTTTGTTTTCGCTGGGTCTATTTCTTGCCAATGAGGAAGTGTTTTGAAACTATAACTGACAATACTGTGGCTCCCCTCTCCATTTCCTTCCCAGAAGCAATGTTTCAGGACTATCCCTCTCCCTCTTTCTGAGATTAATGTTATGGCCTCATGCCCTGCTTTTGCAGCCCACATTTTTGGTTTATCTCCCCATGATAAGCACCAGCAGATGTTTTTCTTGAGTTCCACTTTGTTCTGTATTTCAATTCATCTGAATAAACAAATATGTTTAAAATCAATCCGTCATGGACAGAGGAGAGAGCAGCGCACAGCAAAACGGGGCTATTCATCATGATAAATGTCTATTTGGGAGGGGAAGGGTAGATGTCTGTTGAGTGGGGGGAGGTAGAAGCTATTGGCCAGTGTTAGTTTTTGCCATGTTGCTCCTGCCTGTACTGCCCGCGTCCAAGTGATGGAAGTGGGGAGAACATGCCGTGGCTCTGGGGGACAGGATGAATTTCTTCAGCCTCCTGAGGTTTACTGCAGTGGGATAAATCAGGGTCGCGCAGAATGTTTCTTGGTAGTCTTAAACAAACCTACTGTGAAACAAATCAAATACATTTTTATTGTTCACATACACATATTTAGCAAATGTTATTGCGGGTCTAGCAAAATGCTTGTCTTCCTAGCTCCAACAGTGCTGTAGTATCTAACAATTCACAAAAATACACACAGATCTCAAGGTAAAATAACGGAATTAAGAAATATGTAAATATTAGGACGAGAAATGTCGAGTGGCATTGACAAGAATACAGTATAATATCGTATATAAACTCAGCAAATGAAAAGAAATGTCCTCTCACTGTCAACTGCTTTAATTTCCAGCAAACTTAAAGTGTAAATATTTGTAAAAAGACAAGATTCAACAACTGAGACATAAACTGAACAAGTTCCACAGACATGTGACTAACATAAATGGAACAATGTGTCCCTGAACAAAGGAGGGGTCAAAATCAAAAGTAACAATCAGTATATTGTGTGGCCACCAGCTGCATTAAGTAGTGCAGTGCATCTCCTCCTCATGGACTGTAGCAGATTTGCCAGTTCTTGCTGTGAGATGTTACCCCACTCTTCCACCAAGGCACCTGCAAGTTCCCGGACATTTATGGGGGGAATGGCCCTAGCCCTCACCCAGGAAATCACGCACAGAACGAGCAGTATGACTGGTGGCATTGTCATGCTGGAGGGTCATGTCAGGATGAGCCCGCAGGAAGGGTACCACATGAGGGAGGAGGATGTCTTCCCTGTAAAGCACAGCGTTGAGATTGCCTGCAATGACAACAAGCTCAGTCCGATGATGCTGTGACACACCGCCCCAGACCATGACGGACCCTCCACCTCCAAATCGATCCCGCTACAGAGTACAGACCTCGGTGTAACACTAATTTATTCGACGATAAACGCGAATCTGACCATCACCCCTGGTGAGACAAAACTGCGACTCGTCAGTGAAGAGCACTTTTTGCCAGTCCTGTCTGGTCCAGCGACGGTGGGTTTGTGCCCACAGGCGACGTTGTTGTAGGTGATGTCTGGTGAGGACCTCCCTTACAACAGGCCTACAAGCCCTCAGTCCAGCCTGTCTCAGCCTATTGCGGACAGTCTGAGCACTGATGGAGGAATTGTGCATTCCTGGTGTAACTCGGGCAGTTGTTGTTGCAATCCTGTACCTGTACTGCAGGTGTGATGTTCGGATGTACTGATCCTGTGCAGGTGTTGTTACACGTGGTCTGCTACTGTGAGGACGATTAGCTGTCCGTCCTGTCTCCCTGTAGCGCTGTCTTATGCGTCTCACAGAACGGACATTGCAAGTTATTGCCCTGGCCACATCTGCAGACCTCGTGCCTCCTTGAAGCATGCCTAAGGCACGTTCACGCAGATGAGCAGGGATCCAGGGTGTTTTTCAGAGTCAGGAAAGGGTTACAGAGTCGCTGTCGTGCCTTCTTCACTACAGTGTCGATGTGGTTTTCTAATTTCAGACAATTTCTCCACAGCATCCCTGTTGATGATTATACGGGCACATCTAAAATCATTGCCAACCTTGATAAAGATTTGCAAAAAAGACTGTATAAAATCAATATTACAAATACGGAGCTAAATTGTATGCTCCAAAATAAAATCACATTATTTTATACTAATACAATTTCTCAGAGATAATTTTAAATGTTTTATTTGTCATTTAAAAAATAAATAAAACATTTGCCAGAATGATTGTGCCAACCCTGTTCTCAGTACTTTGTGCACCCCCTTTGTGTTCCCCTTTGTGCAACCTGTCGTGGAAATTTCCTTAATTACCAAATGATGAGAGAGCAAATCACACACGAGTCAGAGTTATGCTTAATCTTCACCTTTAATAATAATTAAGCTTTTGCAATAGCATTTTGACTTTCAACAGTTCATTATCTCTAAATGAAAAGTTGAGAGTCCCAACATAATGGCAAATGGGTTCCTTTACAGCAAAGATCCACCCCCTCTCAAGACGACATGACAAAACACAGGTCTTAGGAACTTACACAAAGAAAAAACCTTACTTCAGAGAGAATATCCCCTAGTCAGACAGAGTGGGCTATAAATTATCGTTCAGTTTGGTCTCCTAAACAAAGCTCTTATCTCCTCCTTGGTACAAAATGGTACCAAGACATTACCCCCACCCTATGATATATATCAAATTGTCATTTAGATAGAACCAATTCTAAATACGACCAATCAGAGGACAAACTCACGGAGAGGAGAGTGACCCTATAGGTCAACAAAGAGGGAGCATAGAATGATTCCAGACACTGTCACCCTCCTTTTCCCGATGAGAAAATTAGGGAGTCACTGGCACACAGAAAATATATGTTTACACATGATGACCCCTTGACCTCTCCCCTCTATGTGGCCCATGCAACTTAGTCCTGACATAGAACAGATAACTGCCAATGGCCACCACTATAGTACAACAAAATACATTCTTATGAGAAATAACTCTTAAGCATATCATGGAAATAAAACATCTTATCTATGTTACCCAACTAATTCTGATCATTCCCTAACAAACCCCTTTGTGTTCTCCCCTTTGTGCACCCCCTTTGTGTTCATGGCCAGCGTATTACATGGACCTGAATGGCCAGCATATTACATGGACCTGCATATTACATGGACCTGCATGGCCAGCATATTACATTGACCTGCATGGCCAGCATATTACATTGACCTGCATGGCCAGCATATTACATTGACCTGCATGGCCAACATATTACAAGGACCTGCATGGCCAGCATATTACATGGACCTGCATATTACATGGACCTGCATGGCCAACATATTACATGGACCTGCATGGCCAGCATATTACATGGACCTGCATGGCCAGCATATTACATGGACCTTCATGGCCAGCATATTACATGGACCTGCATATTACATGGACCTGCATATTACATGGACCTGCATGGCCAACATATTACATGGACCTGCATGGCCAGCATATTACATGGACCTGCATGACCAGCATATTACATGGACCTGCATGGCCAACATATTACAAGGACCTGCAGGTCCATGTAATATGCTGGCCATGCAGGTCAATGTAATATGCTGGCCATGCAGGTCCATGTAATATGCTGGCCATGCAGGTCCTTGTAATATGTTGGCCATGCAGGTCCATGTAATATGCAGGTCCATGTAATATGCAGGTCCATGTAATATGCTGGCCATGAAGGTCCATGTAATATGCTGGCCATGCAGGTCCATGTAATATGCTGCTCATGCAGGTCCATGTAATATGCTGGCCATGTAGGTCCATGTAATATGCTGGCCATTCAGGTCCATGTAATATGCTGGCCATGCAGGTCCATGTAATATGCTGGCCATGTAGGTCCATGTAATATGCTGGCCATGCAGGTCCTTGTAATATGTTGGCCATGCAGGTCCATGTAATATGCTGGCCATGCAGGTCCATGTAATATGCTGGCCATTCAGGTCCATGCAATATGCTGGCCATGCAGGTCCATGTAATATGCTGGCCATGTAGGTCCATGTAATATGCTGGCCATGCAGGTCCTTGTAATATGTTGGCCATGCAGGTCCATGTACAGTGCCTTGCGAAAGTATTCAGCCCCCTTGAACTTGGCGACCTTTTGCCACATTTCAGGCTTCAAACATAAAGATATAAAACTGTATTTTTTTGTGAAGAATCAACAACAAGTGGGACACAATCATGAAGTGGAACGACATTTATTGGATATTTCAAACTTTTTTAACAAATCAAAAACTGAAAAATTGGGCGTGCAAAATTATTCAGCCCCTTTACTTTCAGTGCAGCAAACTCTCTCCAGAAGGACAGTGAGGATCTCTGAATGATCCAATGTTGACCTAAATGACTAATGATGATAAATACAATCCACCTGTGTGTAATCAAGTCTCCGTATAAATGCACCTGCACTGTGATAGTCTCAGAGGTCCGTCAAAAGCGCAGAGAGCATCATGAAGAACAAGGAACACACCAGGCAGGTCCGAGATACTGTTTAAAGCCGGATTTGGATACAAAACGATTTCCCAAGCTTTAAACATCCCAAGGAGCACTGTGCAAGGGATAATATTGAAATGGAAGGAGTATCAGACCACTGCAAATCTACCAAGACCTGGCCGTCCCTCTAAACTTTCAGCTCATACAAGGAGAAGACTGATCAGAGATGCAGCCAAGAGGCCCATGATCACTCTTGATGAACTGCAGAGATCTACAGCTGAGGTGGGAGACTCTGTCCATAGGACAACAATCAGTCGTATATTGCACAAATCTGGCCTTTATGGAAGTGGCAAGAAGAAAGCCATTTCTTAAAGATATCCATAAAAAGTGTCGTTTAAAGTTTGCCACAAGCCACCTGGGAAACACACCAAACATGTGGAAGAAGGTGCTCTGGTCAGATGAAACCAAAATGGATCTTTTTGGCAACAACGCAAAACGTTATGTTTGGCGTAAAAGCAACACAGCTGAACACACCATCCCCACTGTCAAACATGGTGGTGGCAGCATCAAGGTTTGGGCCTGCTTTTCTTCAGCAGGGACAGGGAAGATGGTTAAAATTGATGGGAAGATGGATGGAGCCAAATACAGGACCATTCTGGAAGAAAACCTGATGGAGTCTGCAAAAGACCTGAGACTGGGACGGAGATTTGTCTTCCAACAAGACAATGATCCAAAACATAAAGCAAAATCTACAATGGAATGGTTCAAAAATAAACATATCCAGGTGTTAGAATGGCCAAGTCAAAGTCCAGACCTGAATCCAATCGAGAATCTGTGGAAAGAACTGAAAACTGCTGTTCACAAATGCTCTCTATCCAATCTCACTGAGCTCGAGCTGTTTTGCAAGGAGGAATGGGAAAAAATGTCAGTCTCTCGATGTGCAAAACTGATAGAGACATACCCCAAGCGACTTACAGCTGTAATCGCAGCAAAAGGTGGCGCTACAAAGTATTAACTTAATGGGGCTGAATAATTTTGCACGCCCAATTTTTCAGTTTTTGATTTGTTAAAAAAGTTAGAAATATCCAATAAATGTCGTTCCACTTCATGATTGTGTCCCACTTGTTGTTGATTCTTCACAAAAAAATACAGTTTTATATCTTTATGTTTGAAGCCTGAAATGTGGCAAAAGGTCGCCAAGTTCAAGGGGGCTGAATACTTTCGCAAGGCACTGTACATGGACCTGCATGGCCAACATATTACAAGGACCTGCATGGCCAGCATATTACATGGACCTGCATGGCCAGCATATTACATGGACCTGCATGGCCAGCATATTACATTGACCTGCATGGCCAGCATATTACATGGACCTGCATGGCCAGCATATTACATGGGCCTACATGGCCAGCATATTACATGGACCTGCATGGCCAGCATATTACATGGACCTGAATGGCCAGCATATTACATGGACCTGCATGGCCAGCATATTACATGGACCTGCATGGCCAACATATTACAAGGACCTGCATGGCCAGCATATTACATAGACCTACATGGCCAGCATATTACATGGACCTGCATGGCCAGCATATTACATGGACCTGAATGGCCAGCATATTACATGGACCTACATGGCCAGCATATTACATGGACCTGCATGAGCAGCATATTACATGGACCTGCATGGCCAGCATATTACATGGACCTTCATGGCCAGCATATTACATGGACCTGCATATTACATGGACCTGCATATTACATGGACCTGCATGGCCAACATGTTACAAGGACCTGCGTGGCCAGCATATTACATGGACCTGCATTTTAAATGGACCTGCATGGACAACATATTACAAGGACCTGCATGGCCAGCATATTACATGGACCTGCATGGCCAGCATATTACATTGACCTGCATGGCCAGCATATTACATGGACCTGCATGGCCAACATATTACAAGGACCTGCATGGCCAGCATATTACATGGACCTGCATGGCCAGCATATTACATGGACCTGCATGGCCAGCATATTACATGGACCTGAATGGCCAGCATATTACATGGACCTGAATGGCCAGCATATTACATGGACCTGCATGGCCAGCATATTACATGGCCCTGCATGGCCAGCATATTACATTGACTTGCATTTTACATGGACCTGCATGGCCAACATATTACAAGGACCTGCATGGCCAGCATATTACATGGACCTACATGGCCAGCATATTACATGGACCTGAATGGCCAGCATATTACATGGACCTGAATGGCCAGCATATTACATGGACCTGCATGGCCAGCATATTACATGGACCTGCATGGCCAGCATATTACATTGACCTGCATTTTACATGGACCTGCATGGCCAACATATTACAAGGACCTGCATGGCCAGCATATTACATGGACCTACATGGCCAGCATATTACATGGACCTGCATGGCCAGCATATTACATGGACCTGCATGGCCAGCATATTACATTGACCTGCATGGCCAGCATATTACATGGACCTGCATGGCCAACATATTACAAGGACCTGCATGGCCAGCATATTACATGGACCTGCATGGCCAACATATTACAAGGACCTGCATGGCCAGCATATTACATGGACCTACATGGCCAGCATATTACATGGACCTGCATGGCCAGCATATTACATGGACCTGAATGGCCAGCATATTACATGGACCTGCATGGCCAGCATATTACATGGACCTGCATGGCCAACATATTACAAGGACCTGCATGGCCAGCATATTACATGGACCTACATGGCCAGCATATTACATGGACCTGCATGGCCAGCATATTACATGGACCTGAATGGCCAGCATATTACATGGACCTGAATGGCCAGCATATTACATGGACCTACATGGCCAGCATATTACATGGACCTGCATGAGCAGCATATTACATGGACCTGCATGGCCAGCATATTACATGGACCTTCATGGCCAGCATATTACATGGACCTGCATATTACATGGACCTGCATATTACATGGACCTGCATGGCCAACATGTTACAAGGACCTGCGTGGCCAGCATATTACATGGACCTGCATTTTAAATGGACCTGCATGGCCAACATATTACAAGGACCTGCATGGCCAGCATATTACATGGACCTGCATGGCCAGCATATTACATTGACCTGCATGGCCAGCATATTACATGGACCTGCATGGCCAACATATTACAAGAACCTGCATGGCCAGCATATTACATGGACCTACATGGCCAGCATATTACATGGACCTGCATGGCCAGCATATTACATGGACCTGAATGGCCAGCATATTACATGGACCTGCATGGCCAGCATATTACATGGACCTGCATGGCCAGCATATTACATTGACCTGCATTTTACATGGACCTGCATGGCCAACATATTACAAGGACCTGCATGGCCAGCATATTACATGGACCTACATGGCCAGCATATTACATGGACCTGCATGGCCAGCATATTACATGGACCTGCATGGCCAGCATATTACATTGACCTGCATGGCCAGCATATTACATGGACCTGCATGGCCAACATATTACAAGGACCTGCATGGCCAGCATATTACATGGACCTACATGGCCAGCATATTACATGGACCTACGTGGCCATCATATTACATGGACCTGCATGGCCAACATATTACAAGGACCTGCATGGCCAGCATATTACATGGACCTACATGGCCAGCATATTACATGGACCTACGTGGCCATCATATTACATGGACCTGCATGGCCAGCATATTACATGGACCTGCATGGCCAGCATATTACATGGACCTGCATGGCCAGCATATTACATGGACCTGCATGGCCAGCACATTACATGGACCTGCATGGCCAGCATATTACATAGGTGTTCATGGCCCGCTGGTAAGACTTTATTTTAATGGTCCATAATAAACCATTTATAATGCCTTTATAAATGATGTGTTCTTTCACCTGTATTAATCATTACTCCCACATTAATAAACCATTCTCAAATAATTTTGAAAATATTTTTGCACTTTTATACTTTATAAATACTCTTCAAATGTTTTGCGTGACCAGTGGTAGACATTCCAGTGGTACCTGATGCTGAAAATGACCTAGAACAAACATATAATCTGTAAAAGAATAAGAACACAGGATGTTTAAGGATTTTAGGAAACATACTGAGCATTTTAAATAAATGTGTAAAAATCTAGTTTACTGATATTTACAATTGTGATAGTAATGATTAAGAAATGACGAGCAAACTGTTAGTAAACGCTTTGTTATAAATAATGTATTTCAGACCGTTAAACTAAAGGGTTAGTCTAGCATGGGTGTTCATGGCCAGCTACCTTGACTGAATGACTGATGTTGTCGAGGAATTGACAGGATGTTACGAGCTCCGAGCCAGTTCCCTGGACATCACTCACTATGTTCTAAGACATGTTACTTCTGACAGCTCCTCCAGGATTCCTTTCTTTCTTTTTATTGATAGTTGTGTGCCAAAATTCTGACATTTTGCTAGGCAATTTGCAATGATTTTGTCAAATTTGTCTCAAAACGCGCTGAGTGGGGGAGCCCTCTTTTTGTAGTGAGGTGATCGGACAGTTATATGAAGGAATATTGTAATGATTATGCTGTTTTATGCGGTAATAGCGAGGTGATTGCAAGTCCTCTAATATGTGGGGAATTGTTGATTTTCAAGAAAAAAAATCTCTAAATCCTGGAGGGACTGTTCTGTCCTTAAGGGGTAAGACCCTCCTCTGGACAGGTGAGATGGTCTCATCCACTACTGTTGTATAAGGCTACCTGTCTCTCGCCTCAGAGACTCTATCTTCTGAATGTAAGAAAGCGCTTGCAGCTGCCTGAGCAACATAGGTATCTGAGGCGCTCGCTGTTACACAAGGCGTTCAATCTTCTCTCTTTCACTATCTTTCACTCTTCCTCTGTGTTCTGGTTATTTATTTCTCTCATCTCCGTGGCTCAGATATGGGGTGGAGCGTCTGTTTGCTGCAGCAGGACAGACTGCTTAAAGAGATAAAGCCAATTACAACTGGCTGTCTGTTAGACGAGAACAGAAACCACAAATGACATCTTCTCGGGAATGAACATAGGAACACGGAAGCCCTCTTTTCCTTTTAGTGGAAATGACCTCATAAAGAACAATCAAACACAGTTTTCTTTCCGTTGCATAGATATTACATGTATGGTGTTGAAGAAAGACGCATGTTGATAGCGTTATCCCTCCAAATCAATTCAATTGTACCAAAGCTACTAGGTTTTCACCATGGGTGTTTAACACTTGCTCTGTGTTTCTATAGGATGATCCCGGCCTCCAGCAATGCCTTCCTGGTGACCAACCTGGTGTCGGGGACAAAGTACGACCTGTGTGTCTTGGCCGCCTGGGACGACACCGCCACCACCCTGACTGCCACCAACGTGGTGGGCTGTGCCCAGTTCTTCACCCGCGATGACTACACCCAGTGCCAGTCTCTCCACAGCCAGTTCCTAGGGGGCACCATGATCCTGGTGGTGGGTGGCATCATCGTGGCGACGCTACTCGTCTTCATCATTATCCTGATGCTGCGCTACAAGGCCACCGACAATGAGGGGGGTGGCACGGGGGCGATCAGCAAGCTGACCAGCGTTAGTGCCACCCACTCACAGACCAATGGGGGCCGGCTGGGACAGAATGGCATGCCTCTGCCCTTGCCCAAACCCAAGGCCAAAGTAACCATCCAAGACGAGGTGGTGGAGTTTAAATGCGGATCCCTCCAGAGCAGCCTTACCTCCTCCTCTTCCTCGTCGGGTGGCTCGATGGTTGGGGGTGGCTCTCACAGCCCCAACAGCACCCTGGCCAACATGTGGAGGCAGGCGGCCCCCTCCAAGCCCCGGGCCAACCTGGACCACCTGCTGGGAGCCTTCAACTCCCTAGAGCTCCGGGCGGGCCAGGCCAGGGGTAGGGGAGACCTGGGGGAGCCATCCTCCAGCAGTAGCACTCTAGTGGCGGGCGGCGATAGGCCCCCCACGGACAGGGAGCCCCTGCTGGGCCACACAATGGACTCACGGCTCAGCCGGGTGCTCATGCTGCCTCTGGACTCCAAGCCAAAAAGAAGCCAGTCGTTTGACATGGGGGACTGTATGGATACAAACCGACAAACAGAAAAAGCGATGGCCTCCAGCGCCTCCACGGCCACAACGCCGGTGTGCAGCTACCCCCGGCGCATCAGCAGCATCTGGACTAAGAGGAGCTTGTCTGTGAACGGCATGCTGCTGCAGTGTGACGAGGAGGGTGACATGGGAGGGAGCAAGGGGACCTTCGAGAGCCAAGAGTGGGTCATGGAGAGTACTGTCTAGGAGAGATGGTGACACACTTTACATCTTCTTAAACACTGCCCCAGGAAGGTGACAAAACGCCTAAGTTCTGATATACCCACCGGTGAGTGGAGAAGTCCCTGCTTCCTCCCTCCTTCCTTGTTTACATGGAATTCATTCATGTTAATCTATTGTGGATCCACCATTGTTGTGACAGATAAGTAAAGCTCAAACCACACCTCTCGAACCCCAAATGGGTAAATAAGGGTGAAGACGCTCGGTGGACGGAGCTGATTGGTGGAGTGAGGATGTTTTGTGTTTGTATGTGTGTGTTCTCTACATGGGGAGGGGGGGACGCACAGTAATGGTCAACCACAAACTACAAGTTAGTCATGTAATGAAACCTAGTGGATTGTGCAATTTGTGTGCGGTATGGAGTCACATGGAAACTCAGAAATTGGAAGCAGGCCTGTTGTTCAAAACGAGGGCCTTAGTTTCTCAGACACAAGGAACGTAAAACAAATCACTGTATTTGTTGACTTGTAAAATGGCATACCATAAAAGCCACTCTTGGTACTGTTGCTGAGATGTTGGGCCATGCCTCTGGACTATACTACAGCTGCAAGTTAATCTGAAATATGTCATGAATTTTTATATATTTAATTTTGCCGATCAAATACACATTGTCTAATACTGTTCTTCGCCTCTGTACAAGATGGGGCTCCGACCTCAATATTTGCATTATGAAAAACCACAATACACAAGTATATCCAGCCACATTGTTTTTATATCCACAGAACCATTTTGTTTCTTAATCCATTTGGACTGAATGGTATTTATATATCAGTGATGTAATGAATCCTTACAAAAATATATAAAAAAGATTTCATGAAAACAATGTCTGTGATATATTAACTTTATATACAGAGTATATATTTGAGGGTTCATTAAATAACTCCATATCTGGTACCCTATCAAGCTGGATTAATGTATAAAGCAAGCAAACAATTTCTCTTTCTTGAAGTTAACAATGTGAAAATGGTAAGGTCGTACGTGAAAATGGAACTGTTATCGTGAATTAACCCAATATAGAGCTCACAACCAGCACAAGTTAACACTCTCCAGCAAGAAAGATTGAGCCCCCAGAAAAACTGCAGCTCAACATGCACAATTGTTGAGAGACAAGCATTCTTCTCCAATTCCAAGGAACATTTGTACATGTTTATGAACTTTGATGCACTGACCTTTATTCTCTATCTGGAACTCATCGCCTTAAATGATCGACATTTGAGAGTAAACATACAGCTTGCCATCCTTACCAGTTATTGGCATGAGAAGTGTACAGGGAATTCGTACTGAACTATCTGTGTCTAGGAATTGTCCAACCGGATTTTTGGTTTGGTAGCATAAACTTGCAGTGTTACAAAACCCTCCATCTCTTTGTGATCGTGTCAAGACAGCCCTTCAAGAACATGAACTACAACTGATTTAACTTGAGTTTACAACAAACAAACAAAAAAGTCCATTGTAAGGTACCATAAACGTACAGTCCACAATGGTTATGCTCTCAACAATGGTGAAGTTGTTGGATTTTCTGTAACGTGTTCAACTTGCATGTTTATCGAGGACTAACTCATAAAGACCACGAAGGACCTTATACACTATCTCTCTATCTGTCCTTTCTCACATTGTCTGAATGACTTCCATTGCTTCTGTACATTGACTCTGTATACTGGCTTTTTTTTTGTACAATAATTGAGTGAGAATGTTCAATGGCGAAAAACAATAATGTGTACCAGTGTCTTTCTTTTCTTTGTAAGCATAAAGAAATACAGAGGTGCTTCACTGTATCATTACAGCGTAACCATGTACATTTCTCACCTGGAATTGTAGACAATGTTTCGGTGGTCAAACCTATTGTTTTTTGCTACAAAATGAAAAAAAATAAATAAATAAAGATATTCTAAAACATTGTTGTTGTGTCAGACCCTTTTTTTATAAGATATGCTAATGTGCAACATTTGCCAAATAAATGTATTGAATTGTTTGGCATTGCAATTATTTTGTCAGCCTCTGGTAGTTCTGGGGTAAACCGTAATCTGATCCGTATGAGGTAACCTGTCTAAATGACTATAGCCTCGAGGCACTCATATCTGTAGCCATGAAATGCATTTTATAATGTTAGAACACATTGGGTTTTTGGGTTGTTTCGGCAGAGTGTTGGAGGCAGGTATGGACTTAAAGTGTTAAAGGTGGAGTGAGGTGCATGAAGCCCTATCTTCTAAATACAGGCAGAGTGTTGGAGGCAGGTATGGACTTCAAGTGTTAAAGGTGGAGTGAGGTGCATGAAGACCTATCTTCTAAATACAGGCAGAGTGCACACTGGGCCATATTCAGTAGGCACCAAAATTAACCAGGGAGGTACAGTGGCAATACTATGCTGTATGCATTTTATTTTTAATTAACAAATCTTTATTTGGAATCTTGATCTTTGAATCTGTGTAGCTATCCAATGTGAAATGCACTGTCTATTATAGATGAAGGGCCTAGACTAGGGCCTAAATTCAATCAGATTAAGTATTAACCCTCAATAGCCGGCACCCGCATAGCTGGTGTTTTGGTCGTGTTGGAAGTGTAACCACAGATGGATGACGGGAACCCAGATGGATCACAGGGGGTGAAAATGTAAAGCGTCTGGATGGAAATTCAACTCATTACCAAATATGGCAAAATGAGTTATTGCACTTACACAGACGCGTTCCCTAACGGAAGTGCAAGTACATGCTCAAACACGCCAACAGGATCTTATTAGCTCATGCAGCTCGATGCAGATTAACTATCGTGGGTTAGTTATAAGTATCTTTGGTGTAACTTCATTAGAGCATTTAAATTGGTTGTTATGGTCATTATCACAAAGCCACATGGGCCCCACACACGTTAAAAGTTTAGAACAAGAAAGTGTAGGCAATATAGAAATAAAAATGACACTCAAATTATTAAACCAAATAATGAGGATTTCTATGAAGGTGTAGATCACACATTCCAGTGTTTGAAAGTGTAAACAAAGCTGCATGGGAATGATACTAACATGACTCCATGCAGCCAATGGCAATGTCCATAATAGGTATAACGCCAGGATCCTCTTGTGGATTTGACAGCTCTAACATAGCTCCACCTCCCGACACTGTCAAAACACCTGCTATGCACAATAGTGTGTGATTGCAGGCCGCAATTCGGGTCGTTCCTGCATGTGGGTATTCCTCCCCCTCGAGCATCCCATTAGTTTGTGCATGAAGGCCTCCCTTGAGCACGCCATCTTCATGCTTGTGTGACACTTTTGATATTCAGAATGTCCCCTAAAATGTGGGTCAAAATGGAAATAGAAGTATTATCAGAGTTTTTTGGGTGATGAAGGACACTGTCTACCGGTGTCCTAGCTAGCTACCGGTGTCACCCCCGCCTCCTTCTAGCTAGCGCACAGTGCCCTTCACTCCCACCTGCCGAACACCTGCCATCGTTAACAGAACTGCGGGAAAGCAGAGCCCGACAGGTGGGGGGTGAAGGACAGTCTATCGTTGGCTACCTAGCAACCTATCCCGCCTGCTATGTACCAGAGTCCTAACTAGCAAGCTAACTAGCTAGCTAGCACCCAGTGTCCTTTGCTAACACCTGCCCTCGCCGTCATTAACAGAACTGCGGGAAAACTGTGCTCGACAGGCGGGGGCGAAGGACACTGTTTATTGTCGTCCTAGCTAGCTACCAGTGTTGTCACCCCGTTCTTGTTCTGTGGGTTTTATTGGCAGTTGGCACCCAACGTTATGGTGCATTACCGCCACCTACTGTACTGGAGTATCACCGCCTCACACCTGTGATTAGGAGTCCTAGCTGAAAAATGTAGCAATAAAATGCAAGAATGCCCACATGTAGGAAAGGCCTCAATTGTCGGCGGAAATTGTACCCTTCTCGCTATGCAGGTCTGGCAACGTGGTCTCAGTGCAATTTGTATCATTATGTAAGTAAATCTGTGACATGTCAAAGGTATGATATATTACGCTATGTTAAGTTATATTACGAATGGAATAGCGGTCGTACAATAGCATATGAATTATAGGACGTATAGTATCATACAGTACCTCTTACCCAGTTGTACAACAGCCAGCAGTGTTCCATGCTGCACCCCACTGCTGGTTTGCCTGTGAAGCTCAGCTTGGTTGTGTCAGGTTGGTCCCTGTGATGGGAGACCAGATGCTGCAGGAAGTGGTGTTGGAGGGCCAGTAGGGGGCACTCTTTCCTATAAAATACATCCCAATGCTCCAGGGCAGTGATTGGGGACATTGCACTGTGTAGGGTGCTGTCATTTGGATGGGAAGTTAAGGTGTCCTCACTCTCTATGGTCATTAAAGATGCTATGGCACTTATTGTAAGAGTAGGGGTGTTAACCCCAGTGTCTTAGCTAAATTCCCAATCTGGACTTCATCCCCTACTTCCAATTGGTTTATGAATCTGCCCTGTAACTATTCCCCAGGTTGTTGCTGTAAATGAGAATGTGTTCTCAGTCAATTTACCTGGTATTAAAATAGTGTATGAATTGGATTACTTAATTTATCATCCTTCTTGGATGACGTATTGTATTATACGTCTTTCCCTGAGACCAGTTTGCTTGTTGCACTGTAACAACAAAAAATAATTACAGGGATAATTTACATTGATGGTTAGGGAAACTAACGACAAAGGTTAGGTGAATTTACGTAGCAGGTTAGGTTGTTTGAGTTAAGTTTATAAGAAAGGTTAGGGAAAGAGTTAGCTAAAATGCTAAAGTTGTCACCAACGCCACTCGAATACGCAACCTTTGGATTGCTAGATGTTCACGGATTCTGCCCACCAATTCTCCCCAACCAATGCAGTATACGTAAAATACGTAAAGTATGTTTTGTATTCCTCAGAACAAGGCTGGCGTCAGAACAAATCAGTTGGATGGACCTTTGATTTCCATAGGGGGGCACGTTTTTTCACAGGAACTCCTATGTGTGCACACGCTTGCGCGTTCACAATTTTTGTTATGGGTGTAATAATAAAGACCATAGCAACTTGTGAGTTTCAAGTTTGGGGAAGCTTATCATTTATATGTGCATTTTTGTTTCTCAACATCATTGTTGTGGTTTATTGTCAAAATCTGTAGGAAAATGATACAAATCTAAAAGTTCAAATTAAATTATAATTATGTCGAGAGCACCAGCCTCTGCCATATGGACACATTAATACACTGTGATCCATGGCGGCTAAATAAATGAGAGCATAGAACTCAGAGATAACCTATAGGCCCATGCAGCAGTATAACGTCCATTAACTAAGTAAAATACGTAGGCCTAAAGCCGTCAGATAAAAACAGTAGAAAATATCCTAATGAAAATTATGTTTCTTTCAATCACATGAATCTCTCTATTCCACCACCTGTCTGCTTCCCTTTCTATCTGTCTTGACTTGAGCCTTTGCTAGTGAAGTGCAACATTGTATAAACATCATGTTGGGTCCAACCCGAAGCGCTTGCAACACTGCATCAACTAGCGCAGGGGTGTCAAACTCATTCCACGGAGGGCCTAGAGTCTGCAGGTTTTCTGTTTTTCCTTTCAATTAAGACCTATAGAACCAGGTGAGTAGAGTTCCTTACTAATTAGTCACCTTAATTAATCAATCAAGGGTGGAGCAAAAAACCTGCAGGCACTCGGCCCTCCGTGGAATGAGTTTGACACGTGTGAACTAGCATATTCCGGGCCCTCGCGGTTTCCTGCGACAGTGAGCTCGGGACAGACAGTCTTTAATGACGTTTCCACTGGATATGTGGGATCATCAGATCATTCTGTTTTTCTCTTTCCCACCAAGGCTTGGTGATTGAGGCCGGTAGTGTTAGAAATATTTGTAAAATATTGAGGAACTATCATTCACACTGGATGTTAAAATAACAGACTTCATTGACTTGTGAGGCAGAGACAAAATGATTGAGAAGCTCAGCGTATTAGTGGTGTATGTGGTGAGTTGAGACAATCAGAAATCAGACATTGCCAAATTGTCACTTTCCTATATGCATTCTGGAGAGAGACGCACCATATCTTTGCCACACACCCCTCTCCTCCCCTTCTTCTTGATGCAACATTTTTAACTATACTCAAGACGCATTATCTTCACACTGACAGCCGCAACTCAATCATCTAGACCTATTGCCACACGCACTACCCAAAAAGAGGCATAGTCCTGCACACTTGTGATTTGAAACAATCCACAGCAATTCTTTCAAAAATAAGCTAATGGTCCTCTGTGGCTAAGTCATGCTCCCTGGTGAAATATTTTGATGGTATAATAATAACAATAGTATAATTTTGGTGAAACATCAATTTAGCCTAATTGTGCACCCACCAACTTTCCTTACCAATTCGCAAGAGGCTTAAACCATAGATCTGTATATAATGAGCAGAGGCTCATGTCTCCGCCCTAACAATGGGAGTCTGTCCCAAAGGCGGTAAGGCAGGAGACAAGATTAGGTCTGCAAATCATTCACATAGAAATGCATTGGGCTTATTCTGGACAGATTTTGGTGATAGTGAGCCCTCTCGCTTCGCCTCTTCTTCTCTGCTGAAACAATATCACTGGAGAAAGCATCCGAGGGAGCGAAACAGCATATGTATCTCATGTATCTGATACTGTCTGGCCAGAAATAGTATGACATGTCATACTATTTTTGTCCAGACAGCATCAGATACATGGTCTACGCATACTGAGACAAAGGGGGCGCTGTTTTGCTCGCTTTAACTGAGCTTGATGTGTCTTTCTGTCGGCGCGCTTCACGGTCATATAAATTATTTCAATATTTTAATTGGACGGGCAAGTAGGTACGGTAGGGCGGCAAGGGCCCCTAAGGCCCACCCATAATGCCAGCCCTGGCTCAGAGGCCAGCCTGATGCAGGTGTCGACTAGCGCCAGTCTAAATGAATCTAGAACAAGGTTGGGCAAATAAGAGATCTGTCCAACTGTAAACCAAAAAGTCTTACTGTGCCCTGTACTTTATGATCAGCTGATTTAACAAGAGAGATGGACCGACATTATCAAGGGATTATGTTGACAGAAATAGAAACTGTATTCCAGCATCTTCACATTGCCAAGGTCATCCGTATGGAGACTTATTTGTATTCTCCCATTTTATCAGCCCTGCACCACATTCCAGCCTTAAGACAAACACAAAGCAGAAAGAGCGGGGCTTTTGCACAATACACATCAAACAACGCAGCATCTCTTCATTACAAAGTCCACTCACTCTGCGTGGCACCACCGGCACACAACACAACAACAGTCAGCATTCAATCCAACGCCCCATGAGATACTCGACCAGAAATGCCACTCTTTCTTCTCTTTCTGTTGGTCACAGTGTGGTTCCTCTAGTCAGAATCATCCCTACCTGTTGACCACAACACTGTGTGTAGTGGGCAGCCTTTCTCCAATAGACCTAGTCCCAACTGAGGGGCTGTGTTGTGAGTGTGTACGTGCATGCGTTTAAGCGTTCATTTGTGCGTATGTGAAAAATATGTGGAGGAATGTGTGTGTGGAAGAATATTCAGAGGGTGTGAGACGCTCTGTGCCGGGTGAGAAAGAGGGAGGAGTGATCGTGCTGGCTCAATGTGGAGGACGCACAGCTTGATTGGCAGGCTGCCCACCACTCGGATCCTTCACGCCACATCCATCCAGAGGATAGGATATGGGGCCCTCGGCTTCAGCCATCTTCCCCCGAGTAGCAGCCACATCAGCTCCACCACAAACCACGAACTCACAGCAGCCTCCCCAACCAGCAGGAGACAACACAGCATCAATTAGTGGAAGAATCAAACAATGGCTTTGCATAGAAATGAGGACCCTTTGCAGATGCAGAAGCCAGTCACGTTGTGTTTCAAGGTAACGGTGCGTGCAGTACTGTCAGTACACATACAATGGCTCCTGTTTGACACTTAGGCCTCAATTCAATCAGATCAAGAGCTCTCAAACCAGTCAACAGCTGCTCTTGATCATTGTCATGAAGCCACATCTGTCCCACTCCTGTTAGAAGTTCAGAATAAGAACGTGCAGGGCCTCCCGGGTGGCGCAGTGGTTAAGGGCGCTGTACTGCAGCGCCAGCTGTGCCATCAGAGTCCTGGGTTCGCGCCCAGGCTCTGTCGTAACCGGCCGCGACCGGGAGGTCCGTGGGGCGACGCACAATTGGCCTAGCGTCGCCCGGGTTAGGGAGGGTCGGTAGGGGTGTCCTTGTCTCATCGCGCACCAGCGACTCCTGTGGCGGGCTGGGCGCAGTGTACGCTAGCCAAGGTGGCCAGGTGCACGGTGTTTCCTCCGGCGCATTGGTGCGGCTGGCTTCCGGGTTGGATGTGCGCTGTGTTAAAGAAGCAGCGGCTTGGTTGGTTGTGTATCGGAGGACGCATGACTTTCAACCTTCGTCTCTCCCGAGCCCGTACGGGAGTTGTAGCGATGAGACAAGATAGTAGCTACTACAACAATTGGATACTACGAAATTGGGGAGAAAAAGGGGTAAAAAAAAAATTTAAAAAAAGAATAAGAACGTGTAGGCTATATAGAAATAATGACGCTTCTGTCAGCCTAATCAAGGTGTAGATTAGGCTCTCTCTCACATTCCAGTGTTCAAACTTCTAAACAATGCTGCATGGGATTTCTCTTAATGCGACTCTGTGTTGCTAATGGCATTGTCCACTTTAGGCATGACCTAATGCAAGGAGCCACATGTGGACAGCTTTAGCACAGTTCCACCTCTGACACCGCCAAAACAACCGCTATGGGTGCCTTCAGAAAGTATTCACACCCCTTGACTTTTTCTACGTTTTGTTGTGATACCTGAATAAAACATTTATTAAATTGAGATTTCGTGTCACTGGCCTACGCACAACACCCCATAATGTCAAAATGGAATAATGTATTTCAATTTTATTTATTTTTTACAAATGAAGTAATAAAAATGCTAATCTGAAATGTCTTGAGTCAATACTGTAAGTATTCAACCCCTTTATTATGGCAAGCCTATGTCACGACTTCCGCCGAAGTCGGCCCTTCTCCTTGCTCGGGTGGTGATCGGCGGTCGACGTCACTGGCTTTCTAGTCACTACCGATCCATTTTTCTGTTTCGTTTTGTTTTGTCTGATTACATACACACCTGTTTTACATTCCCTATTTAACCATCTGACATACATTTCTGTTCTGTCTGTGATTGTTTATGTTGTTAGTGGTTGTGTTCGTGTTAGAGTTTTGTTGTATGTTCCATTTTGGAATTTTGCTTTATTCTTTGAGTAAACTCAGTTGGATTACTCCATACCTGTGTCCTGCGCCTGACTCCGCTTTCACTCTACACCCAATCGCTGACAGCCTAAATATGTTAGGACTAAACATTTGCTTAACAATTCACATAATACGTTGCATGGACTCACTGTGTGCAAAAAGTGTTTAACATGATTTTTTAATGACTACCTCATCTCTGTACACCACACATACAATTATCTGCAAGGTCCCTCAGTTGAGCAGTGAATTTCAAACACAGATTCAACCACAAAGACCAGGGAGGTTTACCAAAATGTCTCCCAAAGGCCACCTATTGGTGGATAGAAAAAGAAGAAACAAAAGCAGACATTGGATATCCCTTTGAGCATGGTTGTTATGAATTACATATTGGATGGTGTATCAATACACCCAGTCACTACAAAGATACAGGCATCCTCCCTAACTCAGTTGCCTGAGAGAAAGGAAACCGCTCAGAGATTTCATCATGAGGCCATTGGTGACTTTAAAACAGTTACAGAGTATAATGGCTGTGATAGGAGAAAACTGAGGATGGATAATAACATTGTGGTTACTCCACAATACTAACCTAAATGACAGAGTGAAAAGAAGGAAACCTGTACAGAGTAAAAATATTCCAAAAACATGCATCATGTTAGCAATAAGGCACTAAAGGAAAACGGCAAAAAATGTGTAAAAGAAAATGACTTTATGTCCAGAATGGAAAGCTTTATGTTTGTTGTAAAATAGGGCAGGGTTACACCGGTGTTCTGATTGCTAAGCTAGGTTGCTGGGTTGGATATTGAATCACTACAAGGCTGCCCGGCAAGAGCAGTATGGATGCCACTCATAATTGGCTTGTCACCTCACCACCATGAACCACACACTGGTACTCTTTAGGGTTCTTTATGTAACAACTGTAGGATGTGGTTCTACAAGGAATAGAAAAATAACATATTATAGGACACAATAATATGTGATTATTACTATAAGATGCATACAGTATAAAGGCTTAATCGGATGAGCTTACTACGTAGGCAACGTAACCTAATGAAACAAGACAAAGATGTGAATACGATGGTGACTTGAAAAGATATGTGGTATGTAATAGGCTCCTATTACATCTAAAAGATTACGCGGTATATGAGAACATGAATACCAGCCGCAGAATACAGCTGCAGTCTATACACCGCTACACAATACAGCCCTAGTATGCTAACCATAAACCGCTAGACCTTAAACTATAAAGTGGTCCGAAAGGACACGTGACACCAGGAAGGCGCAATAACTGCGTACTGACCATGAAACTGGTGGGACAGAGCGAAAGCGCTCACTAACGTAACTTAAACCTGCTATATTTAATGAGCTGCTGCAGTTACCAGCAGGCTGTACAATGTAAACAAACTCTGCATCTTATGACCACGATAATAAAGGGACCTAAATCTTATATCTCAAGCATAAACATAACTGCAATGCAATGTGTGCATGACACATAGAAAATAGTTAGCCTGGCTAAGTAGCTAACGTAACTTTATTTGCTAGCAATGACGATACATAGTCAATTACAACTTTAGAATAACTTTAGAATAACCCCCCCTAACTAAAGGGACAAACTATAGCTGCATAGAGAAATACTAAATCTGAAGGTCTAGCCTTTTTCTACATTTGGGGACAAATCCAACACAACACATCACTGAGTACCACTCTTCATATTTTCAAGCATGGTGGTGGCTGCATCATGTTATGGGTATGCTTGACATCGGCCATGACTAGGAAGTTTTTTATGATAAAATGAATTGGAATTGAGCTAAACACAGGCAAAATCCTCGAGGAAAACCTGGTTCAGTCTGCTTTCCAACAGACACTGGGAGACAAATTCACCTTTCAGCAGAACAATAACCTAAAACACAAGGCTAAATATACACTGGAGTTGTTTATCAAGACGACATTGAATGTTCTTGGCCTAGTTACAGTGTTGACTTAAATCGGCTTAAAAATATATTGCCAGACTTGAAAATGGCTGTCTAACAATGATCAGCAACCAACTTGACAGAGCTTGAAGAATTTTAGAAAGAATAATGTGCAAAAATTGTACAATCCATGTGTGCAAAGCTCTAAGAGACTTATCCAGAAAGACAGCTGTAATCACTGGCAAAGGTGATTATAATATGTATTGACTCAGTGATGTGAATACTTATGTAACTTAGACACTTCTTTATTTCATTTTCAATAAATGTGCAAAAAACACCCAAATTTTTTTTTCACTTTGCCATTATGGGGGTATTGTGTGTAGATGGTTAACAAAAAATATATACATTTTTCATTCAGGCTGTAAGACAACAAAATGTGTAATAATAAGTATGAACACTTTCTGAAGGCATTGCACATGGTCATTACCTCAAAACTGAAGAAGTGCTTGAGATTGTTCTCCATGGAACCTTCAAGAAGTGTGTCCTTACTGCACCACAGAATCAGGGTCATCATGACTGGTTTGCATTATTTACTGGGTCCATGTGTGGCTGCTCTTCCAAGGCTATTAGGGAATGGCCTCGGATGGTGATAAGGTCCATGTTGCCATGACTAGAACATGAATTCTGAGCTGGAGCGTATGGGGACTGGAGCCATGGGGAGCGCCTGGGGCAATAGAACCCATGGGCTGAAACCTTCCACTCAGCCATTATGGGCTTATTTAGCATATGGAAAGGTTGATCTATTTTAAAATAACTCTAGAGAGCACAATACACAGTCTATATGTTTTCCATATTTGATTATGTCTGTATTTTGTATCGTTTGCAACTTCAGTTAAAGTGAACTCAAGGAGAATACAGATGAGGTAAAAGTGGATAGGTGGCTTCATTTAAATTAATTAGCTTTAGAGTACATTTATGCAAAGATTGACCCCAATGTGTTGGGCATAATGGGTTAAAAAAACAACCTACATTCATAGTACGCTGGTGCCTCCTTGTGGTTCTAAAGTAGCTTTACAGGTGGTTGTAAAAGAGGCCGATCAAATACAACCAAAAGTCAACATAATGACTGATGTCTATGAACGAAAGATGAAAGTGACCCTATCGCTAATATTAGCTCATTGAACTTACCTACAGTAAGCACCTTGACCGGGACGGCCCCCCTCCAAGTTGAATATCTTTTCAATAGGTCCATACAAACAGGACATATAACATACAAACATGATATATAATTTGAGGACGCTTTGAGTCATTCCATCACATTTTTGACTGGTCAACAAAGTGGTTGCTTCTGGGTAAAAAAAAAATCCATATCCCAGGTTTATGTTCCACTAGATAAAATCAGGATATGCCTTCTGTGTACATGACTGCTGTAGCCTACCCACTTCGCATAGGGCATCAAGAATGTATCAGAAATGTAACACATTTATAAAAAGCCAGGGACATTTCAGGGCATATGATGAAAAATGTTTGGTCACTCTTATGACCATCAACCTACAGTAGCTAGCTAGAACACTGGGAAGAACATAACACCTCTCTCTGCACCAGATATTTGTGGAGTGAGTGATAGATAATAGCTGTGTTCCCATATGATGAGGAAACCTCCGAGAAACAAGGGGGAGGGGGGTCTGGTGTCAAATGTTAAAGGAGTAAGTAAAGGTCACTCATCCCAGTGACTAGCACAAACAGATGACTGGAGAGAGCTGTTGAATAATACTGTATTTCAAGCCATAGAACAATTCATTGAAGGAGTGAATTCATGTGCTATTTTTGTGCTATCTCAGTGGCCTCAAATTTTTAAGAGATGCTGGTTCAGGAATTATTTAATATGCGACAGGGCACATATTTGCTGTCCCACTAGATGGCAATATAACTACAGTGCCTTGCGAAAGTATTCGGCCCCCTTGAACTGCAACCTTTTGTCACATTTCAGGCTTCAAACAAAGATATAAAACTGTATTTTTTTGTGAAGAATCAACAACAAGTGGGACACAATCATGAAGTGGAACGACATTTATTGGATATTTCAAACTTTTTTAACAAATCAAAAACTGAAAAATTGGGCGTGCAAAATTATTCAGCCCCCTTAAGTTAATACTTTGTAGCGCCACCTTTTGCTGCGATTACAGCTGTAAGTCGCTTGGGGTATGTCTCTATCAGTTTTGCACATCGAGAGACTGACATTTTTTCCCATTCCTCCTTGCAAAACAGCTCGAGCTCAGTGAGGTTGGATGGAGAGCATTTGTGAACAGCAGTTTTCAGTTCTTTCCACAGATTCTCGATTGGATTCAGGTCTGGACTTTGACTTGGCCATTCTAACACCTGGATATGTTTATTTTTGAACCATTCCATTGTAGATTTTGCTTTATGTTTTGGATCATTGTCTTGTTGGAAGACAAATCTCCGTCCCAGTCTCAGGTCTTTTGCAGACTCCATCAGGTTTTCTTCCAGAATGGTCCTGTATTTGGCTCCATCCATCTTCCCATCAATTTTAACCATCTTCCCTGTCCCTGCTGAAGAAAAGCAAGCCCAAACCATGATGCTGCCACCACCATGTTTGACAGTGGGGATGGTGTGTTCAGGGCGATGAGCTGTGTTGCTTTTACGCCAAACATAACGTTTTGCATTGTTGCCAAAAAGTTCAATTTTGGTTTCCTCTGACCAGAGCACCTTCTTCCACATGTTTGGTGTGTCTCCCAGGTGGCTTGTGGCAAACTTTAAACAACACTTTTTATGGATATCTTTAAGAAATGGCTTTCTTCTTGCCACTCTTCCATAAAGGCCAGATTTGTGCAATATACGACTGATTGTTGTCCTATGGACAGAGTCTCCCACCTTAGCTGTAGATCTCTGCAGTTCATCCAGAGTGATCATGGGCCTCTTGGCTGCATCTCTGATCAGTCTTCTCCTTGTATGAGCTGAAAGTTTAGAGGGACGGCCAGGTCTTGGTAGATTTGCAGTGGTCTGATACTCCTTCCATTTCAATATTATCGCTTGCACAGTGCTCCTTGGGATGTTTAAAGCTTGGGAAATCTTTTTGTATCCAAATCCGGCTTTAAACTTCTTCACAACAGTATCTCGGACCTGCCTGGTGTGTTCCTTGTTCTTCATGATGCTCTCTGCGCTTTTAACGGACCTCTGAGACTATCACAGTGCAGGTGCATTTATACGGAGACTTGATTACACACAGGTGGATTGTATTTATCATCATTAGTCATTTAGGTCAACATTGGATCATTCAGAGATCCTCACTGAACTTCTGGAGAGAGTTTGCTGCACTGAAAGTAAAGGGGCTGCATAATTTTACACACCCAATTTTTCAGTTTTTGATTTGTTAAAAAAGTTTGAAATATCCAATAAATGTCGTTCCACTTCATGATTGTGTCCCACTTGTTGTTGATTCTTCACAAAAAAATACAGTTTTATATCTTTGTTTGAAGCCTGAAATGTGGCAAAAGGTCGCAAAGTTCAAGGGTGCCGAATACTTTCGCAAGGCACTGTATAACTGACGGCTAATTCTTCTCATGTCAAGGCAACTGGTGATACACCTTGCCTTGATATTTTGGGTCAATTGAACTCAACAAATAGCATATGTTCTCGGTTTGAACTTTTGTAATTTTGTCTGGATTAGGGTTGTGAGCTTGTAGCCATAAACAAGTACTACGGTGTTTCTTTTTCTGCACAGGACTCTGTAAACAATATTGACATACAGAAAGGATATGTTGGGGTCAACCTAGCTTCTCATGTCTCCACTCCAATACATTCCTTTTTGTTTTGTTATGCTGTTGCTTGTAATTTTGTTGTTATGACTAGGATTGCCTTTTTTGTTCCCTTTTGAACTGTCTGAGGGGAGTGTGAACAATTTCTGCATCTGTCAGTTCACTAATAGTATCCCAACGGGAAGAACATTGGGGAATACTTTCCGGTCTCACTGAAAATGTTCTTGCTATATTTTATTACTGTAGTGACTTTTTTCCCATGTTATATGTATTTATGCTTTGTTTTGACAATTCATCTATATATCAATATTAGCTACATTTTGTGATACAATATTGACACATATCAGTTTTATTTCAAAACAAGCATTGTAACTGTGTGAATGTTCACTTCCACAGGTCCGTAAAGACTAGACAACTGATTGCTGATTGGGGCAGGTGTGAATGTTCTGGGAGGCAACAAGAAGGACATGCCTTGCTCATATTGATATCAAATTGAACTATCAATATTGGTGCCCACCACCTCTTACCATGTTATTATGCCGGTTTTATTCAGAGCCATATAGCCTACAAAACATATTGACTGATTCAGCTAATTCTGTCATTATAGCTTTGCTAAGGACATCATCCAGTGGTCTTATGTTGAATTACATGTTGTATTGCTTTTGCCAAAGGAGGTACTGTATGCAAGAAAGAAGCATATGAACTCAGCAAGCATATGAACTTTTTCAGGACCCTGTCTTTCAAAGATAATTCGTAAAAATCCAAATAACTTCACAGATCTTTATTGTAAAGGGTTTAAACACTGTTTCCCATGCTTGTTCAATGAAGCATAAACAATTAATGAACATGCACCTGTGGAACGGTCGTTAAGACATTAACAGCTTACATACGGTAGGCAATTAAGGTCACAGTTATGAAAACGTAGGGCACTAAAGAGGCCTTTCTACTGACTGTGAAAAACACCAAAAGAAAGATGCCCAGGGTCCCTGCTCATCTGCGTGAACGTGCCTTAGGCATGCTGCAAGGAGGCATGAGGACGGCAGATGTGGCCAGGGCAATAAATTGCAATGTCCATACTGTGAGATGCCTAAGACAGTGCTACAGGGAGACAGGACAGACAGCTGATTGTCCTTGCAGTGGCAGACCACATCTAACAACATCTGCACAGGATCAGTACATCCGAACATCACACCTGCGGGACAGGTACAGGATTGCAACAATAACTGCCCGAGTTACACCAGGAACGCAAAATCCATCCATCAGTACTCAGACTGTCCGCAAAAGGATGAGACAGGCTGGACTGAGGGCTTGTAGGTCTGTTGTAAGGCAGGTCCTCACCAGACATCACCAGCAACAATGTCACAATGGGCACAAACCAACCATCGCTGGACCAGACAGGACTGGCAAAAAGTGCTCTTCACTGACAAGTCGCGGTTTTGTCTCACCTGGGGTGATGGTCGGATTCGCGTTTATCGTCGAAGGAATGAGCGTTACACCGAGGCCTGTACTCTGGAGCGGGATCGATTTGAAGGTGGAGGGTCCGTCATGGTCTGGGGCGGTGTGTCACAGCATCATCGGACTGAGCTTGTTGTCATTGCAGGCAATCTCAACGCTGTGCGTTACAGGGAAGACATCCTCCTCCCTCATGTGGTACCCTTCCTGCAGGCTCATCCTGACATGACCCTCCAGCATGACAATGCAACCAGCCATACTGCTCATTCTGTGCGTGATTTCCTGCAAGACAGGAATGTCAGTGTTCTGCCATGGCCAGTGAAGAGCCCGGATCTCAATCCCATTGAGCACGTCTGGGATCTGTTGGATCGGAGGGTGAGGGCGAGGGCCATTCCCCCCAGAAATGTCCGGAAACTTGCAGGTGCCTTGGAAGAGTGGGGTAACATCTCACAGCAAGAACTGACATATCTGGTGCAGTCCATGAGGAGGAGATGCACTGCAGTACTTAATGCAACTGGTGGCCACACCAAATACTGACTTACTTTTGATTTTGATTTTGACCCCCCCTCCCTTTTGTTCAGAGTCACATGTCTGTGGAACATGTTTAGCTTATGTCTCAGTTGTTGAATCTTATGTTCATACAAATATTTACACATGTTAAGTTTGCTGAAAATAAACGCAGTTGACAGTGAGAGGACATTTCTATTTTGCTGACCCCATGGTTCCAAGAACAATTACTTACCTTCCAAGTCTGAAATGGCAGAACTCGTGACTTGCCTAGTTAAATAAAGGTACAAATAAAAATAAAAAATTAGGAGGAACCCAGGGCCAACCGCACCAGCATATGGTCTCACAAGGGGTCTGAGGATCTCATCTCGGTACCTAATGGCAGTCAGGCTACCTCTGGCGAGCACATGGAGGGCTGTGCGGACCCCCAAAGAAATGCCACCCCACCGCCAAACCGGTCATGCTGGAGGATGTTGCAGGCAGCAGAACGTTCTCCACGGCGTCTCCAGACTCTGTCACGTCTGTCACATGTGCTCAGTGTGAACCTGCTTTCATCTGTGAAGAGCATAGGGCGCCAGTGGCGAATTTGCCAATCTTGGTGTTCTCTGGCAAATGCCAAACGTCCTGCACGATGTTGGGCTGTAAGCACAACCCCCACCTGTGGACGTCGGGCCCTCATACCACCTTCATGGAGTCTGTTTCTGACCGTATGAGCAGACACATGCACATTTGTGGCCTGCTGGAGGTCATTTTGCAGGGCTCTGGCAGTGCTCCTCCTGCTCCTCCTTGCACAAAGGCAGAGGTAGCGGTCCTGCTGCTGGGTTGTTGCCCTCCTACGGCCTCCTCCACGTCTCCTGATGTACTGGCCTGTCTCCTGGTAGCGCCTCCATGTTCTGGACACTACGCTGACAGACACAGCAAACCTTATTGCCACAGCTCGCATTGATGTTCCATCCTGGATGAGCTGCACTACTTGAGCCACTTGTGTGGGTTGTAGACTCCGTCTCATGCTACCACTAGAGTGAAAGCACCACCAGCATTCAAAAGTGACCAAAACATCAGCCAGGAAGCATAGGAACTGAGAAGTGGTCTGTGGTCACCACCTGCAGAACCACTCCTTTATTGGGGGTGTCTTGCTAATTGCCTATAATTTCCACCTGTTGTCTATTCCATTTGCACAACAACATGTGACATTTATTGTCAATCAGTGTTGCTTCCTAAGTGGAGTTTGATTTCACAGAAGTGTGATTGACTTGGACTTACATTGTCTTGTTTAAGTGTTCCCTTTATTTTTTTGAGCAGTGTATAATTTTTAACAACCAAACTGGTATTTATTATTCTGGTTAGCCATATTATATTTTTTAAATTCCATATGTGTTATTTTTGTGTTCATAGTCAAATTGAATCAGGTGTACTAGCTCTAGAATAGCAGGGGGTCCCTGAGGTGAGAATTGAGAACCACTAATTTAGTAAACTGTTCTCAAATAACACAAGTGAGTCTTCCACAATACGCTGTAACTGGCCATATTCATATTTAACTAAGAGCGAAACACAACAGATTAGCTCAAATGGAATGTCACTCATAGTTGCACAAAAAAGAGGTGTGAAAACCACGCCCCAAAATATGCTAATGAGCCACCGCCCCTCCAAGTTTTTTGAGTCATTATGGTTCCACAAAGAACCATCAACCTTACCAAAGAACCCTTGAAGAACCCTAATTTCTAATTGTGTAACACACATTCATCAGTCTTCAATCACTATTTTAAAAATGATAATAGGCATTTATCAGATGAGCAGGCAACGAAAAGTAGCTAGCTAACAGCTGACAGTTCTCTCTCGCTCTCCTCTCGTCTCACCCAGCCCAAAATAAGTATGTTGCTATGGAAACTCACACGCAGCAGAGTGCAGGGAGGTGGGGCAGACAGACACGCAGCTAACGGAATAAGTTATTTCTGATTTCAGGGTGTTAAAATGAGCACAGGACGGTAATGATCTTTCGTAACAGGACAGGAAAGGTATCGGGTTATTTATATAACTGTTGCGGGATCGAGACAGTGCTGGGGGAAAAAAATTACAAGATGGGACACATCACATCACTCCAGTGCGTCAACCTCTATTCCGAAGCCATATTTAACGTAAATATCACAATAGCCACTTGTATTACACATTAAAGCATAGCTACAAATTATTCAACAATACAACCAACTTGTAAGACATACTACACTCCTGAATAATGCAACCAAACAATTCACAAGCATGTGCTGACTGGATTTATTTTCGTGTCCGTACACATTACATTAGCAGACAATACACAACTAGCTAACTAACAACATGCTTCATGATCAATATATGAATATAGAAGTTCAGTAACCTTATTATACAGTGTCATTAATTGCATAATATAGCTACAATACACAGGTAGGAAACGTTCGCTAACCAACTATTCGAAATCATTTCTGCGTCCTCACAATAACAACGCGACGTGCTAGCTGTTAGCTGAATGCAGACAATTAGCTGAACCATAGTTAGATAGCTCTTACGCTAGCATCTTGAAGTTACATTAGAACAAACCACGTTTCATTTTATCAGTATCATGGAAGGATTATTTTTAGTAAAAGCTCAATTGCGACTGAAAACATTGATAATTCCCTGCTGCTTGCTTGCATAACCTTAGCTTTTTATTTTTCTAAAGTATGGGTATCAACGTGGGTCGCGACCTGTCAGAGTAACTTGATCATTATTTAATGAATTACTGGAATTGATTTGGCCAAGTGCAACTGCACTCTCTGTTCGGTGCGCTCTCTGCTTAGCAGCAGATGTCCGTGTGCTTCGCGGTTTACCTGATATTTTTCTGCAGTTTTCTTGAAGATCACTCTGCGACACACATTGGCTTGTCATTTCAACTCGCCATCACTCACTGCTGTCATCAAATGGATTCATGCTAGCCACAAGTTCTGACTGAACTCAGTTGTCATGAAACGCAAATACAGCGATGAGTTTCTCTCTTTCATACAAACTTTGAGAAAAAACGAGGAGCGCCCACAATGTGTTTTGTGCGGGGAAGTGCTTAGTAATGAGTCCTTCAAAACGATGAAATTAATAAAAGGACACATCCTGGCCAAACATCCACAGGATGATCGTAAACCCAGGGAGTTCTTTCAGAACAGGGCAGAATGCTCCAGGAAACAGTGCTTCGACAGTGGAAAAGGAAGTCAGCTAGCAGGGCATTGTTGTCATTTTATAACGGGTGATGATGAGCAGAAATAAGGGCGTACTAACTCTCATAGTAGTAGATGTGAATTTCTCTTTCAAACAATCCCTTGGCCTTATACACAGATAATAGCTAACATTAACCAAAGCAAACTACCTAGCTTAGTGCAACCCTTAGAAACAGCACAGATGAAGATTTTTTTTTTTTAAGATCAGGCCTACTGTACACCTTACTGTAGAAATTACTGTTGAAAACTAGTCTAGGTTGGAACTGTTGCTGTTAAAATACTCTGAACTGGAATAACATCATTTAAGCAAGATGCTTTTTGAGGCAAACACACTCACACAGTTCTGGGTTGCTAATCTACAGCAGGAAGTGGTCTCCTGGCTGACTGAGGAAGCAGTAGATGTTCTGATCCAGTTTGGCACCACATACCTATGCAAGTCAGGGTTCTCAACTCTGACATAGTTACAAAACAAGTACAGAAACAGTGTCAATGCTGAGTATGACCTGTGTGTTGTACTGTCAGAAACTGAGCCCAGAATAGACATGCTTGGTGAAAACTTTAACCAGCCAAACACCTCTCATTAGGACTGTGTGTGTGTGTGTGTGTGTGTGTGTGTGTGTGTTCTGGTCTACATCTGTGTGATGTGATCAATCAGTTTATTCCAGTTCAGAATAAAAAATATGTATTGTAATTCAACAGCAACAGTTCCAACCTAGACTTTCTTTCAACAATAATTTATACAGTAAGATGTACAGTAGGCCTGATCATTTTTCATCTGTACTGTTACTTAGGGTTTCACTATGAAAAAGCCTGTGTGTGTGTTCTGTTATTCATCTGTGTGATGTGATCAATCAGTTTATTCCAGTTCAGAATGAAAATGATTTATTGTATTTTAACAGCAACAGTTCCAACCTAGACAGATATGTAAGAGTGTTTTTAAACGGGGGAAAATAAACATTAATAGATATTTATTTTAATTGTTTTTTGTTTTTTTGTCTATATTGCATTTGTTTAAGGCATAAGGTTATTGAAATGTACTGATATTTACATATAGTTGCATATTTTCCTAAGCTTGGGGCCCATGAAAACACAGAATTTCTCATTTGGGTCCCAGGCTGAAAAGTTTAAGATCCCCTGCTCTATATGATAGCTCCCTCTGAGCAGCCAAGAAAAAAAACACCGTTGAGATTCCTTTTCTTAACGGAACTGCTACAATTTCAAAATTGTTGACAGGCTGTTAAAAAATATTCTGGTAAAATCTCAATAAAACAGAAGGAATACAAGGAAAATATCTCTGCTATTAAATGCTTTACTGTTGAGCATTTGGCTCAATGAGACAATTCTGTTTACACTGCAATGCTTGGAGGGAGGTGATTCTGCAGGAAGGCACTCTAGAATGTCTTGAGATTCCCTCCAGTGTAAAAATGGGTCTACTACATCAGCAGCTACACTGTAGCGATTTAATTCAGAGCACAATTGGGGGGGGGGGGGGGTCACGACACTACAAAATTGATTAGGCCTATAAGTTTAGTGTAGCTGCTTTTTCATAACATTTTAGTTTAAGTAGGTCTAACGTGATGATATTATAAAAACATAAAGGGCATATTTTTCTCTAATGACCATATAATAAAAACATTGCAACTCACCATGTCACTGAATCAATGGGAGCCCTGAGCTTGTTTCCCGGCAACAAGACAGTCCCATCTAGGGGTGATGGGAGACAGGGACATGTTCCTTATGTCCAGTCTACTCCGTGATTTCGTTTTTGTTGCCGTCATTGCGGAAAACCCTGCTTCGCAGAGATAGGATGTTGGCAATGGAAGCAATGTTTTCAGTGCTTTTGTGGCTCTCTCAGGATATTCAGCCTTGATTTTAATCCAGGTCGGCAGAGATTAAGTTATCTCAAACATACTTTTAAGGCCACCGTCATTTACAACATCAAGGAGTTGATCTTCTTCCTGCACAGACATGGACGATTCACCTGGGATATTCACAAATGGGTCGCGGATCCATTCCTTCGCACTTCGTGGGTCTTTGGCGGTTGGGAAGTAACGCTCGAACTCTGTTGACAGCGAAGCTAGGTGATCGTGCACCAGCTGGGAGAAAGACGGCCCGGTATCTCCCAAAATCCCTGCTAATGTTTGGAACATGTCAAATATGCCCCTGTCCACTCGCCGTCCCCACAGTTTCAGTTTGGCTTTGAATGCAGCCACTTTATCTGCCAACTTAAAGACAGCTGTAATTCTCCCCCAAAGTGACAGATTGAGTTCATTGAGCAGGTTGAATATGTCGCAAAGGTAAGTGAGTTTTGCGACCCATTCCTTGTCATTGAAATGTGCTGCCAGTGGTGACTTTTTTTCTGAAAGAAATCTCTGGAGCGGGTCTCTTAACTCAAACGCTCTGGCAAGCTATCTAGCCATCTGACTTCTGTGTATAAGAGAAGGCGTTTGAGCTCTGAGTCCATTTCTTCACAGGATGTGGATAATGGAGACTTTTTACTGGGAGGAGGATGTGAGCAAGAGATCCTAATCTCCCTCAAGAGGCATTGCTGTACATTATCGTACATGACCACCAAGCCTACGCTCAATACTTGCTCAGTCACTACACTGATGAAGCGCTTTTGTTGTTGTCGATCATCGGCCACGATTTAGTGATGGCTGTCAGGAACTGGGTCTCATACTGCAAGAAGCACATCGATTACCTAGTCTGCAGTCATATATGAACCGAGGCGGATGTTTTCACACGGAGGATGGTAAGACCCCACTACATCTGGCCTGTGAGCTCCTGCGCTCCGAAGCATTCATTCTGTTATTGGGCAATGGCGCCTCGCCACTGGCAGAGGATCACAACGGTGTGACACCACTGGATGTAATTTTGGGACAGCTGTGGGACTCCAAAGTGAACATTGGGGCCAAAAATCTGTGTCTTGACAACCTGTTAATGTTTATACTCAAGATTTGTTTCAAAATGAAGAGTGCACTCGAAGGAGACACTGTTTGTTGGTCCAAAGTCCTTGGTGAGCGCAAATTAAAATATCTTGTTGGACAGAAGCCAGCTCCATTGTTTGTCATCGCTATGCAAAAATATCTGAGGCAGCTTCCCCCAGAGCAGTTCCCTGACAGCCTGGATGAGCTTCCCATACCCTCCTCCTTGAAACCACTACCCTGCCAACTGCTTGGACAGCTTAACGTGCTTTAAAATTGTTTTAAATCTGTCTACATTATTTATTTATTGACCCATATGAATGTTTTAGCATGACTGATCAAGATATCTGTGTGATGAGCCTGTAGGTCCTATGTATGATTTTATAAATGCAAACCCCTGTATGAAATGAATGGGTGCTAATTATGATAATATCTGTGATTCAAGTTTAAAATAAAATGGAAGATATATTTGGTAAATCATTTTCTTTTTCTCTTTTTTTTTTTTCTTTTTATATAAATTGTATGCAACTCTCTCAGATTGGAGACTAAATACAGGATAACAACATATTTTCATCGCAGTGCAGAATTTTACGCTTCTGTAGCCTACAGAAAATGTATGATTTGTTATCTGTTTAAAATGATTACCTCAATATGTATAATATCTTAATAGGAATTTTGATCTCGGAACTTTTAAACATATTTCAAATGGTAATAACAATTCCATTATGCTTCTCCAGTGATGGCTTTCCTCATTATCAAGAGAAAAGAAAACTTGATAAACTAATAAATTGAAACTCGCATCATTGTTTCTTCTCTTCTGGCTTATTCCTTCCTTACAAATGATAAAAGCCTGGTGTTTAGCCCACTGATAAGCAGATTGGGAAGAGGGGTTGGGTAACTTAAAGAAGTCTCAAGGTATTGCTTGCATGAGGTAGCATACCTCATAATAAGTTGTAGACCACACTACATACCAAGAGAGTTCTCATCTATATTATTCGTAGACATCTATTTACCACAACAATCCGATGCTGGCACTAAGACCGCACTCAACGAACTGTATAAAGACATAAGTAAACAATGAAATGCTCATCCAGAAGCGATGCACCTATTGGCAGGGGACTTTAATGCAGGCAAACTTAAATCCATTTCACCTCATTTCTACCAGCATGTCACATGTGCAACCAGAGGAAAAAAACTCTAGACCACCTTTACTCCACACACAGAGATGAACACAAAGCTCTCCCTTGCCCTCCATAGGGCAAATCTGACCATGATTCTATCCTCTTGATTCCTGCTTACAAGCAAAAACGAAAGCAGGAAGTACCAGTGACTGGCTCAATACAGAAGTGGTCAGATGACATGAATGCTACACTACAGGACTGTTTTGCTAGCACAGACTGGAATATGTTTCAGGATTCATCCAATGGCATTGAGTATACCACCTCAGTCACCGGCTTCATCAATAAGTGCATCGATGACGTCATCCCTACAGTGACCGAACGTACATATCCCAACCAGAAGCCATGGATTACAGGTAACATACGCACCGAGCTAAAGGCAGGAGCTGCCGCTTTCAATGAGCAGGACAATAATCCGAACGCTTATAAGAATTCACGCTATGCCGTCAGACAAACCATCAAACAGGCAAAGCGTCAATACAGGACTAAGATTCAAATCCTACTACACCGGCTCTGACGCTCGTAGGATGTGGCAGGGCTTGAAAACTACTACGAACTACAAAGGGAAACCTCACCTACCAGACAAGCTAAATGCCTTTTGTGCTCTCTTCGAGGCAAGCAACACTGAAGCATGCATGAGAGCACCAGCTGTTCCAGACGACTGTGTGATAATGCTCTCCGTAGCCAATGTGAGCAACATTCCAGGACGTGTACTCAAAGCACGCGTGGACCAACTGGCAAGTGTTTTCACTGACATTTTCAACCTCTCCCAGACCGAGTTTGTAATACCTACATGTTTCAAATGGTGGTCACACCAGATAGTGACTGATTTTCTGATCCATGCCCCTATCTTTTTTAAAGGTATCTGTGACCAACTGTATTGGTATCTGTGACCATCTGTATTCCCAGTGTCATGACGTTTCCCTGTTGGTGAGGTTTATGACCCCCATAAATACCTTTGCCCCTTTTCTCTCTCTACTCTATAGAATGGACTCTTGGAAAGCCCTTTGTTAACCTTTTGCGTGCAGGGGGTGGTATTTTCGTTTTTGGCTAAAAAACGTACCCATTTGAAACTGCCTATTTCTCAGCCCCAGAAACTAGAATATGCATATAATTGCCAGATTAGGATAGAAAACACTCTGAAGTTTCCAAAACTGTCAAAATATTGTCTGTGAGTGTAACAGAACTGACATTGCAGGCGAAAACCTGAGGAAAATCCAATCAGGAAGTGCCTCTTATTTTGAAACCTCTCTGTTCCTATGCATGCCTATCCTCCATTTAAAGGGATATCAACCAGATTCCTTTTTATATGGCCTCCCTAAGGTGTCACCAGTCTTTAGACATAGTTTCAGGCTTTTATTTTGAAAAATGAACGAGAAAGATCACATTGCGTAAGTGGTAGGTGGGGGCTCTCAGAGTGAGTTTTGCGCAACAGAGTAAAGCGACCATTGTTTCTCCCTTTCCTATTGAAAAACCTACACTCCCGTTTGATATATTATCGAATATATATTTTAAAAACAACCTGAGGATTGATTATAAAAAACATTTGACATGTTTCTGTGGACATTATGGATATTATTTGGAATTTTTGTCTGCGTTGTCGTGACCGCTCTTTCCTATGGATTTCTGAACATAACGTGACAAACAAACAGAGGTATTTTGGATATAAAAATCATCTTTATGGAACAAAAGGAACATTTGTTGTGTAACTGGGAGTCTCGTGAGTGAAAACACCCGAAGATCATCAAAGGTAAACGATTAATTCGATTGCTTTTTTGATTTTCGTGACCAAGCTACCTGATACTAGGTGTACTTAATGTTTTGTCATGCGATCGATAAATTTACACAAACGCTTGGATTGCTTTCGCTGTAAAGCATAATTTCAAAATCTGAGACGAACGGAAAAATATTTAGGTAATCCAATCAGTTGAAAGTATCCGTTGGTACTTAAAGAATATGATGTCAGATCAGTTGTCGTCTGAGACATTATTGCTGATGATAGGACGACATAAATTGTGTCTTGGAAAGTCTACACATTCTAGTTATCATATTCACATGGAATTGTTGTGCAATTTAAATGTTTAAATATGAAACTATTTGTGAAAAGATTAAATGTAATTTTAGTTTTCAGAATGAGAGAACTGTTTACATATGTAGAATATGCTCACTTAGTGGCCACGCCCACGTGAATAGGCATTGGTTGGAACCAACCCCTTTTCTATATTTCTATAAGAGCCCCCGTGAACCAATTCAGGGCAGACTAAGCCAACCCCAGCGTGAGCTGTGGTTGTTAATGGTTGATCGACTACAACCTAACAAACGTAACATTGTGTTTCCGATGACGTGAGGACTGATGTCCATACGTTTTAAAGGCCTCATTTCAACGTGGAGGTGATGATCGCCACCCTGGAAGGATGAGTTTTGACTATACAAGCCAGAATATAGCATGAGCTTAGTATGGCAACGTGGTATGAACTTTGAACTCTTATTCACTAAAGAAGTGATACATCCTAGACGTCGAGTCATCAGCAGCAGCTGTAAACGTGCGTGGCCTAGGAAAGGACGGACCCTCTTCAGAACGACAGGGTACAACAACGTATTTGTTCTACCACACGACAACAGGGTACTACAACGTATTTGTTTTACCACACAACGACAGGATAATACAACGTATCCGCCCAGAAATATTATTCAAAGGACAAGGGAGATCTTTGCTGTGCAACCAAGCCTTCCATCTTCGACCAATCTATTGAAGCGCAGCTCAGAGTAAATATATTTTTAGCATTTTCCTTTTCCGAATGGGGGGTTATTTAGACTGCATAAGATTCTGTATTTAATATAGCATAGCTTCATCAGGTCCGATGGAGACCCAATCCTGTGAAGATAACCAATAATTTTTTAAGACGTTCAGATGAGACTGAATAAGGTGACGATTAATAATTGACTGCTATTGATATAAAAGATTACCAGGTCTTTAAGAGTTTATTCGGAAGACAACAGCTCTATAAACATTCTTCCGTGGTCCCCCGACTTCCTAGTTAATTGCATTTACATGATTAGTTTAATTGGGTAATGTTAATTACAGAGAATTGATTTGATAAAAGACCATGTCATATATCATTTAATCCATAGTAAAGACACAATACAAGTCATGTGAAATCCATAGATTTGGGCCAAATGTATTTATTTAAATTTACTGATTTCCTTATATGAACAGTAACTCAGTAAAATCTTTGAAATTGTTGCATGTTACATTTATATTTCCCCCAACATCTCTTTACATTGCTTATGCATATTCAGTGTTCTGATTGTGTCCAGACTGTCAGATTCCGAGCAAATGCCCATCCTGGCAGATCACAATGTGACTTTCGTGCATTCAGATCTAATGCAGCCTGAAGGAACCGGATGACAGAAGTCGCATTTAAGTGCCGGGTGTAACCGAGGCCATATCCATTACTTTGAGTATAGTATATCCCTAAATGTGTTTCTTTCTGTGTTGCGGGGGCAGTCAAGAAATGTAACGGCAAGGCCACAGAACATGACATTCGCAGAGCTGTGGGAGGCCATCTCAAGCATGCCCCTGGTAGAGCCGGGGGTGGTGTTTGCCATGCCGTCACCAGACGCCTTCAGCAGGCTTGAAAAGTGGGATTGACATGTTTGTCTTTGTTTGATACATTTTTTTGTTTCAGTTTTCAGAAGTTAAATCCTTTGACATTTTTCATTTTCAACTAAAATGTACTGGATTGGTTAAAAAGTGATAAACTTACACTGAGTGGACAAAGCATTAAGAACACCTTTCTAATATTGAGTTGCAGACCGTTTTTTATGCTCAGAACAGCCTCATTTTGTCGGGGCATGGACTCTACAAGGTGTCGAAAGCGTTTCATAGCTGCTAGCCCATGCTGACTGCAATGCTTCCCACAGTTGTGTCAAGTTGGCTGGATGTCCTTTGGGTGATGGACTATTTTTGATACACATGAGAAACGGTTGTGAAAAACCCAGCAGCGTTGGAGTTCTTGACACAAACCGGTGTGCCTGGCACCTACTACCATACCCAGTTCAAAGGTACTTAAATATTTTGTCTTGCGCATTCACCCTCTGAATGGCACACATACACAATCCATGTCACAGTTGTCGCAAGGCTTAAAAATCCTTCTTTAACCTGTCTCCTCCCCTTCATCTACACAGATTGAAGTGGATTTAACAAGTGATATCAATAAGTGATAATTAGCTTTCACCTGTTCACCTGGTCAGTCTGTCATGGAAAGAGCAGGTGTTCATAATGTTTTGTACACTCATTGTACATACCATGCACAATTTTGACAAGGTGGAAGATGCATACTGAATTTAAACTGTTTTTCATTCTAAGATGGACCAAGATATATGTTGGTTTTTCACAAATGTATAACTTGTTTTGCAAGAGTTGGTTGATTAGTCAGTTCATTGGTCTTCTAATATTTTGATTTCATTGATTAAAAGAGCAGGAATAGGATGCAATGTCCAACCCAAAATATAAGCTTGTTTTACTCCAACAATATAATTGGACAAATAAATTCTCAGTTGGTAAAAATGAAATATCAAAACTGAATGCAATCCCCTTTGTTGATATATATTGGCAATAATTCACTTAATGGTAAGGCAAGGAATAAAATAACATTTATATTTTGTCACGCTGGATGTTTGAAATATGAGTAGGTGATTTGAGTCATGCTTCTCCAGTAGTGGAATAAAGACAATTAGCACTTGAAATTAAAATTGTTGTCATTTAGCAGACATTCTTATCCAGAGCAACTTACAGTTGGTGCATTCATCTTAAGGTAGCTAGGAGAGACAACCATATACAGTGCATTCGGAATGTATTCATACCCCTTCACTTTTTCCACATTTTGTCACGTTGCAGCCTTATTCTAAAACAGGTTTTTAGACATTTTTACAAATTTCTATGAAATATTTAACAGAAATACCGTATTTACATAAGTAGTCAGACACTTTGCGATGAGAATCAAAATGGAGCTCAGGTGTATCCTGTTTCCTTTGATCATCCTTGAAATGTTTCTACAACTTGATTGGAGTCCACCTGTGGTAAACTGTATTGATTGAACATGAATTGGAAAAGCGCACACCTGGCTATAAGGTCCCACAGTTGACAGTGCATGTCAGAGCAAAAACCAAGCCATGAGGTCAAAGGAATTGTCCGTAGAGCTCCGAGACAGGATTGTGTCGGGGCACAGATCTGGGGAAGGGTACCAATAAATGTCTGCAATATTGAAGGTCCCCAAGAACACATTGGCCTCCATCATTCTTAAATGGAAGAAGTTTGGAACCACCAAGACTCTTCCTTTGAGCTGTCCGCTCGGTCAAACTGAGCAATCGGGAGAAGGACCCAGGTCAGGGAGGTGACCAAGCACCCGATGGTCAGTCTGACAGAGCTCCAGAGTTCCTCTGTGGAGATGGAGAACCTTCCAGAAGGACAACCATCTCTGCAGCACTCCACCAATCAGGCCTTTATAGTAGACTGGCCAGACGGAAGCCATTTCTCAGTAAAAAGCAGGACAGTCCACTTGGAGTTTGCACCTAAAGGACTCTCAGACCATGAGAAACAAGATTCTTTGGTCTGACGAAACCAAGATTGAACTTTGTGGCCTGAATGACCAGCGTCACATCTGGAGAAAACCAGGCAACCCCAATACCATCCCTATGGTAAAGAATGGTGGTGGCAGCATCATGCTATGGGGATGTTTTTCAGCGGCAGGGACTGGGAGACTAGTCAGGATTGAGGGAAAGATAAACAGAACAAAGTACAGAGAGATCCTTGATGAAAACCTGCTCCAGAGCTCTCAGGACCTCAGACTGGGGCGAAGATTCACCTTTCAACAGAACAACGACAAGTCTCTGAATGTCTTTGAGTGGCCCAACCAGAGCTCGGACTTGAACCTGATTGACCATCTCTGAAGAGACCAGAAAATACCTGTGCAGCGACGCTCCCCATCTAACCTGACAAAGCTTGAGAGGATCTGCAGAGAAGAATGTGAGAAACTCGGCAAATACAGGTGTGCCAAGCTTGTAGCGTCATACCCAAGAAGACGCAAGGCTGTAATCGCTGCCAAAGGTGGTTCAACAAAGTACTGAGAAAAGGGTCTGAATACTTATGTAAATGTCATAAATCTGTTTTTGCTTTGTCATTATGGAGTGTTGTGTGTAGATTGATTTTTTTAAATCCATTTTAGAATAAGGCTGTAACGTAACAAAATCTGGAAAAAGTGAAGGGTTCTGAAATCTTTCCGAATGCACTGTACAATAACACAGTTGTAAAGGGATTTTCCAGATGAAACAAAAGGAGAGCAGTCGTTGATAATACCAATGAAAAATCTATCCGATTTATTACAAGTTGTAACAGGGAAACACCTCCAGAACAGAAACAGAGAACATTTCTAAAAGACCTTCTCTGAGAAGGTCCTTATACACTGCTCAAAAAAATAAAGGGAACACTTAAACAAGACAATGTAACTCCAAGTCAATCACACTTCTGTGAAATCAAACTGTCCACATAGGAAGCAACACTGATTGACAATACATTTCACATGCTGTTGTGCAAATGAAATAGACAACAGGTGGAAATTATAGGCAATTAGCAAGACACCCCCAATAAAGGAGTGGTTCTGCAGGTGGTGACCACAGACCATTTCTCAGTTCCTATGCTTCCTGGCTGATGTTTTGGTCACTTTTGAATGCTGGCGGTGCTTTCACTCTAGTGGTAGCATGAGACGGAGTCTACAACCCACACAAGTGGCTCAAGTAGTGCAGCTCATCCAGGATGGCACATCAATGTGAGCTGTGGCAAGAAGGTTTGCTGTGTCTGTCAGCGTAGTGTCCAGAGCATGTAGGCGCTACCAGGAGACAGGCCAGTACATCAGGAGACGTGGAGGAGGCCGTAGGAAGGCAACAACCCAGCAGCAGGACCGCTACCTCCACCTTTGTGCAAGGAGGAGCAGGAGGAGCACTGCCAGAGCCCTGCAAAATGACCTCCAGCAGGCCACAAATGTGCATGTGTCTGCTCAAACGGTCAGAAACAGACTCCATGAGTGTGGTATGAGGGCCCGACGTCCACAGGTGGGGGTTGTGCTTACAGCCCAACACCGTGCAGAACGTTTGGCATTTGCCAGAGAACACCAAGATTGGCAAATTTGCCACTGGCGCCCTGTGCTCTTCACAGATGAAAGCAGATTCACACTGAGCACATGTGACAGACGTGACAGAGTCTGGTGACGCTGTGGAGAACGTTCCGCTGCCTGTAACATCCTCCAGCATGACCGGTTTGGCGGTGGGTCAGTCATGGTGTGGGGTGGCCATGTGCTCACCAGAGGTAGCCTGAATGCCATTAGGTACCGAGATGAGATCCTCAGACCCCTTGTGAGACCATATGCTGGTGCGGTTGGCCCTGGGTTCCTCCTAATGCAAGACGATGCTAGACCTCATGTGGCTGGAGTGTGTCAGCAGTTTGTGCAAGAGGAAGGCATTGATGCTATGGACTGGCCCGCCCGTTCCCCAAGACCTGAATCCAATTGAGCACATCTGGGACATCATGTCTCGCTCCATCCACCAACGCCACGTTGCACCACAGACTGTCCAGGAGTTGGCGGATGCTTTAGTCCAGGTCTGGGAGGAGATCCCTTAGGAGACCATCCGCCACCTCATCAGGAGCATGCCCAGGCGTTGTAGGGAGGTCATACAGGCACGTGGAGGCCACACACACTACTGAGCCTCATTTTGACTTGTTTTAAGGACATTACATCAAAGTTGGATCAGCCTGTAGTGTGGTTTTCCACTTTAATTTTGAGTGTGACTCCAAATCCAGACCTCCATGGGTTGATAAATTTGATTTCCATTGATAATTTTTGTGTGATTTTGTTGTCAGCACATTCAACTATGTAAAGAAACAAGTATTTAATATGAATATTTCATTAATTCAGATCTAGGATGTGTTATTTTAGTGTTCCCTTTATTTTTTTGAGCAGTGTATATTAGGCCAGTCTACCAATACCAAGTTTTCATAGACAAATGTGAGTATAAAGGCACGGAGACACCGGTAGTGTCTGTCGGCCGAGAGTACTTAACACCTCTGAACAGAGAGCCAGCCGTAATGTACAAACAGAGTGTAAAGTGATTCTACATGTAGAATCTCGCGAAAATGTTGGCAGACACCCATCTGCGGCTGGTCACTAAAACACACATTCGATGCGGTGTATGCACTCCCTATGTGCTGTGGAATAAATCAAGATACCTTTTTGGTATATTGAAGATAATAGACATGCAAATTATGATAAAAGCTCATCATAAGTGACTAATTACACAAAATACCACTTGTAAAGGTTGTGAACAACCCGGTATTCTTTGTGTTGTCCTACATGGTCACATCCATAACAAATAGCTTGGATGAACTCTTGACTCAGTTGAACCAGATGTTGCTGAGCAGAAAAGTTTCTACGCCACTGAAAGTAGCGCAGATATGCCTCATCATCCTTGTCCAACTTGAGGAGGAATTCCGCCAGAGCTTTTGCATCGGGAAAGTCATTAATATGGATGAAGGAATCTCCTGGGACAAAGTCTTCATAGTTCTGTCTCGGTGGGCCCAATACTACTGGCACTGTTCCTGCTGCAAGTGGTCCGTTTAGCTTCTCTGTGATGTAGTCTTTGTGGATCGAGTTCTCAAAGGAGAGGTAGAACTTACAGCTGGAGAGTGTTGAGTAGTAGTCCTCATATTTCAAGAATCTAGCAAAGGCCTTGCCAAAGAGTTCCACTTTAATATGTTTGGCAAGTTCTCCGTAATAGTTATTCCGTACCCCTGTTCCAGTTGCAGGGTCTTTATTACTCACAATCCAGCAAACTAATTTATCCTTCTTTGGCAACACAAAGTCTTCACCCTGGCTTTTCCTTGCAGTCAAACGCCAACGAACAGGGATGTCTGCGTCTTCCCTATAACTCAAGGTCAAATTGAAAAGGTTATCTAGACCAGGTATCCTAATTGTATTTGTAGGTGATTCCACATGATACCAAATCCACTTCTGGAATGGTGGTCGAGGTGATGGAGGCAAGTTGGATAAATCGCGTTTGATGGATTTGTGAAAGATGAGCACACCATCTGCCTTGTTGTACAGAGACCTGTCATCTGTCAGGTGGCAGCCATCAATGTTGAAGAAAGTGGCACAATCGCTAAAATCAAACCTGCGGTTTTCAGGCCAGAACCACAACAGCATGATGGGCTTTTCTGGCTCTGGCTGCTTAGACAAGGACCTGTTCTCAGGTCGCTTTGAGTAAGGACCTGGCAAAGCAGGCTCGGGGGGGCAGATCTGAGATGGAACTGATTTATGGTACATTAAAAACAGCATCAGAAATTCTCCTAGACCAAGAATCGAGAACAGGATGACACGTTCCAATCCAGAAGCCATTTTTGGTCCTGCAAAAAAACAGAGAACTTATTATTTTAAGTCAGATCAATCTTGTTTTATGTATTAACAACCTGTTTTGTGTACAGGAAGTATGAGAACATAGCAAATGCAACAAAGGCAGAAAGCCCAGAACTGTAAACCACATCCTTTTACACATCAGCGAAGTTGAACCAACTAGTCAGACTAGCTTCAAAAGTACCTATTCTGCTTTTATCCATAATTTCCCTCTGTATCAGAAAGACAACCACCTATGAACCCAATAACTGGGGTGTAAACCTCCTCCTTCCAATAAGGAAATGTGCTCATGGCTCACTCTTTCACTACATACCCACCACCTCAGTTTTGTGTCCAAGTTAATTGTTAACTTTTGTTCTCAGTACAACACAAGTTAATGGGATTTTTACAATGGTGGGTGAGGTGTGCTTTAACGTTTACAATTTTGCTTAACTAATAGTACTAACCTGCAGTTCTACTTTGTGTTGCCTTATGCTGTGCTCTTTTGTGTAAAAACATTAAACCAGACTCGACCTGAGGGTTAGCCAATACAGTAAACGACCATACGTGTTTTGGATTATTTTACTTTCACTCAAAACTGCACTCACTCTGACATGAACCTCAAAGAGGATCCTCTCCCTTCCTGTTTACAACAGACATATGAAACTAAGAAACCATGTTTGCATAGCAAACCTTGGTCTAAGTTTAAGTCTGTAGTTTAATGAGTTATATAATTAAAGAGAGAAAGATAACGACTCACCAGTCAACAGGTTGTTCTTGTCACAGAGTATTCAGAGTTGCTTGGTGATTATTCTTGCTTTGCGGGTTAATTCAAACACACTCCCAGTGAGAACTGTGCAGCTGTATGAGTTTTGTAACTGTCACTTTGGTAGTAATCTGTTCAAGTAAATACATTTGAAACAGTGAGAAGCTGTATCAAATTATCTTCAAAAGATATAGCTATTGTTTACGTTTGAAAAGGAAGAAACCGCCGACAGACCCTCTTACAGAAACAGGAAGCCTTCTCATTACGCTTCAAAGGAAATTAGGGGAGGGGCAAGGTCTTAGCCACAACCAATGAGCATTCATTTTGCCCTTACCTGACCTGGAAGAACCTTCCATCTCTAAGCATATGGAGAATGACTGCCAAGAAGATCTACAAACCTATCTGATATCACCTAATAGCTGGTAAGCACAAAACCTTTGTGAAATGAATTTGAATACCTGTGTAAAGCCTGAAATCCAGACCTGTTTTAAGCTAACATTCCACACTTGGTACTCGGTGTCGTATGCCAAGTATGCTCTTGGCATATGTGCAAACACTTCCGAAACTAGTAAAATATGGTGTTGCATGTGAATGTTTATCCTTTTAAGCTTGGAAAAGAGACACATTCAGCTAGATTTTTTTTTTTAAATCCTTAAACCCATACTTGGACCACACCAGCAAATGATGTATATTGATGAGGGGAAAAAACGATTGAATCAATTTTGGAATAAGGCTGTAATGTAACAAAATGTGGAAAATGTGAAGGGGTCTGAATACTTTCTGAATGCACTGTAGCCCTGTTCTTGTGTTATTTATTTCCTACAGAATTTTTTGGACAACACAGCTGCTTGCAGTGGTGTAGGTGTGTTTTCTGCCAGTCACAAGAAGTGTATGCAAACAAACCTAGGCTACTGCAGATAGCTAGCGGTTTATTCTGGTATATTTGACATTGTGTTTCAGATGTGTCTGATATAGTTCAGGTTAAATAGGTGGCAGGTCTGAATTGATTTGGCGTAGGCTACTAGCTAGCAGCTAGCCAACTAGCTGGCTAAGCCTGTGTCGGGCTAGTAGGTCTATCTGATAGATTTTTTACATGTCAGGATGATCTTATTGAAGAAGAACATTAAACAACCTAGCTGAACCTATACAGGTAAGTCAAACAAAGACAGTATGTCAGTAGTTGGTATGCCAAACACACACTAGTTTGCAATTTCATCAACTGGTACCCTGGCATTTTCCAGCCCTAACGCCAGGTCCAGATCTGCAATAGGCTAACTACCAATCATACCACACATAAAAACATTCAAAGCTGCATACAATTTTTTTTTTACATGAACCGACAAGAACAAATAAGAATAGCTGATATGCAGCAGAAAGGACAGGTGCATCATTGTGCATGAAAGAACACTGAATACAGTCTGGCTGTATTTTCTTCTTCAGCTAAATGAGCTGTCTGTTGCCGATCATCAACCAAGTAGCCTACATGTCTGACTATAATGTCACCACATCATGGGAAAGCATGCAGTTTATTAGGCTACAGGTTAAATAAGCTATGATGGACTTCACAGAGTGGTAAAAGTGCACAGTGATGAGGTTGACGCTTCAATACATATTGAGGGTCTTATTCTGGTGACCTGATGATCGATACAAATCATCTTGCACTTTTGTCCGTAATAATCTCATCAGGTATTATGCTATAGCTGCACTGTATCTGCAGACTGTTGGCTAGAGCGCACATGCCAATATCAGAGTGGCACATCCGCTATGCCTACACAACATTTTAAGTGACAAAAAAACATCAGTACTCTATGTATTTAAGAACAGACTTGTATCTGCAACAAGTCAATTTGATGGAAACACAACTCTGATAGGAAAATGCTTCACGGTTTCCTTTAGCTGGTAAATATCTCAGCCTTGCATTCACCTGCTCCTGCTGCTGAGGAGGTTATATTTTATTAATACAATTGTTCCAGAAAGAGATTTTGTTTAACAAGTAATAGAATACATCTAAAAAAAAGATATGTCAAATGTATTGGCACCCTGGCAGAGGCAACCAGGTTTCGGGCTAAAATGTCCTGGTACTTGGTAAAGCTCATGATGCTGTTGACCTTAACAAGGGCCACAGGACCAGGGTAAGCAAAATAGTCCCATAACATCAAATATACAACCACCATATGTTACTGTAGGTATGAGTTACTTTTCTGCACATGCTTCTGTTTTTCGACGCCAAACCCACCACTGGTGTGCGTGGCCAAAGAGCTCATGTCATCTGACAATAGCACCGCCTAGAGTTTAATAGACAGCATTGGCACTTGGATTGGAACCGGTCCTATGACCACAAAATCAACATTTTGCAATGGCCAGCTTTGTCTCCAGACTTAAACCTTATTGAAAACCTGTGGTTTGAATTGATCCTCTTTTTTTTTTAAATAACCTTTATGTAACCCAGAAAAGACCATTGAGGTTAGAAACCTCTTATGCAAGGTGGACAATAGCAATTAGGTGGTACCATGTAGCCTCGCCAACTCAGTGGTTAGAGGGTTCACCTTGAGATTGAAAGGTCGGGGAGTTTGTTCCCCAGCCGAGTCATACCAAAGACTAAAAAATGGGACCTGATGCATCTCTGCTCGGCACTCAGCATCAAGGAGATGGATTGGAGGTAAAGGCCATGCGATAGCCTACTGTCTTGTCCAGGGCGTGTACTTGTACATCAAGCTGCCACACTACAGAAACAGGAGATGGGCTCCTGCTCCTATGAGCCTTTCTGCCCAAGGCTACTTAAGGGAGAGTGGGGTAAGTTGAGATTTTTTTTTTTTTACATGTAACATCACTCCATCGAGGGAAATATTGTATTCTTTCTAACAAACATATCTACATACATTTCAGGATGTTGTGTATCCCTGGAAATAATCAGAATTCATGTAAACATTGCCGTTTTGAGAACATAGCTTGTCCCTAAAAAAAGTGGTCTCTTGGCACAAGTTGAGCCGAGGGACAGGGTAAGTCGAGCCGCCTACTAATTTCTGTACTGAATTAAATATTACCGCTATCTTTTTAAAACCATGTCTATCTTTATTTCCCAAACACCATTCCACACAATCACTTTTTAGTGTTTTAATCATTGCATCTTTTAACACAGGCTTAATGCCTAACAAACACTTACCCCAAGGAAAACATGATTACTATATTAGCCCACACAGGTACAAGGATGCACTTCATGCTAGGTTTACAACCTCATGTTGAAGCTGGAGACACCAATTGATGTATAGAACAATCTTAAAATAATCTATTTTGGTTTAGATACTGGAACCTCTAACACAATAAATGAATTTGACTTGGTGAAAACCAGTTTTTTTATACTTAACTTGCTTACCACTTTTTCCATTTGGTTTCTTCTATTACAGACTCCATGAAATGATGACATCTTCCTAACTATTTGGTCAAAATATTCATTTTGTGTATGGTTTCCTAAAAACAAGGGGTGGCTCAAGTTATGTGGTGCCTTAACTTACCCCACTCTCCCATACTTACTTTATGTGGCCTTGTCTACTGAGGAAACTACTGACAGTGGCAACATTTTATTACAAACAGGAAAACTGTCAATCTAGACCACCAGGTGGTGCCACGTGTACACTTTAAAGATGTGAAGAATCTTTGTTGAAGAATACACCTGTAGAGGTTCATACAACCTTTTGATGGCAACATTGATCAACATTTACTGAAAAACAGCCATTTTAAATGAGTGCCTTTACAATCGCTAACATCCTTTAGCCCAATCTATAGTCACATTTTCAAAACTCTCAACACAACTATCACAACATCCGTCTGTTGTGGACCATACACCATTAACACAATTTATGTTGTTTTCACAGAATATCCAGTCAATTAACACGTTTCTAAAATGCTTACATTTTATTTACATACAAGCTCACCCAATTCCAAAATGATGGATCTTTCTTGTCTTATTTACAAATGCTTGCACACAGCATGCCAGAAATGAAGACCTAATGTTCAAAACCTTAAATATAGTATAAAGCCTCTACTTCTGTAACAGCAGCTCAAAAGATATATTGAAATAGCTGATAAGCATTTTTTTGAATGAACAGATTGAGAAATAGCTGATTTACTATAAATTGTGTAAAATAGACCAACCACAGCTGATTCCAATCTCAATCGGAGATATAGCCAGGTGTTGAAGTTCTTTCAATTGCATGGACATACACAGTAAAAAGGGGACTCTTTGGACTGATTTTGTTTAATGTGGATACAGAACAACACAGAGGAGCAGAGAGAGAAAAAATAATGTCTGGTCAAGGGAGAGGAGTAGTTGGAACAGGCAGAGGAGTAGTTGGAACAGGCAGAGGAGTAGTTGGACCAGGGAAAGGAATAGCTGGACCAGGCAGAGGAGTAGTTGGACCAGGACAATGAAGAAGGAGAGGTAGGGGGAAAGGAGTAAGAATGTGTGGTGGTGTTCAAAGGCGAGTAAGAGCTGTTGTCACTGATGAAATAAGAGCCACCATCATAGACCATGTGATAAACCATGGTCTATCACTGAGAGAGGCTGGTGAAAGAGTCCAGCCTAATCTCAGACGGTCAACCATGGCTTCCATTATCTGTAATTTTCAGCAAACCAACAGGTAAGTAATGCATTTCACAAGGGCTTCTTCTATCATTACTGTTGCTATGTCCCACAGTAACTGTAGGCCACCAGTCCCAATACATATGTAGTATTTTTGTTCCTCTAAAGGACGCGACATCTTCCTCCCTCTCAGGGAAGAGGAAAGCTCCTCAGTGAAGACCAAGAGCATGCCATTGTAGGATTGGTCATTGCTGACAATGCAATAAAACTGAGAAAAAATCAGACCCGAATTGTAAAGGACAACCTGGTACTTCACAACGTGGAAAGCATCAGCCTGACTACCATTGGCTCGGACTCTGACCAAACACAGTTTGAATGAAACAGTTGTACACAGTTCTTTTTGAAAGGAACAGTGAGCGGGTCAAGGATCTCCGGGACCAATACGTTCAGGTATGGTCTATCCATTATGTCTTGTTCTACAGTGAGTTTTCCACTATGCTACTCTACATGTAAACATGGGTTACAGTACATTCAGTAGGATATACTGAAAAGCATTTACACATACTGTGTTTGACTTCTTTCAGAGAGTCATGGAGTTGGAGGCTAATCAGACCCCATATTAAATCATTGATGTAGACGAGGCAGGGTTTAACCTGGCGAAAAGACGTCGGCGGGGAAGAAACGTCATCGGGAAAAGGGCCACCGTTGACGTGCCGGGTCAGAGAGGAGCAAATATCAAAATACCCCCCACCCCCCCCCCCCCTACTTACCTTTCCTTAACCCCATTGAGGAATGTTTTTCTGTCTGGAGGTGGAAAGTGTATGATCATTGGTCACATGACCAAATGTCCCTCCTGGATGCAACAGATGCCAGCTGCAGAGACATCTCAGCTGAAGACTGCCAGGGGTGGATAAGGCAGGCCAAGCGTTTCTATCCAAGGCGCATTGGGCGAGAGACGACATAAGATGTGATGTGGACGAGAACATGTGGCCAAATGCTGAAGATGGAATAGATTAGAACAGGACGGGGTATTTTAGTGTTTGATCCCTTCTGTGCCTTTTTTACTGTAATTGTTTTATTTTTACACATTTGGAACCAAAGGCCATGTATGTTGGATGTGTTGTTGAACCAAAGGCCATGTATGTTGGATGTGTTGTTGAACCAAAGGCCATGTATGTTGGATGTGTTGTTGAACCAAAGGCCATGTATGTCGGATGTGTTGTTGAACCAAAGGCCATGTATGTCGGATGTGTTGTTGAACCAAAGGCCATGTATGTCGGATGTGTTGTTGAGCCAAAGGCCATGCATGTTGGGTGTGTTGTTGAACCAAAGGCCATGTATGTTGGATGTGTTGTTGAACCAAAGGCCATGTATGTTGGATGTGTTGTTGAACCAAAGGCCATGTATGTTGGAGGTTTTGTTGATCACTGGCAGCAATTTCTTGTTGCTAATAAAGCTTTTACTGCAGCAATTCTGTCACTATTTGTTTCTACTGTACATTCTATAAAGTAAAGATGACTCATTCACCTTTAGATAGCATGTTGCCAAAAATGCACACATTTGACACTTAACCAAAAAATGTAGAGTGGTTTACAGTAAAAGGAAAATTGTAAAAAACAATGGGTTTCGTATTGCCCATTGTAAGCAGGTAGAACTGAGACATGAAAAGTAATGCAGTTTTGTAATGCTATAAACTGTTAGTCAATCATAGCACAACGACTTTCAAAATACTATTTCTTCCTCTTGGATAGAAATTTGCTAGTGTTTTGACAGAGTGATTAGATATTAGATTTGCATTTTCAAATGTAGAGTTGGTATTTACAGTTGAAGTCAGAAGTTTACATACACCTTAGCCAAATACATCAGTTTTTCACAATTCCTGACATTTAAACCTAGTAAAAATCCCCTGTCTTAGGTCAGTTAGGATCAACACTTTATTTTAAGAATGTGACATATCAGAATAAGAGTAGAGGGAATTATTTATTTCAACTTTTAGTTCTTTCATCACATTCCCAGTGGGTCAGAAGTTTACATACACTCAATTAGTATTTGGTAGCATTGCCTTTACATTGTTTAACTTGGGTCAAACGTTTCTGGTAGCCTTCCACAAGCTTCCCACAATAAGTTGGGTGAATTTTGGCCCATTCCTTCTGACAGAGCTGGTGTAACTGAGTCAGACCAGAAGACATTTCTCGAAAAAGTACCATCTTTGTCCCCATGTGCAGTTGCAAACCGAAGTCTGGCTTTTTTATGTCGGTTTTGGAACAGTGGCTTCTTCCTTGCTGAGCGGCCTTTCAGGTTATGTCGATATAGGACTCTTTTTATTGTGGATATAGATACTTTTGTACCTGTTTCCTCCAGCATCTTCATAAGGTCTTTAGCTGTTGTTCTGGGATTGATTTGCACTTATCGCACCAAAGTACATTCATCTCTAGTAGACAGAGCAGCATGAGCCGGCTTGACACCTCAGCAGAGGTGACCAGTCGCTCCTGATCCCCGGATCGTTCCTTTGGTCGGGGTCCTGCGGCTGGAGCCGAGCATCGGGGAGGGGGTACTGTCACATGTGCTCCTTCTCCGGCCTCTAGGTCATCAGGCTGCTCATTATCCCGCACACCTGTCACCATCATCACGCTCACCAGCACCTCATGACACTCACCTGGACTGCATCACCTCCTTGATTACCTTCCCTATATCTGTCACGCCCTTTGGTTCCTTCCCCAGACGTTATTATTTATGTCACTGTTAAATGTCGGTGCGCTGTTTGTGTTTCTTATGATCATTTATTGATTAAATGTATTCACTCCCTGAACTTGCTTCCCGACTCTCAGCGTACTTCGTTAAAATGGTGCTAAGATGCCCCCGAGATTCATGCTTTTAATTCACACTTTGTTTTACCCACAATTTTTTACCACAAGGACAAGTTATAAGATAAATAACTGCCTTAGTGGAGCATGTGATTACACCTTTGATTGGGGTCTGTTTCCCTGTTTGAGGGCGTTTAAAGGATCTACATTTATAAGTGCCATTGCATTGAGCACAACTTGTAGTTTCCATCCAGTAGGGTGGAAATAGAAGTTGTGCAGAGATATCTTGGGGTGGTAAATCAGAGTTTACCAATTAATCTCTGAGATTTCTGCCCCACGAGAATACAACCAAGGGAGGGCCCGAAAACACATTACCGATACTGTCATCGGAGTTTAGAATGTGCCAATGTTTGTGAACGATTCCCATAATTTGTTCAGAGCACTTTGAATAGCGGGTAGTAGTTAGAACGCAAGAATGCTTCTTTTTGCGAGACTGTCCTTGAAAAAGATCATGTCTCAGTTTGTTTTGAATTTTCTCAATGGCAGTGTTAATCTGACCATTTTTGAACCCCCTCTCCTTGAATTTTCTTTGTGTCTCAGCCATATCTGTCAAAATCTGATTGTTTTTTGCAAATTCTTTTGATTCGACAGAATTGGCTGTAGAGCAAACTGTTTTTCAAGGGAAGCGGGTGACAATTATCATCCCTCAACAAACTGTTATGATCAGTAGGTTTCCTATAAAGATCAGTGTATCTCCTTTAATTTTTCAAGTGATCTACTCCGCTAGCCAGCACCTCGCCTAAATTGGTGTGCGTTTCTTTCGCCTCTAGATTAGGTATACTTCACACAACATTGTTCAGGACATACTGCAACAAGGAAGTATTTACACCCCTTCACTTATTACACCTTTGTTGTGTTACAGACTGAATTCAAAATGGAGAAAGTTTTTTTTCCCTCTCACCCATCTACACACAATACCCCATAATGACAAAGTGCGGGGGGAAAAGGGATTTAGAAATGTTTGCTAATTTATTGAAAAAGAAATACAGAAGTATCTCACACCACTGAGTCAATACTTTGTAGAAGCACCTTTGGCAGCGATTACTGCTGTGACTCTTTCTGGGTAAGTCTCTAAGAGCTTTCTACACCTGGAATGTGCAACATTTGCCAATTATTGTATTATTCTTTATAAAATTCTTCAAACTCTGTCAAATTGGTTGTTGATCATAGATCTGGTGGAAATCAGACTGAACCAGGTTTTCCTCTAGGATTTTACTTGTGTTTAGCTCCATTCCGTGTATTTGTATGCTGAAAAACAATCACAAACATGCACATAACATGATGCAGACCTTTGGAACATGTACAGTGCCTTGCGAAAGTATTCGGCCCCCTTGAACTTTGCGACAACAAAACAAATTAACAAATCAAAAACTGAAAAATTGGGCGTGCAAAATTATTCAGCCCCTTTACTTTCAGTGCAGCAAACTCTCTCCAGAAGTTCAGTGAGGATCTCTGAATGATCCAATGTTGACCTAAATGACTAATGATGATAAATACAATCCACCTGTGTGTAATCAAGTCTCTGTATAAATGCACCTGCACTGTGATAGTCTCAGAGGTCCGTCAAGAGCATCATGACGAACAAGGAACACACCAGGCAGGTCCGAGATACTGTTGTGAAGAAGTTTAAAGCCGGATTTGGATACAAAAAGATTTCCCAATCTTTAAACATCCCAAGGAGCACTGTGCAAGCGATAATATTGAAATGGAAGGAGTATCAGACCACTGCAAATCTACCAAGACCTGGCCGTCCCTCTAAACTTTCAGCTCATACAAGGAGAAGACTGATCAGAGATGCAGCCAAGAGGCCCATGATCACTCTGGATGAACTGCAGAGATCTACAGCTGAGGTGGGAGACTCTGTCCATAGGACAACAATCAGTCGTATATTGCACAAATCTGGCCTTTATAGAAGAGTGGCAAGAAGAAAGCCATTTCTTAAAGATATCCATAAAAAGTGTTGTTTAAAGTTTGCCACAAGCCACCTGGGAGACACACCAAACATGTGGAAGAAGGTGCTCTGGTCAGATGAAACCAAAATTGAACTTTTTGGCAACAATGCAAAACGTTATGTTTGGCGTAAAAGCAACACAGCTCATCACCCTGAACACACCATCCCCACTGTCAAACATGGTGGTGGCAGCATCATGGTTTGGGCCTGCTTTTCTTCAGCAGGGACAGGGAAGATGGTTCAAATTGATGGGAAGATGGATGGAGCCAAATACAGGACCATTCTGGAAGAAAACCTGATGGAGTCTGCAAAAGACCTGAGACTGGGACGGAGATTTGTCTTCCAACAAGACAATGATGCAAAACATAAAGCAACATCTGCAATGGAATGGTTCAAAAATAAACATATCCAGGTGTTAGAATGGCCAAGTCAAAGTCCAGACCTGAATCCAATTGAGAATCTGTGGAAAGAACTGAAAACTGCTGTTCACAAATGCTCTCCATCCAACCTCACTGAGCTCGAGCTGCTTTGCAAGGAGGAATGGGAAAAAATGTCAGTCTCTCGATGTGCAAAACTGATAGAGACATACCCCAAGCGACTTACAGCTGTAATCGCAGCAAAAGGTGGCGCTACAAAGTATTAACTTAAGGGGGCTGAATAATTTTGCACGCCCAATTTTTCAGTTTTTGATTTGTTACAAAAGTTTGAAATATCCAATAAATGTTGTTCCACTTCATGATTGTGTCCCACTTGTTGTTGATTCTTCACAAAAAAATACAGTTTTATATCTTTATGTTTGAAGCCTGAAATGTGGCAAAAGGTCGCAAAGTTCAAGGGGGCCGAATACTTTCGCAAGGCACTGTACATTTAAAAAATTCTAATAAATCCATGTAATATAGCCTACACCTTCACAATAAATCCATGTAATATAGCCTACACCTTCACAATAAATCCATGTAATATAGCCTATACCTTCACAATAAATCCATGTAATATAGCCTATACCTTCACAATAAATCCATGTAATATAGCCTACACCTTCACAATAAATCCATGTAATATAGCCTACACCTTCACAATAAATCCATGTAATATAGCCTACACCTTCACAATAAATCCATGTAATATAGCCTATACCTTCACAATAAATCCATGTAATATAGCCTATACCTTCACAATAAATCCATGTAATATAGCCTACACCTTCACAATAAATCCATATAATATAGCCTACACCTTCACAATAAATCCATATAATATAGCCTACACCTTCACAATAAATCCATGTAATATAGCCTATACCTTCACAATAAATCCATGTAATATAGCCTATACCTTCACAATAAATCCATGTAATATAGCCTACACCTTCACAATAAATCCATGTAATATAGCCTATACCTTCACAATAAATCCATGTAATATAGCCTATACCTTCACAATAAATCCATGTAATATAGCCTATACCTTCACAATAAATCCATGTAATATAGCCTACACCTTCACAATAAATCCATATAATATAGCCTACACCTTCACAATAAATCCATGATTTATTTTAGACAGGTCTAAAGAAGCATGTTATGAAGAAAATGTAGTCTATTTTAGGAGAACAGAATAGCATACTCTTAGTTGTCTTTATGTTAGGTCCTGATCTGGCTATGCCAAATTGCTGTGGGCTACAATAGTTCATTTAGCAGACTTGCTTAGAATTCCGTGGCATTATTGAATATTCTTTTATAGTATGAAGAATAGAATTGAACAAAGCTGAATAAAATAGAAAGGATATTTTCTCTAAACGATTTTAGGGAGTGATTATGTGTTGAACAGTTAACAACGAAATAGGTACCCCTATATGCTTAATTTAGAGTTATTAATGTAACTTTAGTTGTTCTACAAACACTTGGCTATGCGTTTTGATTTTTAACACTTTGTAAGGCTGCATTGATGCGACTCTAAATGATGATTTGGAAAAAAGTCGCTTGAAAGACATGAGATCTGCTTTGCTTTGTGGACAGGCTGTACACACTTCATCAGTCTCTCGTTCACAATTTGACAAGCACTTGATGATGTCTCAAATTTCATGGCGGCATCCCCTTTGTGTGGCCGTAATGCACCATAAAAAAAGATGTATGCCTTTTGCAGCCAGTGCCCTTGGCCCAGAGTGCTGTATTGTGCCCTTCTCTATGAGTGCTGCTCTCTCACTCACATGGCTCTCCATCACGATCAGGTCTTTCTCACAGGGTACACCTTCGACAATGATACCTAGTCAGTTGTACAACTGAATGCCTTCAACTGAAATGTGCCTTGCACATTTAACCCGACACCTCTGAATCAGATAGGTGCTGGCGACTGTCTTAATCAACATCTTCAGCGCCCAGGGAACAGTGGGTTAACTGCTCAGAAGCAGAACAACAGATGTTTACCTTGCCAGCTGAGGGATTCAATTCAGCAACCTTTCAGTTACTTGCCCAATGCTCTAACCACTAGATGGTTATTTTATTTATTTTTTACCAGGTAAGTTGACTGAGAACACATTCTCATTTGCAGCAACGACCTGGGGAATAGTTACAGGGGAGAGGAGGGGGATGAATGAGCCAATTGTAAGTTGGGGATGATTAGGTGACCATGATGGTATGAAGGACAGCTTGTGAATTTAGCCAGGACACGGGGGTTAACACCCCTACTCTTACGATAAGTGCCATGGGATCTTTAATGACCTCAGAGAGTCAGGACACCCGTTTAACATCCCATCCAAAAGACAGCACCCTACACAGGACTGTGTCACTGCCCTGCCCTGGGGCATTGGGATATTTTTTAGACCAGAGGAAAGAGTGTCTCCTTACTGGCCCTCCAACACCACTTCCAGCAGCATCTATTCTCCCATCCAGGGACTGACCAGGACCAACGCTGCTTAGCTTCAGAAGCAAACCAGCAGTGGGATGCAGGGTCGTTATGAATTGATAATGTGGGGGAAAGATGGAGAACATTCAAAGTAAGGGGGAGTGACCACATATCAGGTGAAAAAATGTAAGTTCAAACAGAAAATACTATTCCACATTTTCCACATTTTTGCCAGTTTTGTGAAAGTTTTCAATGTGTCCTGCTGCTACAACTGCACCCCATGTGTATAAGGGACCTTCACTGACAGCAGGGGTAAGTCTTACGTCAAGACGTTTGTCTTAAATTAATTTTGTCCTATGTACTTTATTGCTCCAATGCTTCGATTAAACCTGTTATATTATTTGCCTGTACGTTGCCTAATCTCATATCTCTTTGTTGCACTTCACACCTGAATATGAAAATGTATCCCAACAGTGGCAAGTATAATATCTTACCATGTTTCCCTGCTTCTCATAGATCAGCACGACTGTTTCAAGTGTCCAAATGGCACTTGGTCCCTTAAGGAGTGGACCCATTGGAAGCCAGGTGGAACGACGGTCATCCCATTGCCCTGGTGTCTTCGGCAAATGTTTGAGGTGGTGCTACTGTTTATCATCTTTATTATTTTCTTAGTGCACAAAGAATATCTGCCCATGAAAAGAGCTGAAGTTGTCGGCTGGGCTATCAGTAAGTTTTGCGAGCGTTATTTGTTTCATAGGCAAACCGAGCCTCCGTGTAAGGCTTGGGCTTCACACTGTGTGTCTCCTGCGTTCTAGTCAAGGCCTTCCGCACGTTTCTGGCCTTTCTTGCCTTCGATCAAGAGAAACAGGAGCGCCTTCATTACAAGCCTCCAGTAATCATCCCTAGTCACTGCTGTCCAGGGGGTAATTTGCACCCTCTTTCTGATTGTTGACTCTCCCAAGGTAGGCAACACAACATCCCCACAGAGTATGCAGATCCAAGTTCATAGGTCAGGGTATTAGTGGGACCTACAAAGCCCTGCTTGCCTTGGTCCGCTTCCTCTTGACCTTCGAATGCAGGAAAGTCCCACCAAGTTCAGCTAAACAGGCTACATTAGCTTTAGCATACTAATGTACCTCTTTGTGTGGGTGTGTTTCATCCCCATCTATATCTTCAGGCATGAACAGAGCGCCACCCTCCAGGCCACTTCTATTCTAGTCTCCAGCTATGGCATCATCTTCTTCCCCAGGGGCTATGTGGTAGGCCTACTCTGCACTGGGTTTGAGGGAGGGAAGTTAGATACTACTTCCACAGACTCTGGAGTCAGCACTGAGATCAGAAGGCCATACCTCCCTCAAGGTTCTGACACCCCTCGTAGCTCCACCTCAACACTAGACAGGGCCATTGGGCCCAGTCACCCCAACTGGGTCAGAGGTGTTCTTTATGTCGCCCCAACTTCAAATTGACTGCATGTCCTGACGGGAGCACATACAGTAATAGCTACTATAGTTCCCAGAAGACAACAGCTCTTATCTGCCTCTAAGGCAATACATAAGCAGGGATGGAGTTACAATATCAACATATCAACATACAAGTCATTATATGTAGAATAACAATGCTATTTCAGTTACTTTTTATGTGTTGATGGAGCCATGCTAAGAGGCTAAGGGAATAACACAAATAGGCTAATCAACATAAATCATAAATTCTGCCATAAGGAGGAAGTGATGGAGGTTAATGAAAATACACAAGTGGCAACAACAGACCTTTCACAGGCTAAGCTCCATCTGCTCCCCTAACAGAGAGGTACAGACAGCTGTCATGACTTTACATTCATTAATATGATGACTGTTACTTATTTAATCCACTAACTATGTTTAATTGTTACCCGATTAAATTAATCATGTAACAATTAACTCATTAGGATTTGGGGCACCACGGAAGAAGTTGTTTAGAGAGTTACCATCTCCCGAAATAAACTCTATAAGGTCTTTACCTATTTCATCTATAATCATTACCTATAATTATATCCTAATTCGTAACCTCATGCATCTGCAAAAACCCGGACTTTACTCATGATTCAGTACCACACCAATTTGTTTGATTATTTATTTACTAGCTAATTAAAATGTAGAAAACAGGATAACATACACACATAATACATGAGAAGAAAGGTCGCTAGTGGACTGACAAAATATGGCAGCTTATACACAACAAATGAAGAGGGGTGGGGAGGAGAGAGAGAGAGAAAAGGGACACTTATCGTGGATACATTCTAGAACTGTCCTCACATTAATCATATACCTTGCACACGAACGCCGCCCATTTGGAATAAGAAATCATTAATGTATTTACGTGTTAATGCCGTTAATGCCCTCCTTCGGAAGAATGTTGGTTTGGCCTTTCAGTGGCACGCTAGAAGGCTCGGGTGTCAAAAAGGGGGGGTCCCACCTTTTCCGTCTTCTTACTGTCACACTCTGATCTGTTTCACCTATCTTTGTGCTTGTCTCCACCCTCACCAGGTGTCTCCAATCTCCCCTCATTATCCCCTGTGTATTTATACCTGTGTTCTCTGTCTGTTGCCAGTTTGTTTTGTTCGTCAAGCCTACCAGCGTTTTCCCCCTTGCTCCTGTCTTTTCTATAGTTCCTGTTTTTGACCATTGTGCCTGCTCCTGAGCCTGCCTGCCATCCTGTACCTTGCCCCACCACATTGGATTATTAACCTCTGCCTGCCCTGACCCTGAGACTGCCTGTCGTTCTGTACCTTTTGGACTCTGATCTGGATTACTGACCTCTGCCTGCCCTTAACCTGTCGTTTTGCCTGCCCCGTTCTATTAAATAAACTTTTGTTACTTTGACACTGTCTGCATCTGGGTCTTTCCTAAATGTGATACTTACGTCTTTTCACTCTGGACGATGCGCCTAGGGTGATGGTTAGCCAGATGCGTCAACGGTTCCCCTTGGTGATGATATTAGGAACATACTGTGATTTGAGACTCGTAGTAGGATAGGATGGTTTGCAGCGTAGTATGATGGTCCAACTTCAATTAACTTTTCTCAACATCTGACTGAGCTTCTAGCCTACACCTTGTGTTGATTATTCAAGGTTCAGGATCCAGACCACTTTACACACACAGCAACAACCTGGCAATGTTCTGGTCTTATATGTTAATTCTTAGTCAGTCCTTTTAAGCACTCTGGTCGAAAAGGACAGTTCCATCACACTGACAAGCTCTTCTGACCTCACACGTGGCTACTTAATGTGCAAAGGATATGATTAGAAGTTATTTTTATGACTCCACATTCCTATCTTAACAAAAATACTTCCATAAATAGTCATATCACATAGACAACGTATTGGATTGAAACTTCACAGACAAAGGGGGTATCCTTCCCAAATTACAGTATTTTGTCTGTGCAGTTTTTACTGACATCACAAAATGAAAAACAATATTACATTCGTTTTCTACATCTCCCCACTGACCATTCTCCCCCACCAATCTGACCCATTCTGACCTTCACAGGACAGTCATGACACAGCCCTCTGGGCACACCACGCTGTTTATGGATATTGGGTCATATTTGGTTGAGACGATGATAAATTACAACCTATATTTTCCCACTCAAAAAGACAGCAAATAGTTTGTTGAATTTCCAATGTGTTGTCACTATGTTTTCAACAATATAAAAGCACAACCAAATTCCAATGGAAAAGACAATGTCAGATTTTTGGTTAAGTTGTCACCCAAATGTCTATCACTGCGTTTCAACCATTTAAAAGCACAGCAAAGTTAAAATGGGAATACAATGTTAGATATTTTGTTTACTTATACAACATATTCATGTGTTGTCACTGTGAGCCATCTAATAGCAGAACTAAATTACCTGGATTGCAGTTGAGATTACATTAAAAGTAGGCCTACATTGTGCAAGTGATCAATGGCATTCGAGATACTGTGCAGATTATTACAGCAATTGTGAAGATCTCCACAGGCCTGCAACGACCTATGCATGCTATCTTATATAATAATAAAGATAGTTACAGTAACCTCAATGTGGCCATGGATGTGTTACTCATTTTAAGGTCGAATGTTACATCAAATCAAATTGTATTGGTCACATACACACATTAGTTTGTAAGATAGCATTAACTTTAGGCTATTTACTGTATTACAAAAGTAATATTGAATTGTGTTTGGTTTAAAACAAATCCAAATATCAACATTTATAGGAGATGGAACTATCAAAGCAGTAGATACATCTCAGTCACTGCCTTAATCCCATTCTTTAAATTGTGTTATAGGTTGAGTTGGAGATGTGCATCCAAGATAACATTTCTTAACTAAACAAGCTAGTAGGCTATTTATTGTATTTCAAAAGTGATCTTGAATTGTACTTGGTTTTCAATGCAACCAAATATCAACATTTGAAGGAGATTTTTCTTTTGCTTGGATAGTTGCTTGGATAGTTCCACTGACTTAGTCTGGCTTTTATTCCAGTTTGTCTAATTATTAATTGATATGTTGGATTCACATCTTCATCTCAAACAAAAATCTAAATGAAAGAATACGACTTAATCAAATCAAACTTTAAATGCACTTTAAATTAAGTTTGATTTGATTTTAGTCCTAGTCTTTAACTTTGATTTTTGGTTGCATTGACAACCAAACACAATCCAGTATCATTAAATATACATTTTGAAATCAACCAGATCTTGAAACCTTAGGCCTGTTGTATTGTATTTTAGTTTCATTCTAGGTTAAATTGAAACGATAGCTGTTGATGACTTTGCAAATGCTATATAGGCCTAAATACACTGAAAAAATACAGTATGTCTAATTTAGCATAAAGATCCCTGTTGGTGTTCATTAATTTCCGTCTGTGTAGAGTATCATAATCGCAATCATGTGTCTCTTCTGGGAAACTTGACAGGCATGCACCAGAATAGGAATTCAAGGTTATAAAATACACCTCACTGGGAAATGTTCAGCTTTGGAGCGAGGGGGGGTTTCAATTCTTGCAAAGCACGCTCCCTGATGTCACTTTGCTCAGAAAGAAGATTAACAGAGGTGTTTGTGAAACTATAAACATAACATCTCAATGTACCCTGTATTTTATGACTTCTGGTGTCTGCTGATCAATCACAACTATATTCAAACTTGTACGTAATTGCAATTCAGTATGGACCGTTGGTTTGATCAATTGGTTTGATCTATTATCAAAATGAACTTAGAACTTGTAGATGACTTTATATCGGTTTTTCAATTCAGTAAATAACACGTCTGTACATTTAGAAACACAAGACAAGGGAAACTTTACAGGACACATGGAGGAGAGTGTGGTATGTGTCTGTGAACAAGAATAGTTGGATAGTTGGGAAACAAAACAAAGTAACTCAACTAGAGAACATGGGCAGCTTCCTGTCTCTGATTTGACCCGTATCTTATCTCCACTGTTGCCTGTTGCCTGTAAACATTCATTAGACCTACGGTGGAAGAGGTTGAAAAAGACACCTGACAAACTTGGCCCCGATTACCTTGATGGGCTTAGTATTATGTGCATTTGTGTGCGTGCGTGCGTGCATCATTCACTTAATGTGACCATCTGTGTGCATGAGTCCTCCAATCCTACTTGATCCGTTTAGCTCCTCAGTCTCTCTAGCTCCGTTTCGTTGGGGAGGACTGCATAGCTTCCAGAAGCCTCAGCCGGACTGCACATCCACGAAACCCAGAAGAATGTTAACAATTATAGATAGTCGGTATGAGCCATCTATTGAAGAACCCAGTGAAGAAGATTGACTGAGAAGCTGAATTGCTGTCAAGTTTTTGTAAGATACGCACCCTGCTGAACACAGAAGTTTTCAAAGGCAATCAAACATACGCACCAATGGATGAGCAAGACTATCCACACGTAAGAGGTTAAAGATTTGGTTCTGTATCTCTTTATTGAAATTACATCGTAAACGAAGAACTTAAATCAAAATTATTTTTCCGACATCTGGACGTAAAAATGGGCTGTTCCCCATCCAAGGGTCAGCTTTTCCCCGGGGTCGCAGATGGGATCCACATGGATCCGCTGCCAGGACCACCAAAGTTGGGTGACATCAAACCTGTTGAGGGAGAAAACCAAGATATTGACGATATGGATATTGACAAAGAATTAGAGGAATTCTCATTATCAGAGGTGAATCCTATGGCCCCTCTGGGCAAAGTGTCGGACATGGCCCCCAACACAGTCGTTGTGTCAAACCCAGGGGCTGTCTCTGAAATCAAGGTCAAAATTACATCTCAGGTGAGAGACATACAGAGTGAGAAATTACTGGAAAAGCAGGTGAAAAAGGTAGAGCAGCGAAGGAAAAATAAGGGCGTCAAACAGGGTTGCCGAAAAGAAAAGGAGATAAATACCTCCATCATGCAGGGGAAGGTGGACCTCCCCATACACATTGTGAGAGCTCACCAGGCCGCCTACAAATACCTGAACCCCAACATCTCCAAGTGTGAGACCCTGCTGGAGATGCTGGACCAGGTCGCCCAGACCCACCTCTCCCTGCAGCCCATCATAACAGTCATTGTAATGCTCTTCGAGGAGGTCAACCAGGCCCTAGAGGAGATGGCTGATGATGGCGAGCTGATGCTGAAGGAACATGGCAACCACATGGCCTGGCCCTCCGAGACAAGGGCCCCATATCCCATCCCTGCCAAGCTCAGTGCTGACCCATCAGAACCCCAGCCAGACCTGCTGCAGCAGCTGCTCCAGGATTCCACTGAAAAGTTTAAGCTGGTGGGGAGCTCGGTCCAAGGCCTGGGAGACACCGCACTGGAAGATGCGGCAGACTACTTTGCCTCGCTATCTAAACTACTGGGCAAGAGGCTGCAGGCCAAGCGAGCGGTAGAGGAGCGTCTGAGCCAGGTGCTGGCACGCGTGGAGGCAGCCGCCAAGTGCAACCTCGATGACTTGTCTCTTCACAGCGAGGACAGCGGCATTGGGGGAGAGAATGAGTCGCTGACGGGATCAGAGCGTCAACGTCGCCAACGGGGGAGTTCTGGGCCCGGTGGCAGTGCTCGCCCCACACCCCTAAGCCATTCACCTGACAAGGTATGCCTTAATAAAAGTGAGGAGGAAAATGAGGAAGTGGATGAAGATGAGGAGGATGAAGAGAGGTCAGGGAGGGTGCGGTCCAACTCTTCCTCGTCAGACCCCATTCAGACCCCCAAGCGCAGTGAGAGGCAGCCACCCAAACAACCCCAGACCGCTGCCCCCTTGGGCAGGCCAGTGAGACCGCCACACTCACAGTCCATAGAATCTTTTGATGTTCAGGAGCTGCAATACAAAGATCTGGACCAGCGGATGGGAGACGACACTCTGAGGAGACACTCTTCAGGAAGGAGGAAGGTTTCTAGATATGAACTCAAAGGGTCCGCGAAGGCAAACCAAACACCAACTTCTCTACCAGCGATAGCACCACAACCCCCTGGCCGCAACTCCGTCAAAAGACTCATAAACACATTCAGTGGTGGGACGGATGTTAGACAAGTCCAAAGTCTCACTAGTACACACCTTAGGGGGTCTAGGAGGAGTGAAACTCCAGGTCCTCCCTGGCCAGTGGAAGGCAGGGAGGACCTAGACGTGGACTACCTGCCCCCACCTCCCCCTGAGGTCCTGATGGACAACTCCTATGAGAGCAACGAGGAGAACCCGGATGATCAGGGCGGGGAAGAGGAGGACATCACCAGTAGGGGCCACCCTGTGCCACACCAAACAAGCACCACCTGTCAGCGCCTGAGGGCCTCGTTGCAGACCATGACGGTTCTGCCCAACCGTGGCAGTGTCGGACCAATCAGGCAAGATACCATGGTGAGGGGAGATCATCAGGCTACATCACTATACAGCCAGGCCTGCAAGATCATCCACCTGCGCAATGCAACTGAATCCACTCCTACAAGACCTGATCAGGGGGTTCGAGGACCCCTTAGAGCTGGGGTGAGCCTCAGGCAAGGAAGCAGCAACCCCGATGGGGGAGAGTATTACCCCGCCAGCATGCCACCAACCATCCCAACAGTCTACAGAGTTCGCCTACCACCCTCTTGTCCATCTATTCACCAAGAACTACCAATCCCCCTTGCTTTATCACAGCCTAATCCACCTTCACGTCCATCATCACCCCGGGTCCTGAGATTGAGCACAAAGAAGAGTGGTGAAGAAGACAGGTCACCCTCAGTGTCCTTCAATGATGCCCGATCGGTGTTCTGTCAAAATAGCCAATCGAACTCCCAGATCTGGACCCCCTCCTGTAGTTCTACGCTACCCAGGGCCTATGGTGAGCCCTCCCGGGGAAGGCTGTCCACACGAGGGTCCCAGACTGTCAGTAGGCGCAGCCAGTCTGACCAGAGACCCAGCCTGATGACACAACGAGACGAGTCCCTTGTCCCAGGCACATCACAGGCCAGGACTGGAGGAAGTGCGTCAAATATCACCAATAACAGTGAGAGGTGAGTGTCTCCCTTTACTCCCTGGGTCTAGCTAAAAGTTCAATGCACCTTACGTGATGATCAAACATGCTCCGGGAGGCGTCCGCGTGCACCATCGTGCGCATGTTAAATTTGTCATTTTAAAACGCAAATTGATAATTTGAAAACCGATTTGCAATTATGTTAGCACAGCTGAAAACTGTTGTTCTGATTAAAGAAGCAATAAAACTGGCCTTCTTTAGACTAGTTGACATCTGGAGCATCAGCATTTTTGGGTTCGATTACAGGCTCAAAATGGCCAGAAACTCACTAGTCTATTCTTGTTCTGAGAAATGAAGGCTATTCCATGCAAGGAATTGCCAAGAAACTGAAGATCTAACCAGAATAGAAAGAGGTGGGAGGCCCCGGTGCACAACTTAGCAAGACGACAAGTACATTAGAGTGTCTAGTTTGAGAAACAGACGCCTCACAAATCCCCAACTGGCAGCTTCATTAAATAGTACCCGCAAAAGATCAGTCTCAACTTCAACAGTGAAGAGGCGACTCCGGGATGCTGGCATCTGTTTTTTTTTTTTACCCAATATCCTGTTAGCAGTGTTTCCATCACCCACACACCCTACCTACTGGCTCCAGATTTAACTTGAAAACCACGTTTTGGCATAATCCTGAAAAGATTAGATCTCCTTCCCCACTGCATCTCTCAGCTACCTGGCCCGCTACCCCACATAATCCACCCATGCACTGAAGCCTATTCTTTTCCTGTTGTTTTATAGGATGGTCAAGGGTCTTGTGACGGAAGGGGAGAACCAATCAGATCCAAGTGATGCTGCTCCTACTGACTTGAACCCTGAGCAGTAGTTCATGGCAGCCTGCCAGGGCAGAATCTACCAAGCGAATTAGAGGGTGATGATTGAGCATAGAAAGGGATTATGGATTAGGACTCTGAAAGCTAGTTTTTCCGTCTCTTCTAATGAGAGAAGTGTGTTAGGTTGCAATGGAGAAAAATATTAAATACATGTGTTGGTTCTATAACTTCCTCTGAAATCTTAAGTTTTACAGTAATTACTGAAAACGTTATTCCAACAACAATAAAATGTACTAAATTAGGATTTGTTGTAGATTAATAATGATATAATATATGATAATAATAATATTTGCAATCTGTCAATACATTGGTGAAAATAAAAATGTATGATTGACTATGACTAATTATATACTGGTAAAATTATTTGTTTCCTGTTCATGTCATACTGTTTTTGAATTAGCATTTGTGTTTGAACTGTTGCCATTTTTGTTATACAGTAACTACAGTGTTTGCTTATAAATGTTGTTTTATTATTGTTATTCATAGTCACCTTTTTGTATTTTGTTTAATTCTACTTCTTTCTAACTTTGTTCCTAAGAAATGTTGTACATTTTTTTTGTCTGTGCTTCATGAGAAGAGCAGTGACTTAAACAACACATTACCTCACCCAGCCATAAATAGCTTCCTGATTCCTCTCACATACAGTTCTCTGTGAGCATGAGTCCCAGTGTCACGTTTGTCGAAATGATTGGACCAAGGTGCAGCGTGCGTAGAGTTCCACATATTTTAATTAATAGAAACTCGACGGACGAACAGCTACTCGTGTGCACACAGGCAACTAACTGTAGACAAGATCCCATAAAGCACAATGAGGAAATGGCTGCCTAAATATGATCCCCAATCAGAGACAACGATAAACAACTGTCTCTGATTGGGAACCATACCAGGCCAAAATAAACCATTAATCACCTAGATGACCCACCCTAGTCACTATCACGCCCCAACCAACAGAGAATAAACAGCTCTCTATGGTCAGGGCGTGACACCCAGTGGCATTATGTACCCATTATTTTAGAGGGGGCACAAAGTATGTGAGGATTGAGGGGGGTAGTCAAACACCTGAAACAGCCTTTTCCATAATAATTATGCCTAATGTTTACCTGTTCAATTGAATTAATGATACACATTGATTATTTAGGAACTTTTATGCCTTACGAGTTTAGTACAACTGCTACACTGGTATACAGTATCATGATCCAATAGTTAAAACATGCCAGCTAAGACGCTTAGACAACTTGATTAACTTGATTGCCTGAAATTGCTTGGTAGCTAGTTAGGATGTTGGGAGATTGGGAACCTATCCAGCTGTCTAGCTAGCAAGCTAGGTGGCCAGTATTACAGATACACAACACAATGTATTAGTTGTATTTATTCAAGAAGGAATCAATATGGTACATATGGTAGCTTGATCAAATTAATTTACAAATATACCTCTTACGAGTCCTGCCCATCACCTGCAGCTAAAATCAGATCAAACCCCCATGTGTGTGTCACTCGACACTCTCTCTCCTCTTCCACTGATGATAATATCTGCACGCACTAGATACTAGAGTATCTAGAATCCTACCTAGCATGTCTTTGCTCCGTGGTGCACCTTGGAAGGAACCACTTACTAGGGAGAATGGGGGGCTATTCTTTGTCTGGTCCAGTCAGTGCACTCCCTCCACAAAATACAGCTGACAGATCACGTTATAAATAATTGTGATAAAACGTGGGCTAAAATCAAGTTTAGTTATTAATAATTAAATAAAATTTAAAAGTCAAATCTGAGGCGGCACATGCCCTTGTGCCCCCTATGGGCATGACACCTTTGGCATGACAATCATTATAGGTTATATTCTGTTGTTATAGGTTATACACTTGTTTTTTAATTGACCTGATAATGGAGTATGTCTTCCTCAGGAAAGAGTAAACTGCTCATTTTCGAAAACAATTTGAATTGATACGGAATTTGAATTATCTATTTACTATATTGCAGAGCTTAAAAAGCCATACAAAATATGTTTTTCAACAACAGGTTAAGGTAAATAATATCAAAGGCTGCACTGAAATCTAAGAGTACAGCTCCCACAAACTTCTTACTATCAATTTCCTTCAACCAATCATCAGTAATTTGTGTCAGTGCAGTACGTTGAGTGCCCTTCTCTATAAGCATGCTGAGTGTCTGTTGTTAATTTGTTTACAGAAAAATAGCATTATATTTGATCAAACACAATTTTTCCCAAAAGTTTGCAAAGAGCCGGCAGCAAGCTGGTTGGTCAACTGATATAACCAGTAAAGGGTGCTTTACCATTCTTGGGAACGGAATTACTTTGGTTTCCCTCCAGGTCAGATTAAAAATAGGACTGGCAATATAGTCTGCTACCATGTTCAGTAGCTTTCCATTTAAGTATTCAATACTGAATGCTGATTGGTTAAAAGCGCATTCCAGGCTGTGTCTAATTCCACAAATTAGCACTGGTTAAATCTATGACGTTAAAATACCTATTTACTCTGTTCCATCTGACTGCGCAATCCACTGTATCATCAGCTCTCCACTATAAAAAGAATCTAGACATTATCTCACATTTCTTTTACACTAATATTTAGTTTTCAACAGCAGAGATTTGTATAAACCTTGCTGTCTGTCTCTCCGACATGTACAACATTGTTTAAATGTTACATTTCAAACTGTCCCATTGTAATGACCGTGTAGGGGTCGGGAGTCGGGACGAGAGAGAGGCAGGCAGCGTTTCTCAGCCAGTCGAAATCATGAATCAGCTGGCATCATTTTTTATGGATATATACAAAGAAATGTAAATTGAAAAAAAGGTCAAACGAAACAGTCTTTCCAGCTTCAGTTTGAAGTTAGTGTTAGAGCTCTGTGTGGTTGGCTAGTTCCTCTGAAAAGTGTCCTAACAAGAGAGCACATTTTCTATGGCAGGTGAAATAGTGCCTCATCAGCTCATTGTTATAGACTTATCCAAATACATGTCACTAAAAAACAGCTTAATAAACAAATGCAGCTGCTGCTTTTATTCTGTCTACGCTGTTTAACGTAACTAAATTAGTTGGCTAGCTAGCAAGCAAGGGATAAGAATGTTGCCAGCCAGTATGGCAATGGAACATTTAGAACGAACGTCTGGGTCGCGTCCGTAAACACAGAACAAAAAGACTGAACGACTGGGTCGCATCTCTGGCAACGGAACCAATAGAACGAACGACCAGCCGGCTTGGGTAGCAACCCTAGATTTGTTTCGGGACTATATCTGGAAGGAAGGATGAAATAGTAATAACTAAATAACGTTTTTAATTATAATATGTGAATCATTATTTAATTACGTTGTTAACCTGTTGTATAAAAGTGATAATGCCCTAGAAGCCTGTGTTTGGTGGATATATTGGCACCTTTTGCCGGCCCGAGACAAACAACAGTCAAAAGTTTGGACACACCTACTCATTCAAGGGTTTTTCTTTCTTTTTACTATTTTCTACATTGTAGAATAATGGTGAACACATCAAAACTATGAAATAACAAATATCATGTAGTAATCAAAAAAGTGTTAAACAAATCAAAATATTTTAGATTTTAGATTCTTAATTCAAAAGGCACTCGCACATCTGAGCAATCTTTTTTGCAGGTGCATGGTAACAGTTGAACAAGATGAAGGAAAAAGGAACCCGCACACTGCTCTTGATAGTATCACTGAGCTTTAATAAACTTACGTATCGGCCTCACGGCCTTCGTCAGAACTTTTGTGATTTTTTTTTAAGTTAGCACCCTTATGTAGACCTAGCCGGACCCACATTCGTTCCACGCATCGAAGTGGTCGGAGGCAAAGGAAAAACAAATAAGTGCTACCAACTATAACAATATGCATTTCATAAATATTCAAATAAAGTGTGTAAATAAGACGTATTCAAACACGTCTGTAAAACCACAATGAGGACATAGACCTACCGAGCAAGTTTTCATTAATTATTGGGTACATCATATGAAAAACGTCAGAGTAATCTGAAATGGGGGCATAATTCATATTCTCATTTACAACATAACATACATAGGCATTTCATCATTAAGACCTTTAGGAAATAATGTCTGGAGGATAAAAATCCAAAAACATTCTCTTTTACTCAGAGTATTATTAATATCTCCTCCCCTGTCTGATATCTTAACTTTCTCTATGCCACAAAATCTGATGGTATAAATGTCATGCTTTAAATCATTCAAATTTACTGCAACTGGTTAATCCCTGTCGTTTCTCCTGATTGAACTTTTATGTTCTCTGATTCTCTGTTTGAAAGAACGTGAGGTTTTACCTACATAGCACAGCCCACATGGGCATTTAATAATGTAAATAACATGGGTGGTGGAACACGTATGTGGGTGCAGAAATATTCACACTTCATCATATTGTTGCACTGTGCGCATCCTCTGCATTTATAGCTACCATTTGGAAGAGGGCGTAAAATAGATTTTAGATTCTTCAAAGTAGCCACCCTTTGACTTGATGACAGCTTTGCACATTCTTCGAATTCTCTCAACCAGCTTCACCCGGAATGCTTTTCCAACAATCTTGAAGGAGTTCCCACATATGCTGAGCACTTGGTGGCTGCTTTTCCTTCACTCTGCGGTTCAACTCATCCTAAACCATCTCAACTGGGTTGAAGTCGGGTGATTGTGGAGGCCAGGTCATCTGATGCAGCACTCCATCACTCTCCTTCTTGGACAAATAGCCCTTACACAGCCCGGAGGCGTGTTGGGTCATTGTCCTGTTGAAAAACAAAGGATAGTCACACTAAGCACAAATCAGATGGGATGGTGTATTGCTGCAGAATGCTGTGGTAGCCATGCTGGTTAAGTGTGCCTTGAATTCTAAATAAATCACAGACAGTGTCACCAGCAAAGCACCCCTACACCATCACACCTCCTACTGCATGCTTCATGGTGGGAACCACACATGTAGAGATCATCCGTTCACCTACTCTGTGTCCCACAAAGACACGGAGGTTGGAACCAAAACTCTCAAATATGGAATCATCAGACCAAAGGAGAGATTTCCACCGGTCTAATGTCTATTGCTCGTGTTTCTTGGCCCATGCAAGTCTCTTCTTCTGATTGGTGTCCTTTAGTAGAGGTTTATTTGCAGTAATTTGACCATGAAGGCCTGCTTCACGCAGTCTCCTCTGAACAGTTGATGTTGAGATGTGTCTGTTACTTGAACTGTGTGAAGGAATTATTTGGCCTTTAATTTCTGAGGTTGGTAACTCTAATGAACTTATCCTCTGCAGCAGAGGTAACTCTGGGTCTTCCTTTCCTGTGGCCTCCTCCTCATGAGAGCCAGTTTCATCGTAGCACTTGATGGTTTTTGCAACTGCACTTGAAGAAACTTTCCCATTTGGCAGATTGACTGACCTTCATGTCTTAAAGTAACTTGGGACTGTCATTTCTCTTTGCTTATTTGAGCTGTTCTTGCCATAATAATGACTTGGTCTTTTACCAAATAGGGCTGTCTTCTGTACCTTGTCACAACACAACTGATTGGCTCAAGTGGCCGGGGACTTTAATGCAGGGCAACTTAAATCAATTTGACCTAATTTCTATCAGCATGTTAAATGTGCAACCAGAGGGGAAAAAAAACTCTAAACCACCTTTACTCCACACACAGAGACACGTACGAAGCTCTCCTTCCCCCTCCATTTGGCAAATCTGACCATAATTATATCCTCCTGATTCCAGCTTACAAGCAAAAAATGAAGCAGATGAAGCAGATGCTAAGACTGGAATTTGTTGAAAACAAATTGGCTCCCTATTTATAAAGAAGATGGAGAACAAGCTAGGAAGTTAAAATATGGGAGTTTGGTGCAGGTAAAGCCTACTAGTGCAAAAATAATATTGCTATTTTGTCAAAACAATACAACATCAAAAATAATATCCTAATTTTGAACTATTGATTTTTAAGCACCTCTAGTGGTAAAGGAATGTGTTTTTTATCAAAACATATATTTTTAGGATGTTTAATTACATCATTCCTACTCAATCATTAATTCCATTTAATTCAACCATACATACAGTGTAGGCCCTCCGTGTTATTTACATGTCTAACCTATCACTCAATTCCACATTCTTGAAACGTCTAACAGTGGGGATCGTAAGGGCCTGCTTTTTCACACATTTATAGCTCCAACAGTATTATTTACCAGGGAAAGTTGTCATAGATCCTTCTGCACCTAATCCTCTACTCTGCCAGGGTCCTGTGTCACTTAACTGAGTAGGCTTTCTGACAGTTGAAGCCTCCATTGCAATGCACACCTCCTCGGCATTGGTTATACACTTATAACTAACATACTCTCCTAGTGCTTTCGGTTACATTTTTTTGTGAACCCCTCCTACCTGCCAACTTTAGGGAGTGTCATACTTCGCTGTCAATTGTCTCGACTTGCCACAGTCAGCTTTGGGAGCGCCTATCCCAAGCTATTCGGCCTGTGAATTTGCCTGCTGTCAATTTGGTCTTTCACTGCAAAATGACAGAAAAAGGACTTACGGATGAGGCTGTGTCCGCAGCGTGCAAAGAAGGGGACCCTATCACCCAGGTTAGTGTCACGCAGTAGAATGTCTAGCATTTCTTTGTCACTTATTCACTGTAGGTTTATTTTACTCGCTTGACACAGTCTGTCTCACCAAACCTGTTGTTGAGCAAGAGTCTCCGGCCTCAGCTATGTGAGCTGTAGGCTATGTAGCCAAGCCCCTATAGCAAATACCAATGGAAAAAAACATTTAGGGAACTAGTCCCAGGCCTTAGAATGTAATTACTTATACTGAGTAATGTATTGGCTCTAGTTTAAGTTCTTCTTTTTCTTCTAGAGTTGCAAGCTGAGAACATAGCTGAGAAGTAAGGGGGTCAAGACATATTTTGCAAGCAACAACTCGTCCCGACACTCCCCCTTCTTCTCTTTGTCTCCCTCTGTCCCTCCCCAGGATTACGTGTTGCAGCAAACTATGCTGAGGGTGAAAGACCCACTCAAGTCTTTAGACTTCTACACACGCATCATGGGCATGACGTGAGTCCCAGACGTCTCTCTCACACAAAGATGAAGGGGCTTCGGGCCTAGTACCCTACCCTTCTAGATGAGTTCTCATTCTCTTGAACAAGAAATAGTGATTTATATATGTTTATGACTAAAACTTCTCCCATGTGTTTCTACCTTTGTGGTTAATGTGGCCCTATCCATTTTAACTTTATGTAGAGTGATCGGTTTGAACTGGATGCTTCAGAGTTATGAGAAATTACCCTCTGCTTTTGCATGTGATGTAGTGACCTTTTCATTGATCCTTGAGGGTTGTATTCTCCATCTTCACCTCCAATTGTCCCACCAGTTGAACCAGTTGTGATTGCTATTTGCCTCAGGTTGCTGCAGAAAATAGACTTCCCATCAATGTGCTTCACACTCTACTTCCTGGGTTATGAGGAAAAGAAGGAAATCCCTGCAGACATAAAGGACAAAACAGCATGGACTTTCTCCCGACGAGCCACCATTGAACTCACACAGTAGGCACCCCACTTAAAACCTCACTGGGCACACATTGGTTCAATCAACGTTGTTTCCATGTTATGAAATTATGTTAAACCAACGTGGAATAGAATGAATAAATTGATGTCTGTGCCCTCTGGGTCAGCACACAAGCACATAGATTTCAGATCTGCTAGTAAGTAGAACTATGAAGTGAACTGTAAAAATTGAATATAATAGAAGATGATCCAGTAACATCAAACCAGGGGTGTCCAACAGGCAGATCGCCAAGCTATCAGTAGCTCGTGGGCTGTCAATGAGTAACTCTTTAAGTATCCCATTCATAGATGTTAAATAAAGATTTCACCCAAAAACGATCTTTCGGTATTTGTTTCATTAGTTGTCCCTCTGTCTTCCGTCTGTCTTCTGAAAACAATCGCTGTATTTTTGTTTTGTTACTATGTTCATTAGAAACTATGGTTCCTACCCTGTCGCAATACTATGATGGTGATGACATATTTTTCTCTTTACTCTCTTCTCTTTCAGCAACTGGGGCTCTGAATCAGATGAAAATCTATCTTATCACAACGGAAACGCTGAGCCAAAAGGTTTTGGTGAGAAAACGATATAATCTTTTAAATTCAACCTTTTGAATGTGGTACTGATCAGCCATTTTCCTTTTCCACCATGAGGCAATTTCCCATTATTTAAATGTTTCCTCTCCACTCTATCATACAGGGCACATCGGAATTGCTGTACCTGATGTTTATGCAGCCTGCAAAGTATTTGAAGAAAAAGGAGTAACATTTGTTAAGAAGCCAGATGATGGTATTTATTTTTTATCTTCCCTGACATAACCCTCTCACACAATTATTTAGTGTTATGGTCAGGGTCTCTCTGAAAAACGCATTTGTGTGTAGGATACATAACAATTTACTTTCATCTCTATCAGTCTGCTTTATCTGTATTCTCTCAATTTGTAGATGCAACATTCAAAGTTCTTTCTCCACACAGGTAAAATGAAGGGACTGGCCTTTATACAGGATCCTGATGGATACTGGATTGAGATTTTGAGTCCAAACAACATGTTCACCGTAACGTCATCCAAGCGTCAAACTGAGATAGTACAAACTGACTTGGTCAGAAAAAGGATGTGATGAAAAAGTAAGAGAGAAATTGGAGGAACCAAAGGGTGTTATGTAAGGAAATTAAGAGGTGAAGATTGAGTATTTGCTTACGATTGGGATCACATACAGATACCCGCTGAAGGCCTACTTAAAATAACAATAGCGGAAGTATATTTTAATATATTACAAATATACTGACGTATACTTAAATATACTACAAGTTAATATAATATACTGCAAATACGAGATGTACTTTTCTAGTATATCTTAGGTTTACTATACATATTATATCATTACACTTCAATACAATTATTACAAGTGTACTTAAAATGCATTGATTTTCAGTCTTTAAACTATATGTTACCTATCATTACACTTAACACACTTATTACAATTGTATTTTTAATTAATTGTTTTCAGTGTTTTAGTATACTATATGTTCATTATCATTACACTTAAACACACTTACAAATACTTCATATACTTTAATTGTACTTTAGTATATTCATTAAAAATACACTTAGAGTTGTTTTTAAGTTGAACCATTGATTTGTTTAATGAAACTCTGCTGTGAGTGATCAAGTACACTATAAGTATAATTTCAGTGCCAAAAAATATGTTTTGAGGTACTTTCTGAATTCCTGTTCATAAGAGTGCAGAGAAAGAGAAAGTTGACAATGATAATAATTGTTTATTCCACATAAGGAAACATGCACAGGTGAGGAACATGCTTCCTGAGAGTATACTTTTTCATATCTCAAGAAAATATACTTAAAGAAAACTCCACCCAAAAACTATCTGTTGATATATGTTTCATGAGTCCATTGTTGATATTGTCCCACAATAATTTGCATGTCAGCAATCACGTTTTCAAGATATATAACTTTAAAAATACAGAAATACAACCGGTATGATGTATTTTGTATAGTTGAAAGAGATGGGGCAAAAGGAGTGGCAGACTTACTGCAAATTGAGAAATGATGTGAATAAACTACAACAACAAAAAATAAGAAACTGTATTATGAAACCAAGAATCAATGAAATAAAGAATGATGGAAAAAAACTTGAGTACTTTAAATGAAATTATGGGCAGAAAGACAAAATAAACTCCATCTTTCATCAAATCAGATGGCTTACAGTGGGGCAAAAAAGTATTTAGTCAGCCACCAATTGTGCAAGTTCTCCCACTTAAAAAGATGAGAGAGGCCTGTAATTTTCATCATAGGTACACTTCAACTATGACAGACAAAATGAGAAAAAAAATCCAGAAAATCATATTGTAGGATTTTTAATGAATTTATTTGCAAATTATGGTGGAAAATAAGTATTTGGTCAATAACAAAAGTTTATCTCAATACTTTGTTATATACCCTTTGTTGCCAATGACAGAGGTCAAACGTTTTCTGTAAGTCTTCACAAGGTTTTCACACACTGTTGCTGGTATTTTGGCCCATTCCTCCATGCAGATCTCCTCTAGAGCAGTGATGTTTTGGGGCTGTTGCTGTGCAACACAGACTTTCAACTCCTTCCAAAGATTTTCTATGGGGTTGAGATCTGGAGACTGGCTAGGCCACTCCAGGACTTTGAAATGCTTCTTACGAAGCCACTCCTTCGTTGCCCGGGCGGTGTGTTTGGGATCATTGTCATGCTGAAAGACCCAGCCACGTTTCATCTTCAATGCCCTTGCGGATGGAAGGAGGTTTTCACTCAAAATCTCACGATACATGGCCCCATTCATTCTTTCCTTTACACGGATCAGTCATCCTGGTCCCTTTGCAGAAAAACAGCCCCAAAGCATGATGTTTCCACCCCCATGCTTCACAGTAGGTATGGTGTTCTTTGGATGCAACTCAGCATTCTTTGTCCTCCAAACACGACGAGTTTAGTTTTTACCAAAAAGTTATATTTTGGTTTCATCTGACCATATGACATCCTCCCAATCTTCTTCTGGATCATCCAAATGATCTCTAGCAAACTTCAGACGGGCCTGGACATGTACTGGCTTAAGCAGGGGGACACGTCTGGCACTGCAGGATTTGAGTCCCTGGCGGCGTAGTGTGTTACTGATGGTAGGCTTTATTACTTTGGTCCCAGCTCTCTGCAGGTCATTCACTAGGTCCCCCCGTGTGGTTCTGGGATTATTGCTCACCGTTCTTGTGGTAATTTTGACCCCACGGGGTGAGATCTTGCGTGGAGCCCCAGATCGAGGGAGATTATCAATGGTCTTGTATTTCTTCCATTTCCTAATAATTGCTCCCACAGTTGATTTCTTCAAACCAAGCTGCTTACCTATTGCAGATTCAGTCTTCCCAGCCTGGTGCAGGTCTACAATTTTGTTTCTGGTGTCCTTTGACAGCTCTTTGGTCTTGGCCATAGTGGAGTTTGGAGTGTGACTGTTTGAGGTTGTGGACAGGTGTCTTTTATACTGATAACAAGTTCAAACAGGTGCCATTAATACAGGTAACGAGTGGAGGACAGAGGAGCCTCTTAAAGAAGAAGTTACAGGTCTGTGAGAGCCAGAAATCTTGCTTTTTTTTGTAGGTGACCAAATACTTATTTTCCACCATAATTTGCAAATAAATTCATTAAAAATCCTACAATGTGATTTTCTGGATTTTTTTTCCTCATTTTGTCTGTCATAGTTGAAGTGTACCTATGATGAAAATTACAGGCCTCTCTCATCTTTTTAAGTGGGAGAACTTGCACAATTGGTGGCTGACTAAATACTTTTTTGCCCCACTGTACAGTGCCTTGCGAAAGTATTCGGCCCCCTTGAACTTTGCGACCTTTTGCCACATTTCAGGCTTCAAACATAAAGATATAAAACTGTATTTTTTTGTGAAGAATCAACAACAAGTGGGACACAATCATGAAGTGGAACGACATTTATTGGATGTTTCAAACTTTTTTAACAAATCAAAAACTGAAAAATTGGGCGTGCAAAATTATTCAGCCCCCTTAAGTTAATACTTTGTAGCGCCACCTTTTGCTGCATTTACATCTGTAAGTCGCTTGGGGTATGTCTCTATCAGTTTTGCACATCGAGAGACTGACATTTTTTCCCATTCCTCCTTGCAAAACAGCTCGAGCTCAGTGAGGTTGGATGGAGAGCATTTGTGAACAGCAGTTTTCAGTTCTTTCCACAGATTCTCGATTGGATTCAGGTCTGGACTTTGACTTGGCCATTCTAACACCTGGATATGTTTATTTTTGAACCATTCCATTGTAGATTTTGCTTTATGTTTTGGATCATTGTCTTGTTGGAAGACAAATCTCCGTCCCAGTCTCAGGTCTTTTGCAGACTCCATCAGGTTTTCTTCCAGAATGGTCCTGTATTTGGCTCCATCCATCTTCCCATCAATTTTAACCATCTTCCCTGTCCCTGCTGAAGAAAAGCAAGCCCAAACCATGATGCTGCCACCACCATGTTTGACAGTGGGGATGGTGTGTTCAGGGTGATGAGATGTTTTGCTTTTACGCCAAACATAACGTTTTGAATTGTTGCCAAAAAGTTAAATTTTGGTTTCATCTGACCAGAGCACCTTCCACATGTTTGGTGTGTCTCCCAGGTGGCTTGTGGCAAACTTTAAACAACACTTTTTATGGATATCTTTAAGAAATGGCTTTCTTCTTGCCACTCTTCCATAAAGGTCAGATTTGTGCAATATACGACTGATTGTTGTCCTATGGACAGAGTCTCCCACCTCAGCTGTAGATCTCAGCAGTTCATCCAGTGATCATGGGCCTCTTGGCTGCATCTCTGATCAGTCTTCTCCTTGTATGAGCTGAAAGTTTAGAGGGACGGCCAGGTCTTGGTAGATTTGCAGTGGTCTGATACTCCTTCCATTTCAAGATTATCACTTGCACATTGCTCCTTGGGATGTTTAAAGCTTGGGAAATCTTTTTGTATCCAAATCCGGCTTTAAACTTCTTCACAACAGTATCTCGGACCTGCCTGGTGTGTTCCTTGTTCTTCATGATGCTCTCTGCGCTTTTAACGGACCTCTGAGACTATCACAGTGCAGGTGCATTTATATAAAGACTTGATTACACACAGGTGGATTGTATTTATCATCATTAGTCATTTAGGTTAACATTGGATCATTCAGAGATCCTCACTGAACTTCTGGAGAGAGTTTGCTGCACTGAAAGTAAAGGGGCTGAATAATTTTGCACGCCCAATTTTTCAGTTTTTGATTTGTTAAAAAAGTTTGAAATATCCAATAAATGTCGTTCCACTTCATGATTGTGTCCCACTTGTTGTTGATTCTTCACAAAAAAATACAGTTTTATATCTTTATGTTTGAAGCCTGAAATGTGGCAAAAGGTTGCAAAGTTCAAGGGGGCCGAATACTTTCGCAAGGCACTGTATTGATCTTGAACCATTTGATGATGCCAATTATTACTTAAATGGCAAAGTGGAAAAACTTAGGCAGCAAATTCCAACAACGAACAGTGAGTCATCGTATTCATGCATAAAAAAACTAATAATGAAAGAAAACCATTGTAAGTTAGATTTTTTTAGTGTGGGAGAGGTGGAAACATTATTGTTATGGATTAATAATGACAAACCTCCTGGATGGAAAGCTACTAAGAACGGTAGCTGACTCTATAGCCACTCCTAAATGTAATATCTTTAATCTGAGCCTAGAGGAAAATGTTTGTCCTCAGGCCTGGAGGGAAGCCAAAGTAATTACGCTACCCAAGAATGGTAAAGCGCCATTTATTGGTTCTAACAGCCGACCTATCAGCTTGCTGCCAGCTCTTAGCAAACTGTCATGTTGCAAAAAATTGATTTTGACCAAATAAATCAAATCAAATTGTATTAGTCACATGCGCCGAATACAACAGGTGTAGTAGACCTTACAGTGAAACGCTTACTTACGAGCCCCAACAATGGAGTTTTAAAAAAGTACAGATAAGAATAAGAAATAAAAGTAACAAGTAGTTAAAGAGCAGCTGTAAAATAAAAATAGCGAAACTATATACAGGGGGGTACCGGCATAGAGTCAATGTGTGGGGGGACCGGTTAGTTGAGGTAATATGTACATGTAGGTAGAGTTATTAAAGTGACTATGCATAGATTATAACAACAGAGAGTAGCAGCGGTGTAAAAGGGGGAGGGGGGCAATGCAAATAGTCTGGGTAGTCATTTGATGAGGTGTTCAGGAGTCTTATGTCTTGGGGGTAGAAGCTGTTTAGAAGCCTCTTGGACCTAAACTTGGCGCTCCGGTACTGCTTGCCATGTGTTAGCAGAGAGAACAGTCTATGACTAGGGTGACTGGAGTCTTTGACAATTTTTAGGGCCTTCCTCGGACACCGTTGGGGCGGTATGCCAATTGGAGTGGGTCTAGGGTTTCTGGGATAATGGTGTTGTGTCACTGGGCAGCTCTCGGCTGTGCTTCCCTTTGTAGTCTGTAATGGTTTGCAAGCCCTGCCACATCCAACGAGCGTCAGAGCCAGTGTAGCACGAGTCAATCTTAGTCCCGTATTGACACTTTGCCGGTTTGATCATTCGTCAGAGGGCATAGCGGGATTTCTTATAAGCTTCCGGGTTAGAGTCCCACTCCTTGAAAGTGGCAGAAAATGGTTGTTACAAGACTGACAGCTATTTTTCAATCTGTATGGCACAGTTGTAAATGTCCTGGTCCTCAAATGAAACTGGTATACTTTCCTATTTATGCTATTTTGTACCTCTGCCAGTTTTGACAGACCAGTTCCCTACCTCCTCCCGCTGCCACCTCCTTTTCCATTTTTGGTGTCATGCTGTAATCAGTTGGTTGTAATCTTGGATTGAGCAGACCTTCCCATACAATTCCAATAGCTCCATGAAAGACAGAACTTTACCATTCCAAATAACTATATCCTTTAAAAACAAAATACCCTTTTCAAACATAAATAAAAGTATTTTATCAACCAGCACAACCATAATATTTGTTATAATATTGGTTATTTTTTCTGGGGGATGAAATTTAAATTGTAACCCGTTCTGCAATGCTTGTTAGAAAAACAGAGATACTTTGAACAAGGTTTAGCTTTCAATTAAACTATTTTTAACTTACATTTTCACAAAATATATTTAAGTACAGTATATTTTCAAAACATATGTGCAGTTGAATTTTATATGAGGGATTCAGACCTACTATGGTGTTGAATGCTGAGCTATAGTCAATGAACAGCATTCTTACATAGGTATTCCTCTTGTCCAGATGGGAGAGAGCAGTGTGCAGTGAGATGGCGATTGCATCATCTGTGGAGCTATTGGGGCGGTAAGCAAATTGAAGTGGGCCTAGGGTGTCAGGTAAGATAGAGCTGATATGATCCTTGACTAGCCTCTCGAAGAACTTCATGATGACAGAAGTGAGTGCTACGGGGCACTTAGTGGGACTATAATTTGTTTTCAACAGGACAATGACACCTCCAGGCTGTGTAAGGACTATTTGATTAAGAAGGAGAGTGATGGTACTGCATCAGATGACCTGGCCTCCACAATCACCCGACCTCAACCCAATTGAGATGGTTTGGGATGAGGTGGACCACAGAGTGAAGGAAAAGCAGCCAACAAGTGCTCAGCATATGTGGGAACTCCTCCAAGACTGTTGGAAAAGCATTACAGGTGAAGCTGGTTGAGAGAATACCAAGATTGTGGAAAGCTGTCATCAAGGCAAAGGATGGCTACTTTGAAGAATTGAACATGTAAAATATATTTTGAACACTTTTTTGGTTACTCCATGATTCTATATGTATTATTTAATAGTTTTGATGTCTTCACTATTATTCTACAATGTAGAAAATAGTAAAAATTCAGAAAAACCCTTGAATGAGTAGGAGTGTCCAAACTTTTGACTGGTACTGTATATATATTCTTTAATCTGCTTGGGTATACTATGGACACCTAAGAAACTGACTAAAAGAAAAGGATGGGATACCCGTAACATACAGAGAAATTATTGGATATATTTGGATGAGACAAACTGAGAATGAAGATGATTTACTAATGCGAGGGTGATTAGCTGCTCCTGATGTTATTTGACTGAGGTTGATCTAATCCCAGCCTGTGTCTGCAATAAACAGAGATGTGGATCATCTTCACGTATTTTCGACATCGCGTTTTTATTCAAATTGTAAAGATTTAGCCAACTAGACCATTCAGTCTATTTATTTGGTAACCATAGCATCAGTAGTTTCCTTATGTAGATTTACAAGAAGTGTGTAATTATTTATTATCATAAATAACTTATAATTATTATTTGTAGATCAGTCAGTCACAATTTACCCATGATACATCACAGTTTTGATCCTCTCGAACACGGCCATTGTTAGGACTCTGGTACACAGCAGGCGGGATAGGTGGCTAGCTAGCTAGGATTCCGGTACACAGCAGATGGGAGGTGGGGCACCGGTAGCTAGCTAGCTATGACAACTATACTTTTATTTACATTTGGTCCACATGGTAATCACATGGCAAAGTAGACTTTACCACAGCCACAGTCATAACAATGACTAAACCCTGCCTATTTCTACAACGTATCTTCTTAGAGTCTGATTTTAAACTTAACCACTGCTAACATTACGATTAACCTTAAATTAAGTCCAAAAAGCAAATGCCTGTGTTAATGAATTTGTACCATTTGGCCAATTTTGACTGTGTGGCTTTGATAACTAGTGCCACCCCTTAGACAATGAGAGGAAACCGAGAATATCAAAAGTATCACCAAGACAGTAACTTCAGAGATGAGCTGGGTTAGTAATAATAATAAAAAACGTTGGTAACTCTGTGGTTTCACACATGCATGAAGATGGCGCTTAAAGTGTAAAAAATAGAGATTGCATAATTGAGGGGGGCGTTCATGCAGGAATCAATGGTATGCTCAAAGGGAGTTCTTGCAGATTCAAGAATGTCCAGATGCAGGAACAACCCGAATTGCGAGCCGCAATCACAAACTGTTGAGATTTACAGGAATTTACATTGTTAAGTGATCATTTTCGCATGTGTTACATCCACCACCTGCATTTACAATGTTTGTCCATACACAAGGGGCGCTATTGTTTCATGGAACAGTGCCGTTCTCCCCACCATAACAACATCCGGGTTGTCACCCTACTTAGTGGTGTTTGCAATGGTAGCAGTACTGATAGCAATTATTCATGACGAAATGTTCAATACGATCATTTGATTGAATAAAGGGGAAAATAACGTCAAGGAAGAGGCTTCGTGGAAGGGTGAACGACGTGGATATGCTTATTGTGCAGGTATGTCACACGGGTGAAACCCAAGCTGCTGTATCAGTTGACCGCATCACAGATCAGTAGGACAGATAGAACAATGAGACAGATATTTCACCGGATGTACAAATGTGAAGCAACCGCTTAGCGTTATGGTAGTGAGGGGAAGCACAGTGGCAGGTAGTGGAAGAAGATGGAACGAGGTGGATTTTGCCCGACATTCTGCTAATTTTCTCATCGATGAAACATTTGATCTCAATACATTTTTCTGTTCCAAAAACTAGAATTTGTTACGAACAGAGTGGACTGCGTTTTGTAGACTTGACCATTTGCCAAAGTAAAAAATAATTGCGTCGTTAAGCAAGATTGCAAAGGCGAATTAAGTTATTGCACACACGCCATTCGCAGAGTAGGCGGCCCTTAAAGGAAATATGCAAATAGTATCTCGAACGCGCCAATAAGATCTCGCTAGCCCGTGCATGGCTGGGCCCACCTTGCCTGTTCTGCCCACTATTACTAATTTGTTCCCATTTGAAACGACAGGCTGTGCTGTGGCTTGGTTTAGTTATACGAATCTTTGCCTCAGTGGCTGATATTGCTAGCTACGCTGAATAGTTTCACATTCATGATTTATTAGCTAGTTAGATGATTCCTGTATTTCAAGTTGTCTACCTATTATAACAAATACATAATGTAATTGTTACCCACATTACACAGTAGATATCTAACTGTTATCCCCTAGCTCCGTCTACAGCGGGGCTGTTCAATTCCGGTCCGGAGCCAGGGCCGAAACACTTCTGTTTTTTGTTTCTACCTGCCTTTTTAGTTTATTGCACTTATGATGAACTAGTCCAATATTAGAAGTAGATTATGAAAACCAGAAGTGTTTCCGCCCTCCAGGACCTTCATTGAACAGGGCTGTTCAAGGTCTACAGTTATCAAAAGTTAGCTACTGTAGCTAGATACTTGAGACAGTTTGTGTACTGCCAGTTTCAATGACACCAATTAACCAGCTTGTCTTCTCTTCTGTCAGATGTTATTGAGACGCCCCAAATCTAACCACAATGAGTAGCAACAGCCATCCTTTGCGTCCACTGGCCTCAGTGTCAGAGATTGACCACATCCATCTACTCTCCGAGCAGCTGGGTGCTTTGGTTCCAGGTGAAGAGTACAGTGATGTCACCTTCATTGTGGAGGAGAAACGCTTTCCGGCCCATAGGGTCATCTTGGCAGCACGCTGTCACTACTTCAGGTATAGCTGTTTTGGGTGGTTGTAAAATATTTTTGGTATCTCAGATTGTTCTGCCAATTCTCACATAGGGACTGCATTGGGAGGAAGGATTGTTTTACATGCTTTTTACATTTGTATCACAAATCATTTTCGAGAAAATCATGATGAAAGTGGCCATTTTACGTCCTTTTTAGGATGCCAAAAAAAGACCTCGTGATCGGTGAACCATATATGATACAGAAAACATCTTGATGTCAATCTACTCTTTATTGAGTGCTTTAACATATAGAGTATGTCTAGATTAGAGGTCGACCGATTAATCGGCATGGCCGATTAATTAGGGCCGATTTCAAGTTTTCATAACAATCGGTAATCGGCATTTTTGGACGCCGATTACATTACATTGCACTCCACGAGGAGACTGCGTGGCAGGCTGACCACCTGTTACACGAGTGCAGCAAGGAACCAAGGTGAGTTGCTAGCTAGTATTAAACTTCTCTTATAAAAAACAATCATAACATAATCACTATTTAACTACACATGGTTGATGATATTACTAGTTTAACTAGCTTGTCCTGCGTTGCAAATAATCAATGCGGTGCCTGTTAATTTATCATCGAATCACCGCCTACTTCACCAAACGGGTGATGATTTCACAAGCACATTTGCGGAAAAGCACTGTCGTTGCACCAATATACCTAACCATAAACATCAATGCCTTTCTTAAAATCAATACACAAGTATATATTTTTAAACCTGCATATTGATTTAATTAAAATTAATTCATGTTAGAAGGCAATATTATCTAGGGAAATTGTGGTACTTCTCTTGCGTTCTGTGCAAGCAGAGTCAGGGTACATGCAGCAGTTTGGGCCGCCTGGGTCGTTGAGAACTGTGTGAAGACCATTTCTTCCTAACGAAGACCGTAATTAATTTGCCAGAATTTTACATAATTATGACATAACATTGACGGTTGTGCAATGTAACAGCAATATTTAGACTTATGGATGCCACCTGTTCAATAAAATACGGAACGGTTCTGTATTTCACTGAAAGAATAAACATTTGTTTCCGGATTTGAAAATATTAATGACCTAAGGCTCGTATTTCTGTGTGTTTATTATATTATAATTAAGTCTATGATTAGATATTTGATAGAGCAGTCTGACTGAGTTGGTGGTAGGCAGCAGCAGACTCGTAAGCATTCATTCAAACAGCACTTTCCTGCGTTTGCCAGCATTTCTTCGCAATGCTTAAAGCACAGCGCTGTTTATGACTTCAAGCCCATCAACTCCCGAGATTAGGCTGGCAATACTGTAGTGCGTATAAGAACATCCAATAGTCAAAGGTATATGAAATACATATGGTATAGAGAGAAATAGTCATATAATAACTACAACCTAAAACTTCTTAACTGGGAATATTGAATACTCATGTTAAAAGGAACCACCAGCTTTCATATGTTCTCATGTTCTGAGCAAGGAACTTAATCGTTAGCTTTTTTACATGGCACATATTGCACTTTTACTTCCTTCTCCAACACTGTTTTTCCATTATTTAAACCAAATTGAACATGTTTCATTATTTATTTGAGACTAAATTGATTAGTATTTGTATTATATTAAGTAAAAATATGTGTTCATTCCGTATTGTTGTTATTGTCATTATTACAAATATATAAAAATCGTCCGATTTTAATCGGTATCTGCTTTTTTTGGTCCTCCAATAATCGGTATCGGCGTTGAAAAATCATAATCTGTCGACCTCTAGATTCTAAAATACAAATGTTGACATTAATTTATTCAACATTATAAATATCTCAACTACCATTTTTGATTTAGCTTATTTGTAGACATTTTAGATATTCATATTTTTAGTCTTGAGTAAATTGTGAACATTTGTATTTCAGAATCTTAACATACTCCATATGAGCACACTAAAAGGAGTAGCTAGGACTAGGTAACAGTCTATGAGATGTGTAATCCTTTTTCCCAGAGCTCTGCTGTATGGCGGGATGAAGGAGTCCCAGCCGCAGGCGGAGGTGACCCTGGAGGAGACGCGAGCCGAGGCCTTCTCCATGCTCCTCAACTACCTTTACACGGGCCGGGCTAGCCTCAGCTCAGCCCGTGAGGAGGTGCTGCTGGACTTCCTGGGTCTGGCCCACCGCTATGGCCTCCAGCCACTAGAGGACTCTACCTCAGAGTTCCTGCGCACCATCCTGCATACGCACAATGTGTGTTTGGTGTTTGACGTGGCCAGCCTGTACTGTCTGAGTGCGCTCAGTGCAGCGTGCTGTGCCTTCATGGACCGTCGCGCGCCGGAGGTCCTGGCCTCAGACGGCTTCCTCACATTGTCCAAGGTGAGTGAGAGTTTGCAGGGTCTTGTTCATTAGGCAACAAACATGGAAGAACATGGACTAAACAGGAAGGGAACTACCTGGACTAATAAGAAATGCATTTAAAAAAAAAAAAAATTTGCTAAATGTTTTCAAACGATTTTCATTGTGTGCCCTAATGAACAAGACCCAGATCCAGTAAATATGACTGAATCCAATTTGATAGAAGTAGTATTAACTGAATATCTTTTTATCCTCTATCTCTCTGTGCAGACTGCTCTGCTGACCGTGTTACGGAGGGACTCATTTGCAGCGAGCGAGAAGGAGATCTTCCAGGCGCTGTGTCATTGGAGCCGGCAGAACGGCGAGAGAAGCGCCACGCAGGATGTGATGGCAGCTGTGCGGCTGCCGCTCATGAGCCTGACGGAGATGCTAAACGTGGTGCGTCCCTCGGGACTGCTCAACCCAGACGACCTGCTGGATGCCATCAAGACCCGCTCAGAGAGTCGTGACATGGACCTCAACTACCGCGGCATGCTCAGTGAGTCTGTCGCTTCCGGTCCTGTTCTAGTAGTCGGCAACTAATTGCTTAAATTGTCAATGGGAGTCTGTGTATTCTGTTTGCGTGTTAATTCTGTATGTGTCTCTTTGTATTCCGTGTGTGTGAGCGATATGTATTTCATATTATGTATTCAATGTGATGCCTTTGTCTTACAGTCCCAGAGGAGAACATTGCCACCATGAAGTACGGGGCCCAGGTGGTGAAGGGAGAGCTGAAGTCAGCTCTGCTGGACGGAGACACCCAGAACTACGACCTGGACCACGGCTTCTCCAGACACCCCATAGAGGAGGACGGCCGCGCTGGCCTTCAGATCAAACTGGGCCAGGCCTCTATCATCAACCACATCCGCATCCTGCTCTGGGACCGGGACAGCCGGTGAGTGAGACATCCAGCATGTTTTAAGGTATCAGTTTAAGCAAGGCACAATCTCTAATCTTGATCACATAATGAGTAATTATTTGGGATGCAAGGTGATATGCCAATCAGTGATTCTGCTAAGTCTAACTGCATTGTAGGCTATCAAACACTCATTAATTCCTCTCTGAAGGTTTTGCTCAACTGATAAGCAATGTTTTTATATACAGTACCAGTCAAGTATGGACACACCTACTCATTCTAGGGTTTTTCTTTATTTTCTACATTGTATAATAATAGTGAAGACATCAAACCTATGAAATAACACATATGGAATCATGTAGTAACCAAAAAAGTGTTAAACAAATCAAAATATATTTTATATTTGAGATTCTTCAAAGTAGCCACCCTTTGCCTTGATGACAGCTTTGCACACTCTAGGCATTCTGTCAACCAGCTTCATCACCTGGAATGCATTTCAATTAACATGTGTGCCTTAAGTTAATTTGTGCAATGTCTTTCCTCAATGTGTTTTCAATTGTGCTGTGACAGGTAGGGGTGGTATACAGAAGAGCCCTATTTGGTAAAAGACCAAGTCTATATTATGGCATGAACAGCTCAAATAAGCAAAGAGAAATGAGTCCATTATTACTTTAAGACATGAAGGTCAGTCAATACACAATATTTCAAGAACTTTGAAAGTTTCTTCAAGTGCAATCGCAAAAACCATCAAGCGCTAAGATGGCACCGAAGAGGATGGTTGATGTTTTAAAGGCTCCTAACCAACTTCTATTTTTATTTTTTCATTGTTTTTAACTTACTTTTTAACTTATTTTGTACATAATGTTGCTGCTACCATCTCTTATGACCGAAAATAACTTCTCGACATCAGAACAGTGACTACTCACCGCGAACTGGAAGAAGCTTTTTCCTTTTACAAGTCCGACGAGAAAGATATACTGCTTTCCCGGGAACAGGCCCAAATCCCTGTCATTTGCGTGAAGAAAAGGCGGAGGAAAAGGGGGCACAGATCGGGCTGCCTTCTGAGAATCCATGGGCAAAACATGTAAACTCCCACAACCATCCGTCCTACTGTCTAACGTGCAATCATTGGAAAATAAAATTGATGGCCTATGATTTAAGATTATCCTACCAACGGGACATTAAACTGTAATATCTTATGTTTCGCCGAGTCGTGGCTGAACGATGACATGGATAATATAGAGCTGGCGGGATTTTCCATGCACCTGCAGGAGAGAGAAGCTACGTCTGGTAAGACAAGGGGTGGGGGTTGTCTATTTGTCAATAACAACTGGTGCGCGATGTCTAATATTAAGACGACTCAAAGGTCGGAATCCATTAACGCCAAGATAATAATCAAATTATTTGCCCTTGACAATCAACCGTCCTCTGTCGTGGATGATGTTGGCTTTCGCCGACTGGTCGAGCCCCAGTGCACTGATTTTCAGATGTTACCCTACCGGAGTTAGTGTTGTTGAAACGTACATCTTTGAGCTACTTGCTATGAGTGCCACTGCTATTAGCTTCACGACTGACATTTGGACCAACGATGTCAGCCCCATGATCATGCAGAGTCTGAAAGCACAGTGGGTCAACGAGGATATCGTACTGAGGAAAGTCGTTTTGCTTGCTGAATAATGTGCTTGTTCTCATACCGCTGCTGCCATTTCAATTGCATTTTAGAGCATGTTTGAAACTTGGGAACATGAACACTCCTAGCGCCATTTGAACAATTGACTGGAGAAATAAGCTAATCAACTGCTTTTGCAGCAGACGTGATACCCTCTGTCATGGCACTGAAACGCCTGCGCAACAAAACTGCCGACACAGACCGTGGGGTTAACTTACAAAAGTACTCAAGGCTATGAACAAACGATTCGGTGCCATTCTCTCTGAGCTAGGTACAAGGACCGCTACTTCGATGCAGACCTGAAAACAGGGTTTACGTGAAATGTTACATGAACAGCTGGACAAGATGGAAACAGACAGTAACAGTGCGCACCGAGGAAGAGAGGCCATGGACTGACAGAGCTGAAACTTCACTGTATGATGACGTCCTGGTTGAGAATGAAACGACTGAACAAATGAACAACGAAACAGCACATCAAGTAAGTGAAATAAATAGGTTTTGATGATCTTTTACTGGTAATGGAGACATACGTAAATGCCAACAAAGTAACCTTATGGTGTGTATGACCTTTTTTATTTATCTGGCCAAGTCAGTTAAGAACAAATTCTTATTTACAATGACGGCCTACCCTGGACGACGCTGGGCCAATTATGTGCCGCCCTATGGGACTCCCAATCACGACCGGAAGTGATACAGCCTGATTCGAACCAGGAACTGTAGTGATGCCTCTTGAACTGAGATGCAGTGCCTTAGACCGCTGCGTGTGTGTGTTAACTATTTAACTGTATGGTCGAATTGCTGCAAGAAAACACTACTAAAGGACCCCAATAAGAAGAAGAGGTGGACAATAGACAGGTAGAAATCTTTGGTCTGATGAGTCCAAATTTGAGATTTTTGGTTCCAACCACAGAGCAGGTGAACGGATGACCTCTGCATGTATAGTTCCCACCGTGAAGCATGGAGGAGGAGATGTGATGGTGTCGGGGTGTTTTGCTGGTGTTTTTCAAGGCATGACTACCACAGCATTCTGCAGCGATATGCCATCCCATCTGGATTGCACTTAGTGGGACTATAATTTGTTTTTCGACAGGACAATGACCCAACACATCTCCAGGCTGTATAAGGGCTATTTGACTAAGGAGAGTGATGAAGCGTTGCCTCGTGTGACCTGGCCTACACAATCACCCGACCTCAACCCAATTGAGATGGTTTGGGATGAGTTGGACCGCAGAGTGAAGGAAAAGCAGCCAACAATTGCTCATCATATGTGGGAACTCCTCCAAGACTGTTGGAAAAGCATTCCAGGTGAAGCTGGATGAGAGAAAGCGTTGCACACACTTGGCTGTCAAGGCAAGCGGTGGCTACTTTGAAGAATCTCAAAAATAAAATATATTTTGATTTGTAGTAACCAAAAAAAAGTGTTTAAACATGATTCCATATGTGTTATTTCATAGTTTTGATCCCTTCACTATTATTCTACAATGTAGAAAATGGTAAAAATATAGAAAATACCCTTGAATGAGTAGGTGTGTCTGAACTTTTGACTGGTACTGTATACATTGCAGTAATGTTACTATCATGCTGATAATAGAGATACTCATCAGCTATGCTTTGGTAACTGGGTTTTGTATGGTCTATATCTGTTTTGGTGTAGGTCTTACTCCTACTATATTGAAGTGTCCATGGATGAGCTGGATTGGGTGCGTGTTGTGGACCATTCCAAGTACCTGTGTCGCTCTTGGCAGAACCTCTTCTTTACACCACGTGTGGCCAGGTAAAGCCTCACCCTTTGCATCTCTACCTGTGGCTTCCTATGGTTGGCACCAATTTTGACTTTTGGTTCTACAACAGTGGGTGTGATTTTCATTTGTTCCCTTGTGTCCCAGGTATGTGCGCATTGTGGGGACGCATAACACTGTCAACAAGGTCTTCCATCTGGTGGCTTTTGAGTGCATGTTCACACACCGCTCCTTCACTCTGGAAAAGGGTATTCTCGGTAAGGCAGGAATATCAATCGTTATACTAGTGTTACATATGATTCTTAAGATGCCAGGTCAGATCAACATAAACATCTCTTACTCCTCTCTCCAATCCTCTTCTTTATTCCCAATCCTCTCTCTCTCTTCTACTGGTTTTTGCCTCTGCTTTTATTCATCCTTCATATCTGCAGTCCCAAATGAGAATGTGGCTACCATCGCGGCCTGTTCCAGTGTCATCGAGGGTGTTAGTCGGAGCAGAAACGCTCTGCTCAACGGGGACACGCACAACTACGACTGGGACTCGGGCTATACCTGTCACCAGCTGGGCTCTGGGGCCATTGTCATTCAACTGGCTCAACCCTACACTATTGGCTCCTTAAGGTAGGGATGTGTGTGTCTTCACTCGTGTTGAGTCTTGTAGGTTTTGTATCCGTCTACACATTTAATTTAAAAAATTATGCTAATGATTTAGTTATTTTCTTTTTCTATCTGGACAGACTGCTACTGTGGGATTGTGATGAGCGATCCTACAGTTACTACATTGAGATCTCCACCAATCAGCAGCAGTGGACAAAGGTGGTGAACCGCACCAAGGTGCCATGTCGGTAAGACTCCCAGTCTGTCTTCAAGTCTCCCTTTCCCATACTCTTTTCAAATTATCTTTTTATAATACTGTCCATCTGAGATCTTTTAACAGTTTTGTTTTTCTTCAACAGATCGTGGCAGACACTCAAATTTGACAAGCAGCCTGCCTCTTTTATTCGCATCGTGGGAACTAACAACACTGCAAATGAGGTGAGAGGATTGCGCATAAACCGTAATAAAAAATAATATTTTGTCTGGATTTTTCATTTACAGGGCTCCATACTGCAACCATTTAGTCACATTTTGCAACCCTTTGACTTGGCTGTGTAAGTAAAATGTTGTATTGGTCACATCCAGAATATAGAAATAGATATGTACGGTGCCTTCGGAAAGTATTCAGACCCCTTGACTTTTTGTCACATTTTGTTAGGTTACAGCCTTATTCTAAAATTGATTTTCCCACAAAGCAACATTATCTTTTTGCTCATTTATTACAAATAAAAAAACAAGTATTCAGACCCTTTTCTCAGTACTTTGTTGAAGCACCTTTGGCAGAGATTACAGCCTGGAATCGTCTTGGGTATGACGCTACAAGCTTGGCACACCCGTATATGGGGAGTTTCTCACATTCTTCTCTGCAGATACTCTCAAGCTCTGTCAGGTTGAATGGGGAGCATTGCTGCACAGCTATTTTCAGGTCTCTCCAGAGATGTTCGATCAGCTCCGGACTCTGGCCGGGCCACTCAAGGACATTCAGAGACTTGTCCCGAAGCCACTCCTACATTGTCTTGGCTGTGAGCTTAGGGTCATTGTCTTGTTGGAAGGGGAACCTTCGCCCCAGTCTGAGGTCTTGAGAGCTCTGCAGCAGGTCTGTACTTTGCTCCGTTCACCTTTGCCTCGATCCTGACTAGTCTCCCAGTCCCTGCTGCTGAAAAACATCCCCACAGCATGATGCTGCCACCACCATGCGTCACCATAGGGATGATGCCAGATTTCCTTCAGACTTGGCATTCAGGCCAAAGAGAATGCTTGGCATTCAGGCCAAAGAGTTCTGTCTTGGTTTTATCAGACCAGAGAATCTTGTTTCTCATAGTCTCTAGGTGCCTTTTGGCAAACTCCAAGCGAGCTGTCATGTGCCTTTTACTGAAGAGTTGCTTCCGTCTGGCCACTCTACCATAAAGGCTTGATTGGTGGAGTGCTGCGGAGATGGTTGTCCTTCTGGAAGGTTCTCCCATCTCCACAGAGGAACTCAAGAGCTCTCTGAGTGACCATTGGGTTCTTGGTCGCCTCCTTGACCAAGGCCCTTTTCCTCCGATTGCTCAGTTTGGCCTGGCAGCCAGATATAGGAAGGGTTTTGACGGTTCCAAACTTCTTCCATTTAAGAATGATGAAGGCCACTTTCTTCTTGGGGACCTTCAATGCTACTGACATTTTTTGCTACCCTTCCCCAGATCTGTGCCTCGACACAATCCTGTTTCGGAGCTCGACGGACAATTCCTTCAACCTCATGGCTTGGTTTTTGCTCTGACATGCACTGTCAACTGTGGGACCTTATATAGCCAGGTGTGTGCCTTTCCAAATCACGTAAAGTTCTAGAAACATCTCAAAGATGATCAATGAAAACAGGATGCACCTGAGCTCAATGTCAAGTCTCATAGCAAAGGGTCTGAATTCGTATGTAAATAAGGTATTTCTGGTTTTAATATTTCAATTTGGAAACATTTCTAAAAACCTTTTTGCTTCGTCATTATGGGGTATTGTATGTAGATTTAGTTATTTTTTATTTAAATCCATTTTAGAATAAGCCGGTAACGTAAGAAAATGTGGAAAAAGTCAAGGAGTCTGAATACTTTCTGAAGCCACTGTATATGATGGTGTGTATAGACAGTATATGAATAGAAAATGTGTGTACAGCAGTAGTTATATAGGATGAACCTTGACCAGAATACAATTGAAGTCGGAAGTTTACATACACTTAGGTTGGAGTCATTAAAACTCGTTTTTCAACCACTCCACAAATTTCTTGTTAACATACTATAGTTTTGGCAAGTCGGTTAGTAATTTTTCCAACAATTGTTTACAGACTTCAATTGTTTACAGTTTACCGATTTCACTTATAATTCACTGCATCACAATTCCAGTGGGTCAGAAGTTTACATACACTAAGTTGACTGGGAAAATTCTAGAAAATCATGTCATGGCTTTAGAAGCTTCTGATAGGCTAATTGACATAATTTGAGTCAATTGGAGGTGTATCTGTGGATGTATTTCAAGGCCTACCTTCAAACTAAGTGCCTCTGCTTGACATCGTGGGAAAATCCAAATAAATCAGCCAAGACCTCAGAAAGAAATTGTAGACTACAAGTCTGGTTCATCCTTGGGAGCAATTTCCAAACGCCTGAAGGTAAAACGTTTATCTGTACAAACAATAGTACGCAAGTGTAAACACCATGGGACCATGCAGCCGTCATACCGCTCAGGAAGGAGACGCGTTCTGTCTCCTAGAGATTAACCTACTTTGCTGCGAAAAGTGCAAATCAATCCCAGAACAACAGCAAAGGACCTTGTGAAGATGCTGGAGGAAACAGGTACAAATGTATCTATATCCACAGTAAAACGAGTCCTATATCGTCATAACCTGAAAGGCCGCCCAGCGAGGAAGAAGCCACTGCTCCAAAACCGCCAAAAAAAAGCCGGACTATGGTTTGCAACTGAACGTGGTGACAAAGATCGTACTTTGTGGAGAAATGTCCTCTGGTTTGATGAAAGAAAAATAGAACTGTTTGGCCATAATGACCATTATGTTTGGAGTGAAAAGGGGGAGGCTTGCAAACCGAAGAACACCATCCCAACCGTGAAGAACGGGGATGGCAGCATAATGTTGTGGGGGTGCTTTGTTGCAGAAGGGACTGGTGCATTTCACAAAATAGATGGCATCGTGAGGTAGGGAAATATGTGGATATATTGAAGCAACATCTCAAGACATAAGTCAGGAAGTTAATGATTTGTCTCAAATGGGTCTTCCAAATGGACAATGACCCCAAGCATACTTCCAAAGTTCCGATCAAAATGGCTTAAGGACAAGAAAGTCAAGGTATTGGAGTGGCCATCACAAAGCCCTGAACTCAATCCTATATCCCTGATCCCAATCCGTTTGTGCCAAGATGGCGTAGCAGTGCAGACGTTGTTTGTCATTCTCCCGTGTACATTTTTTTTTTTTTTTTCTTATATTCTCGATCTCTTTTTCTATTTTTCTTAATTAAATATACCTTCCGGCAACCCGCCTCACCCAATGTGATACGGATCTGCTATTTTTAGACCTTATTTTTAGACCTTAGCCTGAACCTCCATCAGAAGCTAGCCATCAGCAACTAACCAGCTAATTGGCTACTAGCTATTTAGTCATTGTCAATCACAGCTAGCGGCCTTTACCTTTAGCACAGACAACAGCCGCTTTTAACCTGGATAATACTTGCCAGTCTTCACAGCGCGTTATCAACCCTGAGCATATCGGACTGTTTTTCTCCACGACAACACCGGATTCCTGCCGTAAGCCCTGGACCATTTACTCCAGATCATCGCAGCTAGCTAGCTGCCACCAAGTGGCCCAGCCCCGATGCCAGCCTTGAGCCAGGCCCATCTCCCGGCCTGCTCAGTGGCCTGCTGTTGTGGCTAATGCCCTTGTCCCAAAGCTAGCACCAGTTAGCCGTGAGTCAGGTGCATCTCCCGGCTAGCGAACAAAACTACTCCAGCTACAATACCTCTTTTGCCAACTGGCCTGGACCCTTTGTCAACACAGAGCCCTGCTGTTCCGTCACGACTGATCTGCCAACGTAATCCCATCCGCTGTGCCCTCAACTGGCCTTTGCCGGACGTCAGAGCAGACGCTTCTACTAGCCCCGGCCTGCTAACTTTTTTTGGAATGCGGTGTCTCCTGCTTGCTAGTGTAGTAACGACTACCTAGCGGCTTCCCTGTTTCATCTATTGCTGTTCACTGGACCCTATGATCACTTGGCTACATAGCTGATGTCTGCTGGACTGTTCATTAATCACGGTAGTCAATTTTGTTTATCTGTCGGCCCCAGCCTCGACTCAGGCCCTGTGTACAGTTAACTGACCCTCTCTGCCCATTCATCACCATTTTACCTGTTGTTGTCTTACCCGTTTTCTTAGCTAGCTCTTCTCCCAATCAGAACCTGTGATTGTTTTATACCTTGCTTTATGTCTCTCTTTAATGTCAATATGCCTTGTCTGCTGTTGTTTAGGATAGTTATCATTGTTTTAGTTAATTGCGGAGCCCCTAGTCCCACTCAACATGCCTCAGATACCTCTGGGTGACCTCACCCAGCATAACTAGTGCGTCCAGAGATGCAACCTCTCTTATCGTCACTCAATGCCTAGGTTTACCTCCACTGTACCCGCACTCTACCATACCCCTGTCTGTACATTATGCCCTGAATTTATCCTACCACACCCAGAAATCTTCTCCTTTTATTCTCTGTCCCCAACGCACTAGACGACCAATTTTGATAGCCTTTAGCTGTACCCTCATCCTACTCCTCCTCTGTTTCTCGGGTGATGTGGAGGTTAACCCAGGCCCTGCGTGTCCCCAGGCACTCTCATTTTTGACTTCTGTAACCGTAAAAGCCTTGGTTTCATGCATGTTAACATCAGAAGCCTCCTCCCTAAGTTTGTTTTACTCACTGCTTTAGCAGACTTCGCCAACCCTGGTGTCTTTGACGTGTCTGAATCCTGAATTAAGGATTCAGACACCGTCCCCAACTATAACATTTTCCATCGACATAGAACTGCCAAAGGGGGAGGAGTTAGCCTGCAAAGTTCTGTCATACTTTCCAGGTCTATGCCCAAACAGTTTGAACTTCTAATCTTACAAATGAATCTCTCCAGAAATAAGACTCTCACTGTTTCCGGCTGTTATAGACCCCCCTCAGCTCCCAGCTGTGCCCTGGACACCATATGTGAATTGATTGCCCCCCATCTATCTTCAGAGTTTGTTCTGTTAGGTGACCTAAACTGGGATATGCTTAACACCCCAGCAGTCCTACAATCTAAGGTAGATGCCCTCAATCTCACACAAATTATCAAGGAACCCACCAGGTACAACTCTAAATCCGTAAACATGGGCACCCTCATAGATATGATCCTGACCAACTTGCCCTCCAAATACACCTCTGTGGTTTTCAATCAGGATCTCAGCAATCACTGCCTCATTGCCTGAATCCGTTATGGGTCCGCGGTCAAATGGCCACCCCCTCGTCAAATGTAGAACTAAGAACAGATATAGCCCTTGGTTCACTCCAGACCTGACTGCCCTCGACCAGCACGAAAACATCCTGTGGCGGACTGCACTAGCATCGAATAGTCCCTGCGATATGCAACTTTTCAGGGAAGTCAGGAACCAATACACACAGTCAGTTAGGAAAGCAAAGGCTAGCTTTTTAAAACAGAAATTTGCATCCTGTAGCTCTAACTCCAAAAAGTTCTGGGACACTAAAGTCCATGGAGAATAAGAGCACCTCCTCCCAGCTGCCCACTGCACTGAGGCTAGGAAACACTGTCAACACCGATAAATATACGATAATTGAGAATTTCAATAAGCATTTTTCTACGGCCGGCCATGCTCTCCACCTGACTGCCCCTACCCCGGCCAACAGCTCTGCACCCCCCACACCAACCTGCCCAAGCCCCCCTCCGCTTCTCCTTCGCCCAAATCAAGATAGCGGATGTTCTGAAAGAGCTGCAAATCTGGAGGGATAGACAATCTGGACCTTATCTCTCTAAAATTATCCGCTGCCATTGTTGCAACTGCCATTACTAGCCTGTTCAACCTCTTTCGTATCGTCTGAGATCCCTAAAGATTGGAAAGCTGCCGCTGTCATCCCCCCCTCTTCAAAGGGGGAGACACTCTAGACCCTAACTGTTACAGACCTATATCTATCCTACCCTGTCTTTCTAAAGTCTTCGAAAAGCCAAGTTAACAAACAGATCCCTGACCTTTTCGAATCCCACCGTACCTTCTCTGCTATGCAATCTGGTTTCCGAGCTAGTCAAGGGTGCACCTCAGCCACGCTCAAGGTCCTAAACGATATCATAACCTCCATAGATAAGACAGTACTGTGCAGCTGTCTTCATCGACCTGGCCAAGGCTTTTGACTCTGGCAATCACTGCATTGTTATCGGCAGACTCAATAGCCTTGGTTTCTCAAATGACTGCCTCGCCTGGTTCACCAGCTACTTCTCAGACAGAGTTCAGTGTGTCAAATCGAAGGGCCTGTTGTCCAGATCTCTGGCAGTCTCTATGGGGGTGCCAAAGGGTTCAATGACTGGAATTAATTGCAAAAATCGCTGAAGTTGGAGACTTATCTCCCTCACTAACTTTAAGAAACTGCTATCTGAGCAGCTGTAAACAGCCCATCTGTAAATAGCCCACTCAACTACCTCATTCCCATATTCTTTTTTTGACTTTTTTTGAAAAACAGCTTTTATCGCCATCAGACTGTTAAAAAGTCACCACCAGCCAGCCTCTGCCCAGTACCCTGCCCTGAACTTAGTCACTGTTACTCGCCAGCTACTACCCGTTACTCTACCCTGTGTACATTGTCATTGAACACTGGTCAATGAAATTATGTTTACATATGGTTTTAGTCAATTCATATGTACAGTTCAAGTCAGAAGTTTACATACACCTTAGCCAAATACATTTAAACTCAGTTTTTCACAATTCCTGACATTTAATCGTTGTAAAAAATCCCTGTCTTAGGTCAGTTAGGATCACCACTTTATTTTAAGAATGTGAAATGTCAGAGTAATAGTAGAGTGATTTATTTCAGCTTTTATTTCTTTCATCACATTTCACCACACTGTATGTTGGACCATTTTAGGTTGTCAGTGATGTGCACTCGGAGGAACGAAGCTTTTCACCCCCTACTACTGCCACGTGGATGGGGATGTGCTCTCTCTCTGCTGTCTCCTGAAGTCAACGATCAGCTCTTTCATTTATTTTTATGTTGAGGGAGAGGTTATTTGCCTGGCACCAATCTGCCAGGGCCCTCACCTGTAAGCTGTCTCGTCGTTGTTGATAATCAGACCTACCACTGTTGTCGTCTGCAAACTTGAAGATTGAGTTGGAGACATGCTTGGCCACGTAGTCATGGCTGAACAGAGAGTACAGGAGGGGGATGAGCACGCACCTTTGTGGGGCCCCCGTGTTGAGAATCAGTGTAGTGGAGGTGATGTTGCCTACCTTCACCAACAGGGGTGAGCCAGTCAGGAGGGACCCAGTTGCACAGGGTGGGGTTCAGACCTAGTGCCCTGAGCTTAGTGATGAGCTTGGAGGGTACTGTGGTGTTGAAGACTGAGCTGTCGTTGATGAACTGCATTCTTACATAGGTATTCCTCTTGTCCAGATGGGATAGGGCAGTGTGATGGAGATTGGTTCACCCATGGATCTGTTGGGGTGTATGCAAATTGTTGTGGGTCTAGGGTGTCTGGTAAGGTGGAGGTGATATGATCGTTAACTAGCCTCTCAAAGCACGGGGGCGATAGTCATTTATTTCAGTTAGTTTCACTTTCTTGAGTACAGGAGCAAGGGTGGACATCTTAAAGCATTTCAAAATCCAATTGCGGGGAAAACACAGCTATCCTGTGTAATACTAACATCACTGATTTTTAAAGGGAGGACAGGTGGTTCTCAGCTTTCTGGTGGTATAACAAAAAAATTCTCAACTCTCCATATTGAGCTTAATAGCAACTATTTTACAACCAATATTTTTGATATGGCTTTGAGATCATGTGTGCGAAATGCGCATTGGCCATTGCAATTGCATAGGCCTCATTGGTAGGCTATGCCTGCAAAGTTTTTTAGGACATTACATTTACTGTTAGATTAATACATGGCTACTAGCAGTGGGTATTATATTTAAGCAATAAGGGCTGAGGGTGTTTGGTGTATGGCTAACTAGATCACGACTTACTCAGGTGGGAAATTAGTCCTAAATAAAGGTGCCTATTATATTAGTGCACATAAAGATCTCTAAACATCTGGAGATCTCTGGAGCCCTATTTTAATAGTAAAATATAATGACAATGGTCTAATTGTCAACCCAATATTCATGACTATCACTGGATTTGGTTGTGCATATTTTTAATCACAAAATGTTAGAAATATTTTCATTCCTCTATCTCACTTCTTAATAAAGCACTTTAATTCTTTGATAATTACATGATTTTCAAACATTACATGTTTTTCTATTGCATGACGGTGTGGGGGAACATGATGCAACCAAATCATGGGCTGGAAAAACTTAGTGGCACCAGGGGAAAATGTTGTATATCCGTTCCTCATTCCCTGTTTCTCTCTCTCTTTCAGGTGTTCCATTGTGTCCACTTTGAGTGTCCGACCCAGTTGGACACGGAGGTGAAAGACGGTAGTCTTGGGCAGGCATCACCTTTTGAGTCCAGTTCCACATCCCAGAACCCTAGACCCATGCAGCCATCCTGCACCCACAGCCTTCTCCCCTCCTCATCCTCATCCTCCAGTTCCTCACAACCCCACCTCTGAGAGAAAAGGAAAACCCCCAAGAAAACTATTTTGCACAACCTTTATCTATCACACAAGATGCACTGCTAAAATGCTGCTAAGCATACAATTAATTTTGATAACAAAAATAAGCCTCTAACACGCTAACAGAATCTTACATCAATTTCAGGTTTTTAGGGTGCTCATACAGTCCTCCCTGTCTGAAATGATAGACAATGGTGGGGAAAAAGGCTATGGATTAAATTGGTCCATACATTTCCTGTGAAGGTATTAGCCCACATTTGCTGCCGGTTTAAGGGTACTCAGTTGGCACTCTTCAAAGCCTAGTCGGGCCAGGTGCTATCCAGCCAGTGGAGACGCAATCAGTACTGCTCATCCAAAGATTAACCAATGCAATACCACTATCAATGATTTTCTACTCATGTTGAAAAAGAAAAATCATAGGTCAACATGGTCATATTCACCTATGCTCAAGGTTTATATCCGGGAAATTAATTTGATTCACCCCCCCATTTGGACTTAAAGACTAATATTGCAGTCTTGGCTGAGCAGCACTTCAATGTTTGGTAAATTCATCAGCACTTTGTGGAAATCGGAGGGAGAATCTATGAGCAGCTGATATTTGGCACTTTATTGTTCCCCATATTTACTGTAAGAAAGATGTTACCTAGGTCTATTAAGCACTGGGGAAATTATGCAGTGCTGGTAATAGCTATTTCTGTCTATGGATTTGTTTTTGTCATTTTATTGTTGTCCTCACCTTTATGAGGACAACTTTAATTGCTGCTTTGTGCTTACTGCTAAATGTAGATATGATATGTATATTGTCAGTGATTTTGTTTGTGTGGTTTGATTTGTTAAGTTTTCTGTTGGCTCTACGGTTTATTTCTCAGTGCTGTGCTTCCTATTATCTCTCACCTCTTCCCTCTTTCTTTGTTTTTTGGCTCTTGATATTGCTCTCTACTTTTTCATATCTCCTTTATTTTACAAGCTTTCAAGTAGATTTGAGCAATCCTTTAGATACTTTCACATTGCTGCTATTGCATGAGGGCTGAACATTGACTTAAAGTAAAATTTAAGTAGAAAGCAGATTACCCTTCTCATATCTATATATTTTTCCTGAATAGTTTTGATTGCAGTTTGTTGTATCATCTTAGTACAATATCATTACTGTACTATATCACCATTGCTTGGGATGACTTTTATCCGTTTTTCTATATCACTGCCATTAACATACGTTGGGATTTATTTTCAGAAGAGGTCTCTTTTGTAGATGTTGGTAGAGATTCAGCAGTAAAGTCTCTCAACCTCTTAGTGTTCAAAAAATATTGATTGATTTCTAAAGTCAAGTAGGTTTTGCATTAGTGAGTGCCAAAGGCTTCTTCAGACTGGTGATCTCTGCTTATGGCCAATGTTAGTGGGCCAATACATGTACATTTTATTGCAGGCAGTGGCTGCAGGAAACGGCATTAAATGTTGTCTGACTCATTTTGCAGTACTTATTGTTAGCAACCCTCATCCAACTTGAAAGACCAAATGTTTTTTTTTTTAACATTGCTGATTTAATACAGGTTTTAAATGCACCCTTGTCCATCCTCGTGATACCCTACCAGCTGGCAATCAAGCTTTTAAACAATACTGTATTAAAGATGTGGAACAAAACATGTACAACTTGTGTGTCATGAAGACCCATGTAAGTCAGTATGTATTTGACATGTTTTACACCACTGTAAATTTACCAATTAATTAATACTGTGACATTTAAAACGCTCTATGGAAGGGCGAGACGATAGATTGCAAACCAATTTTATCTCAAGAATGCTTGTCGTTCATGCTTCAAGCACTCCAATTGCACATTTTCGCTAAACAATATGTTTGATTCATATATTTAGATAGCTAAGTGATTTCGAATAATATGTGTTGTGCAAATGGCTACTCTGACGTGAAATATATTTTGTGATCCTCCTGCTTCACAGCTGATTCATGTTTTGGTTTGTCCCAAAAAGACCAATGGGTTGGGACGTATTCATTATCGCGTTTTGGTAATAGTAATTTTCAACGATTCAAACCGTGATATAAGAAAATAAACGTTTTTATATTGCTTCTGTTTAAAATATATGAATCCAAAGAGTTGCTTGTGTGTGTGTGTGTGAGTTTACATTGGTTAGTCAGGAACGCTAGTGGGTATTGCGTTCAATGAACGCCATTTTGATTCTGTTGATACGGCACAGTACATTTTATTCTAAATGAAGGTCTAGGTACCGGTAGTTTCCTGAACAGCTTACTTCGTACAGTTCGGCCCACTGAAGATTGGGGGACGCAGCACATGGTGTAAGTGGAATGATATTCGATGTGACTGCTGCTTACTCTGTGTCGAATACTCGTGATTAATATTGAGATTGTTGGAAATATTTGTTGTTGTGGTGTTTATGTTTTGTGTTGTATCTTTCATGTTACAGGTTGGACAAAGCGTTAACACCCCCTCTGTGGCTGTTAGTAGTAGCCGAGCTCCAGCTGATTGCTTTGAGTCCAGTGAGGACACTTGGATGATCAATTAATCCAAACTGAGCTGTTTAGGACTATTCGGATCCCTGTGGCCGCTCGTGTCGGCAAAGCCATCCACCTTCGTTGTCCAATTTGACCACCGAGGACTATTTATAGAAGCGGATATTTGCTACTTGAGTTGGCTGAAGATCCTTTACAACGACAAGGCCCCTGTCTCATCCCCAGCTTTGCGTACCCTTGATCATTTTGTTGAAGTCATGGGGGATACTGGTAGTGAGCGCAGCAAACCCTTACCACCTCGGTGTCCATGTGGATTTTGGGGGTAAGATGTCGCACATTATGTATTGTGGAGATGGTTTATTGTAGTGAAAATGAGGATGGATATTAATGTCGCCTAGGTTAAAGCCATTGTTATGTTGGGCATACCGGGTGGGGGTTGGGGCAAATGTTGAGTTACAAAACTGATTCCTATCTGAATGTTTTGAGGTTTGCTGAACGTTTGGGCTTGTTTTCATTCTCTATCCATGAGTGTAGATATATCAAAGCGTCGAATCATGTTATGTGGTTCTGAACGCGTTATGTTAAAATTTATGGTTATAATCTGATCATCATTCGCTCTAGTTAGGAGGCTCTGTGTCCTTAAATGGAAATGTATCCATTCTAAATAAATTATATCCTAACTAAAGATTAAACGTTAACACTTTGTGTCCAATATTCTCCAGGCTGTCATTGCCTTGTAACCACATTAGTTATCAAGTTACAGCACGTTCATCCCTCACATTCCAGTCAAGTTGTGATTACATACCGGAAATGTTTATTTAATGTTATTTAATCGAGCCCATTTAGGCAGTACATTTCAACCATCTTTAGTGAAATAGGGCGACCAACAAAAGGGTATGGCCTACTTATAATAAAAATGGGGCCTTTGTTTGAGCTGGACAGTTCTTCCTGTATGGTCAACTATTGCCACGTTCAAAACAATGGGGAACTTGGAAATATCCGACTTTAGTGCGTTCAAGACAACTAGGAACTCGGAAAAAAACGAGCTCTGACTGGGGGGAAATTGTTTACGACTTCAAATTCCAAGTCGGAAACTCTGGCATCTGTCTAGAGCTCAGACCTAAAGATCACTGACGTCATGAATTGACATCGTTTTCCCCCCAGTTGTCTTGAAAGCACCATGTGTAGCAACGAGATGAGGACTCTGGGATATAACTCCCTGGGTGATTTTGTGTACTAAAACCCTGCCCTTCTTTCTTGTGCCATGCTCTCTAACTAGTCACGCTGATCTTTAGGGTGTGTTATATGTGAGCGAACTGAGAATTACTCACACCTCTCAATGTCAGGTGACACAATCGGAAGCATGTTTACGGCTCTTGCGGTCAACACCTGGTTCGAGGCGTCTGAAGCTTGTCACAGTTTTCCACTTTGAAGCCCTCCGGCTTTCTTTGTAGCCCTTCCCTGCTGTGTTCAAACTATCTCGCTTTCTGAGTATGCCTGATTACAGCTAGAACCAGGAACAAACATCCTCTTCAGTTTGAGATATCTCATTAAACATTGGGAGGGGAGTCTGTATCGCAAGACTGCATTATATAGGCTTCGCCTTTAGAAGTGGGCTAGTTTTAAAAAATCTGGGCTGAATTTCCAGCTTTCCTGTTTTTAGGTCAGTTGGTTCTTCTCTGGTAAAATGGAGCCTGTGCATATCAATTTGACCGAATTCAAAGGACATTATTTTGATAGTGACAAACCATTCTAGACTGATACTCTGTTTTGACGAACATGTTAGCTCAGTTGAAGCCCTTATCGAGATGGGGAGTGAAGGAAGACATTAGGTTATAATGCGTTAGCTGAAAGTGGGTAGGCAAACATCTCCTTCAATGTAGTGCAAGGATTAGGCTAGCATGGGGCTTGTCAGAACTCTCATCTATGATTGAGGTCTTTCTAGGTATACTGCAAATTCTCTTCTTGGTTGAGGTCTAGTTACTCTACCACTGAATGACACACGTGATGTTGGGAGGAAAAGTCCAATTGCAGTTAAGGTCATGGTAGGATGAGTACTAAATGTATCCCAGGTCAATTGGAACACTCCATTGGTCACATTCCCTCCTGAGGGCACAATGGGCTGAATACCCTATGGAGTTCCAACCTTTTACTGTATTGACAGAGCTCACACCGCCCAGAACAGAAACATCCCAGCATTATGCATTGTGCCCTCCTATTAAAGTGAGTGTCAGAGGTCCAGAATGAGAACAACCATTAGTCTACCACTGGAAATGTAATGTCATTGAGGAAAGGATTCAAAGGAAAGCCTGAGAAAATGGTGCATGTTTTGGTGGGAGATTTCAGTTGTGGAAGGGTTTGGGTTGTGTTCCTGGAGTTGAGTCTGCTGTCGTGAGTTAGCCTATTACACATTAGGATTGTGAGGGAAGTAAACATTATTTTAGATTTTAAAGATTTAATTTATGCTTATTTTTTTCTAGGCTATTTCTGACCACAATCTTTAGTGTAATGTATACATAGGGTAATGAAAAAAAATGTGATTGATACACATAGAGCTTATGTAGTAGTTGTTATCAATGTTGAGTTGACTACCCTACTTCAGTCAGTAATGAACCCTTGAACCCTCAGGCCAATGTCAATGGCGGTCAAAAGCCCCTGTCAGGTTAGGCTTCTTGGCACAATTGATTAGCCTGGACTGATTAGCTTGTTAACCGGTGAGAGATGGTATCAAATGAGTGCAATGGTGTAGGCCTACCTGTCATTTGTTGCTGTAAAAATATTGACTTTTGCTACCTTATGCTCCTTCCCTTTTCAACTGTTTGCAACAACCTCTACCCAACCCCCACCTTTGTTTGTTTCCCCCTTCTCTTCCCTGCCATGACTTTCTGTGATCTGTCACCCCTGCCATCCATTTGTTTTCAATCACTCTCCGTAGCTATGGCAACCGCAGAGCCGTCTGACTGTCTGGGTACAAAAAAGAATGGGTCAGGTTTGAGTGTCCCAAGAGCCATTGAAATGCATTTTTTTTTTGTGTGTGTGTGTGATTTTTGTTGCAAATAAGAGGGCCATATTGCATTGACTGACGTGTGTCTAGTGAGCCTTTATCCTATTTGGCCATCTCCACCTTGGTACCATTCCTTTCTGGGACTGACTTTTACTTTTGTTTTTTCTCTCCCCAGGTCCAGTAAAACCATGAACCTCTGCTCAAAATGTTTTGCTGGTAAGTCTTGCTGTTCCTTGCGCAAGCCAACTAAATTCCCATAAAGGTGGAAGACAATAGGTTTCTGTTATGTGGTAGAGCCCTGTGTGTACCTGAGACATCAGAAGGGGGTGTGCAGATTACTGCCTGTCATGTTATGTCTCTGCTGTATGGAAATGGCAGTTTTTTTTTTATACCTCGATTAGGTTACGTATATTGGTTTGTTAGATATGTTTTGTAGAAGTAATGTATGTACCTTTTTGTATAAAAAAATCCCTGTGAAATATTCCAAAGGCATGCAGTAAAAATACAAGGCTATTTTCAGAATCCAAAAAGTCAATTTCCAGATTAACTTCTCATTGACATAATAGCTATCTCAAGAATAAAACTGGTGTCAGGAAAAATATGTTCTCGGGTCTGATATCTTGCTTTGCTGTATGTTGGGGTGTTGGCTCTCAATACTCCTGTGGATAAAGATTGCAGCTCTAAAATGGAGCTTATGACTGAAGTTTTGAGATGGGCTTCTGTAGGCCTTTTCAGCAGCAACATTGCCTAGAATAGATTCAATACACAAGAGCACCACGGCAGCAGAAATGGGTTCTATAGAGGATTAAGATAAGGCCCAGCGGCCTTTTGACCTTGTGCAGCCCTCTGGGTTTTTGGAGTTAATGGATAGACTCCCTGGTAGCCTAAACTGGGGTCATGCTTAGGGCTGTTACAGTGACCGTGTTACCGCCACACCGGCGTCCACGAGTCATGAACGTGACCGTTTAGTCACGGTAATTAGGCTTCTCCAAGCTCTGATGCGGCTCATGGTCATTAGTAGCCTACCAAACTTGTTAACTCCCTGGTACTCAGCACTCTATTGTCCCTCTAATCACTCTGGCATCAATACAAATGTAATCGAAAATTGAATCAAACGCTTCATGAGGGCCCATGAGCTCATGTTGCGCAACTTTTCTATGGGCTATGCAATGGCGTGATAAAGCAGATGGGTGGATTTTACTAAATAGAGGATCCCATCAGCTTTGTCTATTTATTTGTCACCTTTCCTAATTAAGCACATTGCTGTTCTTTAGAATAGGAGTATAGCCTTCCTGGTTGGCATGAAAATGAATCACGGGAAAAGCATCCCCCATCTGCTATTTAAATGCATAGATGACATGTATTTTTTCTGCTGCTTCTGTTTCAAGACTGGTGCATGATAATGGTCCGTTCTAAATCAAAACAAATGTCACACATATTATTTAGTATGTGTAAAGACAAGATTAAATCAAGAATAGTCTGATGGGTGAATATATTAGCCTATCACTTGTGAATGATATATTATCACTTGTGAATAATGCCCAGCGTAAGGCAAGAAACAAAGCCGTTTTTGTGACTCTTTCGAATCATAGTTGAACACCTCGTGTAGCCTAGCCCATAGGCCTATATGTTTTGATAAGGTTTGTATCACAACTAAAGTGGCCAAATAACTTCTTTAAAATGAAGCACATTAATCAACTTTACAAGGGGGTTTAGAGTCTAACTGGGATACATAAGCTGCGAGTGAGTTTCAAGTTTGGGGAAGATCATTTTCACCATAAAAATGCACCTTTTATAATAAAAGCATTACATGCATAATCACATTTGCGATCACTTTTGATAATGGTGTTTTCCCGCTAATGAAACATTCACGCTTGTAGCCCACTGCCGTGTGCGTGTTGCTGCGGTTATAATGTGAAGAAATAGCTTAATAGTTTATCAAAATTTAAAGATAAATGTTCTGATCTGTTGTGAGCTACATTGATTTAAATGTTGTTTTTTAATGCTTGTGGTTGTATTAATTTAGGATCTGTTGCATCCCACAACTGTCCCAGACTGTTTGGAATAGTTATTTCTCGCACAGAATAGAATAGGTCGACTTTTGTACTGTGGGGGATAGCAAAAGCACTAGCCTATGTCAATGTACTATCTGTTAGGCCTACTCATCTTGTTGGCTGACGGAAAGTAAATGTGGACAGTTCTTCAATATGCACCTCAGAATTGGATAAGGATGCGCGCAGTTGCGTCCCCTGTGTCTGTCTTCACTTGTAGCCTGTGAGAAAGACCCGATCACGTGATGGAGAGCGCACAGCACTCAGTGAGTGCTTCGGAACAGGCACTCTGGGAGAAGTGCACAACAAAGGCATGGATTTTTTTTAGGGTGTATTAAAGGCACAAAGGGGATGCTGTCATGCTTGTCAAATTGTGAATGAGAGACTAATGAAGTGTGTACAGCCTGCGCAAAAAAACAAAGAGCTCATGCCTTTCAAGCAACTTTTTAAAATCATCATTAGTTGCATCATGCATCCTTAAAATGTATTAAAAATCAAAACACAGCCCAAAGTTTGTAGTACAACTGGAGTTAGTTATTAAAGTGAAGCATATAGGAGTACCTATTGCTTTGTTAACTGCTCAACACAGGTTGCGCACTCCTGCAAATCGTTTGGATAGTTTTTATTTATAGTTTATTCAGCTTTGTTCAGTTTTCTTCATTCTATAAAATAATGCCATGGAATTCTAAGCAAATCTTGTCTGCCAAATTAACTAGTGTAGCTCACAGCCATTTGGCATAGCCAGATCAGGACCTAACATAAGGACATCTCGGAGTATGCTATTCTGTTCTTCTGAAAAAGACTACATTTTCTTCATATCATGCTTCTTTAGCCCTGTCTAAAATAAATAATGGATTTATTTTGAAGGTCTAGGTTATATTACATGGATTTATTATACTTTTTAAAATGTAATGTTCCAATGGTCTGCATAAGTGGCTTGTGGAAGCCAGGAGATGCTAAATGTGTTTAGGTTAATTTATTTGCAATTACTGTTAGACTGACAGTTATTTGCTTGACAATCACCGACTGACACAATTTTGTGACCGCCACAGCCCTAATCATGCTAAAGGGTCATTCTGAGGTATTGACATCCTCTCAGGTCGGACCATCTGCGATTCTGAATGATGTTTTGGGGAGAGGGAATGGTGACTCATGCCCCCACATGTGTATGTTTGTGTGTACTAATGCTCTGAAGCTGCTGGTCCATTAAGAGCCAACGTACAGTATGTGGTGCTGAGGTCACTAAATACCATTATTTTGTCTGTCTTTCAGATATCGAGCAGAAGCAGACAGATGAGGACTGTACCTCAAAGCCCAGCCCAAGTACTGACAGTAGCCAATTGTCTGTCTTCAGTGGCGAGACGAGCAGCAACAGTAGCCAATCCCTATCGTCGTCACCACCCACTAGCTCCGAGCAGCCATCGGTGTCAACCGAAGACCCTGTCCCCACATTAACAACTACACAGGAGGGTAAGATGGAGGGTCCACAACTTTAGAATTTTGCGATGACGCACATTCTGAAACCTTTGAATGAATTACCATAGCTGAGATCATTGTCAGTCATACAATCATACCAAATTCTAACTAAATCTCATATCAGACTGGACTCTTCAGCATTTTCAATCTATATGGTTTATACAGTGCAGTCGGAAAGTATTCCGACCCCTTCCCCTTCTTCAGTTTGACGTTACAGCATTATTCTAAAATGTATTACATCTAAAAATATATCCTCATCAATCTTCACACAATACCCCATAATGAGGAACTTATTATGTTGCTAAAAAACTTGAATGAGCATGCCTTCCTTCATGACCTGTCCTCTGTAAAATGGTATAGAATCAGCTTGATCCTCTCTGAAGATGCTTGGACTTTTTTTGATATTTTCAGTGTTATTGTTAACAAACCTGCCCGCATAAAGAAAATGAGAATTAAAAACATGTTCAGACCCTGGTTCGACCGTGATCTTGCAGAGATACCCTCGGCACACGCGTACTCAGGCTGACTGGCTCTCGGTCAGGCAAATGAGAAATAAGTGTGCTCAGGCTATCCGGAAGACCAAAGTTAGTTACTTTAAGGAGCAGTTCTCTCTGTGGGTCTAACCCCAGGAAGTTCTAGAAAACAGTTAAAGACCTGGAGAATTAACCCTCCTCCTCGCAGCTGTCCATGTCCCTTAATGGTGACGATATGGTTGTTACTGAGTCAAAAAAAAACATCTGGGTCAGATGGTTTAGACCTTTTTTTCTTTAAGGTTGCTGCCCCTATCATCGCCAAGCCTATCTCTGACCTTTTAAACCTGTCTCGCCTCTCTGGGGAGGTTCCCATTGCTTGGAAGGCAGCCATGACGCGTCCTTTATTTAAGTGGGAAGACCAAGCTGATCCTAACTGTTATAGGCCCATTTCTATTTTGCCCTGTTTTATCAAAAGTGTTGGAAAAACTTGTCAATAATCAACTGACTGGCTTTTTTTATGTCTATAGTATTCTCTCTGGTATGTGATCTTGTTTCCGCTCAGGTTATGGATGTGTCACTGCAACCTTAAAGGTCCTCAATGATGTCACCATTGCCCTTGTTTCTAAGCAATGTTGTGCTGCTATTTTTATTGAATTGGCCAAAGCTTTTGATACGGTAGACCATTCCATTCTTGTGGGCCGGCTAAATCGTATTGGTGTCTCTGAGGAGTCTTTGGCCTGGTTTGCTAATTACCTCAGAGTGTAGTGTATAAAGTCAGAACATATGCTGTCTCAGACACTGCCTGTCACCAAGGCTCGATCCTAGGCCCCACACTCTTCTCAATATAGATCAACAACATAGCTCAGGCAGTAGGAAGCTCTCTCATCCATTTATATGTGGATGATAGTCTTATACTCAGCTGGCCCTTCCCTGGATTTTGTGTTAAATGCTCTACAACAAGCTTTCTCTGCCCTTAACCTTCTTCGTAACATCTCCAAAACAAAGGTCATGTGGTTTGGTAAGAAGAATGCCCCTCTCCCCACAGGTGTGATTACTACCTCTGAGGGTTTAGAGCTTGAGGTAGTGTACTTGGAGTACACTGTCCTTCTCTCGGCACATATCAAAGCTGCAGGCTAAAGTTAAATCTAGACTTGGTTTCCTCTATCGTAATCGTTCCTCTTTCACCCCAGCTGCCAAACTAACCCTGATTCAGATGACCATCCTACCCATGCTTGATTACGGAGATGTAATTTATAGATCGTCAGGTAAGGGTGCTCTCGAGCGGCTAGATGTTCTTTACCATTCGGCCATCAGGTTTGCCACCAATGCTCCTTATAGGACACATCACTGCACTCTATACTCCTCTGTAAACTGGTCATCTCTGTATACCCGTCGCAAGACCCACTGGTTGATGCTTATTTACAAAACCCTCTTAGGCCTCACTCCCCCTCCCCCTATCTGAGATCTACTGCAGCCCTCATCCTCCACATACAACACCCGTTCTGCCAGTCACATCCTGTTAAAAGTCCCCAAAGAACACGCATCCCTTGGTCGCTCCTATTTTCAGTTCGCTGCAGCTAGCGACTGGAACGAGCTGCAACAAACTCTCAAACTGGACAGTTTTTTTTCTCCATCTCTTCATTCAAAGACTCAATCATGGACACTCTTACTGACAGTTGTGGCTGCTTTGCTTGATGTATTGTTGTCTAGACTTTTCTTGCCCTTTTTCGCTGTTGTCTGTGCCCAATAATATTTGTACCATGTTGTGCTGCTGCCATGTTGTGTTGCTAACTTGCTACCATGCTGTGTTGTCATGTGTTGCTTCCATGATATGTTGTCTTAAGTCTCTTTATGTAGTGTTGTCTCCTGTCGTGATGTGTGTTTTGTCATTTCAAAAAAAAAAATGTCTCCCCGTCCCCGCAGGAGGCCTTTTGCTTTTTGGTAGGCCGTCATTGTAAATAAGAATTTGTTCCTAACTGACTTGCCTAGTTAAATCAATTCAAAATGAGAAAGCGAAAATGGGTTTTTAGCAGAAAAAAAACAGATACCTTATTTACTTAAGTATTCAGACCCTTTGCTATGAGACTTGAAATTGGACTCTGGTGCATCCTGTTTCCATTGTTCATCCTTGAGATGTTTCTACAATTTGATTGTAGTCCACCTGTGGTAAATTCAATTGATTAGACATGATTAGGAAAGGCACACACCTGTCTATTTAAGGTCCCACAGTTGACAGTGCATGTCAGGGAAAAAACCAAGCCATGAGGTTGAAGGAATTGTCTGTAGCGCTCCGAGACAGAATTGTGTCGAAGCACAGATCTGTGGAAGGGTACCAAAAAATGTCTGCAGAATTGAAGATCCCCAAGAAAACAGTGGCCTCCATCATTCTTAAATGGAAAAAGTTTGGAACCACCAAGACTCTTCCTTGAGCTGGCCGCTCGGTCAAACTGAGCAATCGGGGAAGAAGGGCCTTGGTCAGGGAGGTGACCAAGAAGCCAATGGTCACTGACAGAGCTCTAGAGGTCCTCTATTGAGATGGGAGAACCTTCCAGAAGGACACCCATCTCTGCAGCACTCCACCAATCAAGTTTTTATGGTAGTGGCCAGAGTTTGCCAAAGGGGACCTACAGGACTCTCAGACCATGAGAAACAAGATTTGCTGGTCTGACGAAACCAAGATTAAACTCTTTGGCCTGAATGCCAAGCGTCACGTCTGGAAAATACCTGGCACCATCCCCACCGTGAATCATGTTGGTGGCAGAATCATGCTGTGGGGATGTTTTTCAGCGGCAGGGACTGGGAGACTAGTCAGGATCTAGGGAAAGATGAACAGAGCAAAGTACTGAGAGATCCTTGATGAAAACCTGCTCAGGACCTCAGACTGGGGTGACGGTTCACCTTCCAACAGGACAACAACCCTAAGCACACAGCCAAGACCGTGTAGGAGTGGTTTCAGGACGAGACCCGATCAAACATCCTGAGAGACCTTACAATAGCTGTGCAGCGACGCTCCCCATCCAACCTGACAGAGCTTGAGAGGATCTGCAGAGAAGAATGGGAGAAAATCCCTAAATACAGGTGTGCCAAGCTTTTAGCATCATACCCAAGAAGAGAAGGCTGTAATCGTTGCCAAATGTGCTTTAACAAAGTTCTGAGTAAAGGGTCTGAATACTTATGTAAATGTGATATTTCAGTTTTTAGTAATAGATTTTAAAAAATCTCAACCTGTTTTGCTTTGTCTTTTTATGGGGTATTGTATGTAGATTGTTGAGTGGGGGGGGGACAATTTTAATACATTTTAGAATAAGGTTGTAACGTAACAATGTGGAAAAGGTCAAGGGATCTGAATACTTTCCGAATGCACTGTTATATACATCTTCAATCTGGACAAACACTACATCTCTTAGTATTAGATGTCACTGAGGAAGAGAAGAGTGCACACTTTAGTCCACATACACTCCCCTCTGTATTTCAATGGACAGTGAATCTATAATGTTAAAATTTGCTTCTGTACTCCAGCATTTTGGATTTGAGATCAAATGTCTTTTTTTGGGGGGGGGGTGTCTGTTTTTACCGTTTTTAAATTGAAAAAACGATATATCTAGTTGGAGAATGCAATAGTATTTGAACAAATTCACTGATGGTGTATTGAAGTAGTACAAATTTAGTGTTTGGTCCCAAATCACTAGCACACAATGCAGGGATTTTCAGCTGGTTGGTCGAGACATTTTGTTATTTTTACTCACTCTTGCAACCCTTTCTAAACCTCCAGCAACCCTTTCTAAACCTCCAGCAACCCACCAGTTGATTTTGAATTGGTTGTGAGTGTATATTTAAATGAAACTCTCCAGTCTGAACTTAAATTACTAAAACCAGGTGTGACTAATCTTTTTTTAAGAAATATAAGCTCTGCTATTTTTCTTCGATCACAGTTTGTTCAATATAGTTATTAGCAGTCCTATTTAACATATTTGGTGGATTTTGTTGTGACACCAGTGAGTTTAACATTCCTCATCAAGAATATGGGCAAAATGGAATTACTGACAATGGAAAAAGGTGGGACTGTTGTGTTTCGGATTATGTTTTGGCCAATAGGAACTGAATAGTGTGTAATGCGTTGTCATTTATTAGCCTATTCGATTGTAAATAAGAATAAAATGTTTCTGAACACTTCTACATAAATGTGGATGCTAACATGATTACGGATAATCATGAATGAATCATGAATAATGATGATCATACCCACTCAAATACTAACCTCTCACCTAGGGCGGAGTGATATCAAATGAATTTAAATTGTGTTTTTTTAGCACAATATTCCAAATGCCTTTATCACAAGAATCAATGTTTTTGTCCGCTCGTTTTCATGTTGACTTTTTGGTCTCGTGTCACTAGCTCCATTCTATACCGACACGCCCGGTGCCCATATTGATGACGTATGTCGTGCAGTGAGAGTCGAGTGAAGGCTAATGGATTTTGTTCAGTCAGTTGCCCTTCCCAGCTAGCTAGTTTGTGCTTGTAGCTAGAAACTTATACTACAAGTTATGTATCCCTCGCCCATCGAAATAAACAACTTTCTTTTCCAAGTTTTACCTCATGTCATGCTGCTGATGCCAGTTTGAACTAGTTCGCTGGGAAGGACTCATCAGGATGACCTGGGTGAACTAAATCCATTCCTCTCGACTCAGCTGCGCGACATGCATCATCAGACGTGTCATCAAGCGTGTCTGTATAGCCTTTCCCCATTTACTCACACGCGCACACACACCAAGCCCCTCCCTCTGTCACTTACAACATCGAAGATGAGCGATCACTTCTCTCACAAGTGGTTTTAACTCGCTATTTAGTTTTGCGGTTTAGTCCAACCGACTCAGTCAAATTTTCACAAAGACATTTAGACATTACTGTAATAGTGTAGTTAACCTTTCTAGCGATACCCTTTTTTTTAATGTCTCAACTCCTCAAATTGTGAGCAGAGCAGACACTACTAAAACAGGAGTATCAATTAACATTGATTCTAGAGAATTAATGCTCAAGTTTGTCGCGCCTAGTATTGTACCGCTAGCAGCATTTTATCCAAACACTTGTACTAGCTGTCTAGTCTGTTTTTATAAATGTACAATAAGCATAAAACACAATTATGTAAGGAGTTGTCAACTCGTTCTCCTTCTGAGAAATAAGATGGGCCGCTTTATTTCAAAGTCTAAACGAAGTGGACAGGCTAGCATGCTGTTCAAACAGTTGGAGATGAACAGAAGGGTGTGTTCATAATTTAAATGTTCTGCCTTGTTAGCTAGCAAGTAGTTCCAAGTTGGCTAAACTTGAAATATAAAGATTAGCTGAATACTCACTTGCACGTGGGCTTGTGCTTGTGGGATCGTTTGAGACCTGTGTTCATTTTCTATTATGCCTGCTACAAGATATTTGTCATTATTCGTGAATGAATGTGCATTATGGTTCTGGTTAAATTTGTAACAAAAATGCAATTTTCATAGACATGAAAGCCAGAGATCAGTGATTTTAAAAAATATATATATAATTATTATTTGCAAAAAAAGCAGATTAAACTATTTTGATAAAATTAAATGATTAGTGGGTCTTATGGTTGTGGAATAGGCATATTTAGCCCTGAATTAGATTGACTTATTTAGTGAGCCTAAGAAATCATATATATATTGTGAATCATTCATTTGAGATAATTCCCACACTCCCACGTAGGGCTGCACAATATGGGCGAAAAATCAAGGCCTTCTTTTTAACCAAATGTTGCAATTGTGATTTGACTTCCGAATTAGATCAAAACACAGTGAACTGTTGGATTCATGGAAATAAATTATTGTTCTAATTCTATAGTTAGAATATAATAGTGGGCACTTTAAATATAGTGTTTGACATGGCAATGAATGAAAATGCCAGGGAGGAGTTATTGTGGCAGGAACCAAAGTGTTGGTCAGTGTTTCCTAGGGGACCCTATAATCTTTCACTATAAATGTTTTTTCATGTAGCCAACATTCATGCTTCACCTATTCCTCTGATTTAGAATATACTGTTGCACAAACATGTAGATTTAGGCCTACACCATCACTATTATCAGGCTGTGTAAGCTAGCTACTTTTGCTCTGACTTACATTTTATTAGCTAACTAACTAGAGATTTAGCATTAGCGTATAACACGATTTAAGGAAAACTTGCTACGAAAAAACAAACTAGCTTTTTGCAGATGTACGAAAGTAATGGTTCCATTTATAGAATGCTTGTGGATTTATATTAAGAAGCAAAGTGAAAATAACATTGTTGTCGTCAACATTGTTGCATGTGCTGCATTAAGCGTGCAGACTGAACGGAAGCATCTCGTGGTCAAGCAACAACAACATGCACTCCTTGAGTGACGGGGCTAGGATTGTGTGGAAAGTGGCATGGAGAGAGCGGAGAGGGTTGATTCAAGTAGCTGTGTACACTATACAAATTTACGTCACACACGGCATATCACATTTTAACAAACCAAACATTAAAATACCCAAACCTTACATCTATGTGTAGTAAAATACAGTATACTGACCAGCACTAATGGAAATACCCTCAAAAAAAAGGTGACATTCCATACTGTCGCTTTGTGAAACATTTGATCTCAAATCGAAAATGCTGGAGTATAGACACAATTTGAAGCATTTTTGCTCCGCTGTCAAATAAGATACGGAGGGAAGTGTGTATATACGTATGCATTTCATGAAGTCTCTGTTGGCAGAGGTCTGTAAGGTTGGACTGATATGGTGACAGCCTGCTTCTATTTCTGCCTTAGGAGGAGTGGTGGTTGTGTGTGTCTCACTCCGTTGGCAATACATGTACTAAGCCTGGCCCAGATAGGAATCATACTGGGGCAGTATGGTCACGTTGACCATCTTTTAAGACCTGCTTGGTCCTCCCAGGATTTCACTTAAGATTTCCAGTTTTCAACCAATTGCAGTTTCTTGTTGCATTTGGTGTTTTTTTTAGGGGTGTAACCATTCACCAATGCGCATCGGTTCCCGATTCAAATGTTTAAGATGTAAGTGCATCGGTCCGTGGACCCAAAACCGATCCAAATGTAGCATGCATCAGTCAGAAAGACGATTCAAGCATTACAAATTGCTGGTTCACTAAAATGTTTGGCTTATTCCATTCTGTCTACCTTCAGAAAATAACTCATATTTTATAACAACTGAAGTCCTCTCCTTCAGTGTCAAACTGCATGTAACTGTGTTGACAGTCATTTTGCGTGCTGAACAACCCCAGGCAATATCGGTACTGGTTAAACTGCACACACTGCCCGGCCTGTTCCTGATCTTGCACATCTGTGCAGCACTTTCGGCATGCAAATGCTCTGGAGCAGGTTGTCATCAAGGATGTCTCTGTACTTTGCTACAAACATCTTTGCCTCGATCCTGACTAGTCTCCCAGTCTCTGCCGCTGAAAAACATTCCCACAGCAGGATGCGGCCACCACCGTGCTTCGCCGTAGGGATGGTGCCAGGTTTCTTTCAGATGTTAACGCTTGGCATTCAGGCCAAAGAGTTCAATCTTGGTTTCTTCAGACCAGAGAATCTTGTTTCTCCAGACCAGAGAATCTTGTTTCTCATGGTCTGAGAGTCTTTAGGTGCCTTTTGGCAAACTCCAAGCTGGCTGTCATGTGCCTTTTACTGAGGAGTGACTTCTGTCTGGTCACTCTACCATAAAGGCCTGATTGGTGGAGTGCTGCAGAGATGGTTCTGGGAGGTTCTCCCATCACCACAGAGGAACTCTAGAGCTCTGCCAGAGTGACCATCGGGTTCTTGGTCACCTTCCCCCGATTGCTCAGTTTGGCTGGGTGGCCAGCTCTAGGAAGAGTCTTGGTGGTTCCAAACTTCTTCCATTTTTGAATGATGGAGGCCACTTTGTTCTTGGGGACCTTCAATGCTGCAGACATGTTTTGCTACCCTTTCCCAGATCTGTGCCTCGACACAATGGGTTCTCGGAGCTCTACGGACAATTCCTTTGACCTCATGGCTTGGTTTTTGCTCTGACTTGTACTGTCAACTGTGGGACCTTTTTTTTATATAGACAGGTGTATGCCTTTCCAAATCACGTCCAATCACTTGAATTTACCACAGGTGGACTCCAATCACGTTGTAGAAACATCTCAAGGATGATCAATGGAAACAGGATGCACCTGAGCTCAATTTTGAGTCCCATAGCAAAGGGTCTGAATACTTATGTAAATAAGGTATTTCTGTTTTTATTTGCAAAAATGTCTAAACCTGTTTTCGCTTCGTCATTATGCGGTATTGTGTGTGTGTGTGTGTGTGTGTGTAGATAGCTTAGGAAAAAAGTATATTTCATTCATTTTAGAATAAGGCTGTAACGTAACAAAATGTGGAAAAAGTCGTGAGTCTGAATACTTTCAGAAGGCACCGTATGAGCTGTTAATGGTGTTTTACTGGAGTAGTAGTAGTAATAATCTATCAGAAACACAACTCTCATCTGGCTATACCTGCAGAATTGTTTTTTCCAATATTTTATTTAGATTTTTCAGGTTCACCTGAGTTTGGGTAGTTTAGCAATAGTTTGGGTAGTTTTGCTTTAAACAATCAGTGCGCATATATATATATATATATATTTTTTTTTGATGTACAGGGTAAACTTGATAATTTACTAACGAGGACAGCAATCACTTTTGCGAGGCGCACTGCGTGGCCGACGCGAGAGGTGAACTTCCAAGCGGTCAAAACCATTCGATTTTTAGATGGGGGGGGTGAAATTCAAATTGTGCTATTGTAACGGATGTGAAACGGCTAGCTTAGTTAGCGGTGGTGCGCGTTAAATAGCGTTTCAATCGGTGACGTCGCTTGCTCTGAGACCTTGAAGTAGTGGTTCCCCTTGCTCTGCAAGGGCCGCGGCTTTTGTGGAGTGATGGGTAACGATGCTTCGTGGGTGACTTATTGATGTGTGCAGAGGGTCCCTGGTTCGAGCCCGGGTATGGGCGAGGGGACGGTCTAAAGTTATACTGTTACACTATATATTCATTGTCCACGTCATAGCTAATTTGTATCCGATAAATATTGATACATTACTAGCTCAAGCACTTAATCTGCTAAAATGACATGTTAATTAGTGGGTGATGGTGATTTTAGAACCAAAGAAAGAAACTCCCAAAAAAGGCTACATTGCCGCCCCTCCCCCCTACATAGAGCATACATCATTTACATACCTCTTGTATAAAGCCTTGTTTTTGTGTTACTATTGCCTTTAGCAAATATTTGTCTTACTTTTTAACACTGCACTGTTGGGAGTGGGCTCGTAAGTAAGGATTTCACTGTAAAGTCTACACCTGTTGTTGTATCCGGTGCATGTGACCAATAAAATGTTATTTGATTTAAACAGGCACGCCAGCTCAGACAGATCCAGCACAGAGAGGCCCAGCTCAGACAGATCCAGCACAGAGAGGCCCAGCTCATGAGCTCCATCAGCAGCGGATTTTAATTTAGAATAAAGAAATGTTATGCAACAAATGTTAGTGCACCGAATCGATTTGTTCTCTAACTAACCGAATTGCACAGACTCGTTTCAAACTAAAACGTATCGTTCCTGGATCGTATCGGAGCCAATGTATCTAGATACACGTCGAATCATCTTGAAAGGGAAAGATGAACATCCCTAGTATTTTTATCCTTCATGTTAAGAATGTAAGTCGAGCGATATGTTGACGTAAATAGACTTGGCATGTCCGGATTTGAGCTTATCTGGTTGCATGGCCACGAGGTCTTAAATCCTTCAAGGTTCTGATATTGTCTTTCTGGCTCCAAAACATCTTGTTCTAGGTGACACACATTTGGGCTCTTGATCAATGAAGAATGATTCCCTTGTCTTGCTCTTCTTTTTGTTCCACAGGAGTATCGTCATGCACAGAAACAGCCCAAGGCACCCTCTGTACACCCACAAAACGTCCTTGCGAATCAGGTACAGCCATGCTCCTGCTCTCTGTGTATATTTCTGTGCAGTATTGAACGTCCCACGGTTACTCTGTAACCATGTGACCTCCTGTTCTTTCAGCTTCAGGGTCGGAGAGCGAGGCGTCACCAGAGAAACGGGCACGGCGGGACTTGGAGGGGGAGGCGGCGAGCGAGGAGCCTAGCCGAGGACCCAAGCAGAAAAACCGCCGGCGCTGCTATCGCTGCCAAACCAAACTGGAGCTGGTACAGCAGGAACTGGGATCCTGTCGCTGCGGTCAGTACTACATAGGAACAGCGCAAACGCATCTGAACACGTCTGCCCTTGGTTTCCGTGTCTCCTCACCCCGTGTCTCCTCACCTTGACACAGATTTTTATTTTCTCTTTTTCTGTCTCGTTCTCTTTCTCGTTTTCGCCTCCCCTCTTTCTCTCATTGTTTCCCTCCCTATTTTGTTTTGTCTTCTAGGCTACGTGTTCTGCATGCTCCACCGTCTACCTGAGCAGCACGACTGCCTGTTCGACCACCTGGGACGTGGGCGCGAGGAGGCCGTCCTCAAGATGGTGAAGCTGGACCGCAAGGTGGGCCGCTCGTGCCAACGCATCGGAGAAGAGTGCTCTTGAGTTGCCCCCGCTGCCCGCCCGTCACCACCCATCCACACAACAGAGAAGCGGCACTTAAATAGAGAGGGGGACGTAAGAGAGCAAGGAAGAGAGGGAGGGAAGGGGAAGAAGGAGAGAGCATGGTTGTAATAGATCCACACTTACCCCACCATTCTGGAGCTGAGGGTTGTTGACCCACTCCTGTTAGTCTTGACCCCTCCAGAGGGGAACAGTTTGGACACTGCCTTGGACACGGTCACCATGGCAACCTCTGGAGCCACACTGTCACTATCGCACGTTCGTTTTCACACAGCCTTAACTTGTCAGAGGGGTATACTACAAAGCAGGATCAATTGGTTAGCCAGCTATCTTTGATGAACAAACAGAATTAACTATTGATTTTCAGGTTCAATTAAGAAAGCTCAACTTAGCTATGTGTTTTTGGTTGAGTAAATTGTACCATGCCCATTTCAAGCTTATCTTTCTAAAGAATTAAGTTATTTCACAATATTTACACGTTAGCTGGCAAACTATTTTTTTTTATTTTTAATCACACAGCAGCGCCATCGCTCAACAACAATCTTACCCCTCAAGTCTTTGTTTCACTGATCACAAAAGATTAGTCTGCACCAGTACTTTCTAAATAAAACTGACCTCTTTCTCGGCTCCTTGGTCATCTTGGTAAGCAGGTTTTCAGTACATCATTGGTGACAGATAAACGGAACATAGCCCTGTCTGTCCCTTGACCACTCCTCAGGTTGTAGGGTGGAATGTTGACCTTTACCCCCCCCCCCCCTCCCCCTCTTCCTTTTCTGCTCCCTCCTCACCCAATGGCTCCTGCATGGCATTGGATTGAAATAGCGTGTGTTAAGGACATCGTCGTCCCCGGACATGGGTCAGTTGTTGTGTGGCCATGTTTGTTCTTATGAGACTGCTAGACTGGTTTGACTACAAACCGGACCACAAACCCTTGTACTGCAGCCTACTCCTCCGCTTCTCTCAGCTGGATTAGAGTCTGAACAAATGGACTAGAGTCACACACACAGAACCTCTCTGAAGCAGAAGCCCTTCTCTGCCTGCTGCTCTTTGAATAAGTGATGCTGTTGCTGTTAATGCTTTCCTTCTGTTTTGTAATACCCCGTGCACTCTTACTCCCTTTATTTTTACATACACACTACACAATCCCTGACTCACTGGACTGTCAAACTATGGCTCTATTCGTATGGCCATACAAGCAGACCACTTAAAAAGCATGCATAATACATTGCTTCATTTTTTTTGTTGTAGTATGCTAGTCTGTTCCATATTTTACTCCTCCTACCCCAGTCACACTACTTGAGTGTGCTGGTCCCAATGCTCATCTCATTCTTCTTCCTCACTTCCCTCTCTGCTTCCTTCTCTTACTGGCCCCCTTCCTCCGGTGCGAGGAATGACTGAAGGATGGCAGGAGCGACGTGTAGAGTGGCATAGTGGGTGGTTTCATTTTGGTATTTCTGCGACCCGTCATCTCTCGAGTGCCGATGGGGAAAATTTAAGAAATGTTATCTTTCTGTATCTTAAAATAAATTTTATTTAACCATATATTATTTTGATTTACTTACACATTAGCATAGAGCTGCATATTTAGTTAAATGTATAAAACCAGAACAATTGTTTTATGTTCTCCTTTTATTTGATTATTTTCCCCTTTTTGCTGAGGATGAATAAACTGGATTAGAGGAATTGGGTGGCCTGTGTGATCTTTAAAACATTTTAATTATTTCATTAAAATAAGGGTAAACATTTTGCATTATTTTCTACAGAAACTGAAAAGCAGTTCATCAAAACAAGTGATAATGGAAAGTGTGAACCTGATTCTATGGAAAATTTTGCAAATGTCTGTAACGAAAAATAAAACTCTCTAAAATAGACAACGAACATGACCCTTTGTGTTTTCTGTCAACCTTCAGGGGTCAAATTTGCCAACATTCTAAGGCCGTGGCCACATTCAGATTTTATAAAAATTCCAGATGGGGCCAACGGTTGCCGAATGAATGACAATGAATGTGATTTTCTGCCTAAAATGCCACAAATTCTCTTTTTCCGTATTGACATGAGTTGTACTTTCGACACGGACAATGAATTTCATCTGCGTGCCCGTACCCTTATGCTTTTGAGGTGGCTACCTAATCTAGCTCTTGTTTTGAGGATTTAGTCCTGCCCAATAAATACCCTTCCCCCATATTAGTGTCCTATATTGACCAGAGAAGTGATGCAATACAAGAGGTAAAGTTGATTTCATATGATCAATTTCTTTATTATAATACATCACCCGGAGGCCTGACAAAGAAAAAAACAGTAGCTTTAACTCAACCCCTACTTACATTTTCCAGGCTCTCTCACAATTTCATTTTGTTCCAATAGCTGAGTGATGAATGAGGATTGGAAGGATGGCATTGCAAGACTATGCAACCCAAAAATAAAACACAGCACTGACCAATCCTAATACAGAACTTAACCACAATATTGTCAACAATGCCGGTTCATGTTTTTTTTTTGGGCACATTTACACAATGGTCAAGTTGTCTTTTGATAATTGTTACACAATTGTCAGCATTTGAGGTTGATCACAGGTTCTATAGTCTAGGCGTCCATTGGCAGACATGAGGCTTTAGTACACACATGCATTTGTCATCGGGATCAAAGTGAGGGTTTATAATGTGCAAACAGTCAACTAAAATCAGCACTATCAAATCTAATATTTGTTAATAAAAGCAAATGGAAACTGGGTTTAATGACAATATTCAGAAAGATTATTTCCTCAAATCAATTTTCACACCCATTCTCACTAAAACTTAAATAATATTTCATCCTAAACACAAGCATCACTCACACACCCCCCCCCCAAGCTCTCACGCAACAGCGGTTTTATCATACACAGCTGTATCACCATACACAGCTGTATCACTGACAAAGACATTAGCATCTGTCCATGCTCTCCACTTTGGGTCATTAAGTTACTCCCCCCACCACAACCCCTACTCTTCAGGCAGTTGTAGTCCAATGTCTACACATGTATCGTGCAGAATCTTATGCATGTACATTATATGCATTATAAGCACTATAGCCTGTGAGCGAGTGCATTCTCAAATGTTGTGTACAATATGTGTGAGGGGCGGACATAATTACAGGTTTGTCTAGCTCAACACAATTCTTGCTGGTGGGAAGCTGATACACAGGTAGTTGCCTATAAGGAGAGGAGTGTAGGGGACACTGGGGATTGGGAGAGATGTTGGGTGCACAAGGCAGAAAGGAGGGACGGGGGACTCAGGAGTTATCAGAGGGCACATGCTCCTCGAAGCCCTCGCTCTCCCTTACTAGCGCCCTTTCGAGGATGACGCGGCCTTCCTTGTAGCGCTGACTGTCTTCTGTGGCAAACTCGTAGATCCAGCCCAGCTTGCTGTTGCAGTTCTTGCAGCTGACGTCTCGCACCATGTGTCTGCCCGTCAGCATCACACGGTCCTGCACCTCGCTGTACTGCAGGTTCACCACCTGTGGGTGACAAACATATAGATTTATTCAACAAAGTATCTAAACCTGCAAGAGGGACTAGCAGCGTGTCCCATAGAAGTATGCCCTATCAATGAGTTTGGAACAGCACATACAGTATGGGACGAGGCTAGAGAATAATGACATGGTGTCGTGTGTTTTGTGTAAGGACATGGTGTTATTCACAGGACTCTTAACTACAACCTATTAAAAAAGGTCCAATGCAGCCATGTTTATCTCAAATCATTTCTGGGTAACAAGTATCTTACTGTGAAACAAAAATAGCTTCTTAGCAAAGAGCAATTTTTCAAGCAAGAATTTAGCTAGGAATGCCAGAGGGGGGAGGGGAACATTTAAAACTAGCTATTGGCTGAGAGGTTTGGAACCAACGTATTGGTCTCATAACTAATTGACCACCTGGTAATGTCACCAGGCAGGCCAAAACTCCATCCAATCAAAACAGGCATACATTTCAGGTGATCTTTTCAAACAGCTCTTACACTAAAAGGGTTCATCATAATTTTCTAAATGTCACAGTATTATTCCAACCCCAGTGTGAGAAATTTATATAAAACACAGGGAAATCACGTTTTTGACTGCACTGGGCCTTTAAGAGTAGTCAACCCTCACCAGCCTCACCTTGTTGAAGAGGAAAGCTCGGCCCGTGGCGCCAGTGAAGCGCGTGGAGATGAGCTCAGAGCGGTTGGTCAGGATGGTGTCACAGTTGGCGCAGGAGAAGAGGCGGGTCCCGCCGATGTGGTCCAGGAAGATCCGGCCCATAGTGCTGTTGTAAGCAGAGACCGACCTTTAGGAAGGGCAAGTAAGTCATGTAAGACACTAACTCATTCACAGACAGCAGCTGAAATAAAAGAGAGCGGGGAGGCACAGAGTGAAACAGGTGCACATAAGACAACTACTCACAAAGACACATACTGGGTTTGAGACTGCCCAGTTAGAGTTTTGTGTTATAGTGCGAGCCTATTGAGATCAACATGGATTCCAACTAGTTTAGGTGAACACATCATAGCAAAGATGCCTAGAATGAACAAGTGTATCTTCTATTCGGTTTCATAGTGAACGGTTGTCTTCATTGGCTGATGTAGACAAATCATTGGGGGTGAGTAACGATGCTGCTACATCTACCTTCTACATAGAAACAAGGGCAGTTGAATTGTGACTGCGTCAGAGAGCCGCTGCGGTTGCCATTTCCATCCCATTTGCCATTTCCACTGGATTGGAAAATATTCCAAACTAAATCGACGTTTGATTGAACAACATGTAATCGAGAAGTTAAACAAGACCTGCGCGCATATTAAAATGTAAACAGCTGTCATAAGACTATGGCAGCGGTCAGTCCTTTTTTTCTCTCGAAATAGTAGCTTTTTGTGAACCAAATGCCAATCAATCAGTCTTGATCGATGTGTGAAGCGATTCATTCAAGTTGTGTCAACAATACCATGACCTCATTCAGATTTACAACAAAACTAGAAGTTAATCAACCGTTGTCTCTTATAAAACACATGGACAGCATAGCATTTCACGGCTAGCTAGTACAATCAAATCGGGTTTGATAATGATGATAGCTAGCTAAAGTAGCAAATATGACGTCAGTACACAAAGCCAACGTTGTCGACGAAACATCGCGTGCCGAACTTTCTCTTACCTTGAATCTGTAATTTTCAGAGTTCTGTCGACACGAATGTTAATAACCTGTTTTCTTGACCACTTCTATAGTCTTTATCAACCTCGAATCCAGTTTTGTTGTTGTATTTTCACCTTCTTTTCGTCCTTCTCGTCGATTCTGTAGCTAGAAGTGGCGTCAGCTTTGTTGTTCTCTCACAGCTGTTCCGCAGACTGTATCAACATCCGGTAGATGTGGTCCCGCCCCTACTGGGTAGGGGAGTTCTTAGACAGACCCCAAGGAGGCAGCAGAGACCAAATTGAGTAAAAGCCAACGTGTTTGAAATTACACTGATGCAATGACAAAAAACAATTTTTTAGGAAGCAGACTGAAATTATGAAGCTCAGCTCAGGCTTCATTGTACATTGTAGTGTGGTGGAGTTCAGGCAGCTGATATGAGAAACTCCTGGATCAAAATCCAGGTAGGCTGTCTAATAATGAACATAGCCTTCCGACAGTCAGGTAGAAAAGTTTGCATCAAAATACTTCCTGTGCTGGAACAATGCAGTGCAATAACTGGACATGCACTCACATGAAAGTACACAGCAGGAAGATCAAAGAATATCACAAAAATGTTCATCTCATTCCCAGACACTTCCGCCCAAGGAAAGTCTGGTGGAGCAACAAGTCAAACTTGGCCTTTGTTAACCCAAGTACGTAAAATCTTTGGGCACGAGGTTACAGATAGATTTACCTGGCATCTTGAGCTGCACAAACTGTTCAGCTGTAGACTTAAGATAAGCAGCACTCCTGAAGATAGATGGAGCATTGTCATGCTTGAGAGTGTCCTTGGGAGACCGATAACAGAGTCTTGTGTAAAGACTAATCTCTACAGTTATCACAATTGAAGTGAGCATGTGATTATTGTATCAGATTAGGAGTGCTGATCTAGGATCATTCCCCCCCGCCCGTGTCGTCTTAATCATTTAGATCTAAACGTTAAATCCACTCTCCTCTAACTTCAACTCAGACCCATTATCATAAAGTCTATTAGCATAAACACAAACATGATTTCAGATGTACATTACAATCAAGAAACATAATTGACTGTCCTGCTAGAGCTGACCCGGTCAACTGTAAGTGCATAGTGCCAACTGTAAAGTTTGTTGCAGGAGGAATAAAGTTCTGTTTTTCATTGTTCAGGCTAGGCCCCTTAGTTCCAGTTAAGGGAAATCTTAACGCTACAGCATACAATGACATTCTGTGTTTCCAACTTTGTGGCAACAGTTTGGGGAGGCCCTTTGCTGTTTCAGTGTGATAATTCCCCCTTGCACAAAGCAAAGGTACATACAGAAATGGTTTGTTTGGATCGGTGTGGAAGAACTTGACTGGCCTGCACAGAACCTTGACCTCAACCCCATCGAATACCTTTGGGATGAATTGGAACACCAACTGCGAGCCAGGCCTAATCGCCCAACATCAGTGCCCGACCTCAGTAATGCTTGTGGCTGAATGGAAGCAAGTAGCGGAAAGCCTTCCCAGAAGAGGGGAGGATATTGCAGGAAAGGGGGAACCAACTCCATAATAATGCCCATGATTTTGGAATAAGATGTTCTGTTTTGGTAATGTAGTGAACATCGTGTAATCAACTATATTTCTCCCTCACCTTTCCATCTGGCAGTCCCTCTCCTCTGTAATCATTACAGATAGATAATGAACAGAGACTGATAATCATAAGTGATGATCAATCAATTTAACTTCACACTCTTATGAAACACGTGCCTATGTTGCTGACCAAGAGATTGGCCCTGACAATCTATAAAGAAATCAAATGTGTGTACATCCATATCAATTTATGATGAAACCATGAAAGACAACTGCTCTTGTAATTGCTATTGCATGATAGCTATTCCATCAACCAACTGCCCCATGCCTATACCCATAATTAATACTAATATTAATTAATACTAATTAAAATTCTTATTTATTTTCATACGGTTTGAAATGAAGTATGTTTTGTAACAGGGAGTCATTAGCTGCCTGTCCTTGTAGCAGGAAGTTGAAGCAGGAAGTCTTTAAGTCAAGGATATAAGGTATTTAAAAATATCTCTTATGTCACCGTCTGTCAATATCGTCGTAAGAACATTCGGACCAAAGCACAGCGTGATATGGGTTCCACATATTTATTGAAGTGAAACGCATAAAACAATAAAGAACAAATGAAACATGATGTCAATGAAGTGCTCACAGACAACTACACATAAACAAGATCTCACAAAACACAGTGGGGAAATGGCTGCCTAAATATGATCCCCAATCAGAGACAATGATAAACAGCTGCCTCTGATTGGGAACCATACCAGGCCGACATAGAAATAAACAACCTAGATTACCCACCCTAGTCACACCCCGACCTAACCAAAATAGAGAATTAAAAGGCTCTCTTTGGTCAGGGCGTGACACTGTCAATCTATTACCAAGGAGACTTAACCATCCATCAACTGACTGACGGTTTCTGACTCTTAACGTTCACTCTCCTCCAATTTCTCCCAGACTGGCTCTGGTTCACTCCTCGGCTCCGCCGACCACCCCGTGCCCCCCCCCCCCCCCCCCCAAAAAAAAAACTTTGGGGCTGTTTTTTGGGCTTTCGTTGTGGCCGCAAACCCCAGCGTCGTCGCTGACCTCCCTTATCTCCTTGTGTCTGCTTCCAAGGAAGTCTTTCGGAAGGAAATCTATTACCAAGGAGGCTTAGCCATTTTAAGGACATTTCCCCACGAGATTGCATGTTAGAATGTTACACAACGTATAGCCTACTAAAGGATTGTGATTTGCATCTATGGAATACAACCATTGCCAGAGGCAGATCAGATAATAAGGTACAAGTTTATAATAACACCATGTAATAAAGGATTAGAAAATAGTTTATTCATCATTTAATTCATCATTAAGGCCATTCATCATGTGTCACACTCCAATAGGGTATTTTTTTCCTCTTAATCACATTATAAGGAACTTATATCAGTTAAATAAAAACACCAATATAATACTTTTTTTGTATTACAACTTTTTAAAAATGTTTTATAAAAAACATGCTAATTAGAAAATGTCTCATTAAATATGTGCATATATATTTTTTTTGCTGTATATGCAAGCCTACATATTTAGGTTGAACAAGTAGAGCAGGTTATGGATACATACTTTTTTCATCTTTCTATCTGTGAAATAATTGTTGGTGCATATTTCCAAATAAAATGCTATTCAGAATCTAGATTTGGCAACAAATCAACAATTCTTTCTTTGCAAGTCTGGAGAATCTATCTAAGGACAACCACAAAACATGTGTTGAATGCAGCTGCTTCTGAAGCTGATGAAATGTTGTTGGTGTGTGGGAAGAGTCTTACTTCTGGGAAACAAAAAGAAAAAGAAAAAAAAGCAATTAAAGAGAAGTACAAAGAATGTAGCCTACCAATTGCCAAATTCCTATTTGCAGTGCCTTCAGAAAGTATTGATACCCATTGACTTATTCTACATTTTGTTGTGTTACAGACTAAATTCAAAAAGGATTAAATATATAATTTTTCTCACCAATCTCAAATAAAGTAGAATGTTATTGGTTATCTAAACATACAGTATTTAGCAGATGTTATTGCTGGTCTAGTGAAATGCTTATTATGCTTGCTCCAACAGTAAAGTAATATATAACAATACATGCATAACAATACACAGACAGTGTGGTGAAGAAGGCGCAACAATGCCTCTTCAAACTCAGGAGGCTGAAGAAATTTGGCTTGTCACCTAAAAACCTGACAAACTTTTACAGATGCACAATTGAGAGCGTCCTGTCGGGCTATATCACCGCCTGGTACGACAACTGCACCGCCCTCAACCACAAGGCTCTCCAGAGGGTGGTGCAGTCTGTACAACGCATCACCGGGGGCAAACTATCTGTCCTCCAGGACACCTACAGCACTCGATGTCACAGGAAGGCCAAAAAGATCATCAAGGACAACAACCACCCGAGCCACTGCCTGTTCACCCCGCTACCATCCAGAAGACAAGGTCAGAACAGGTGACTGAGAGACTGAAAAACAGCTTCTATCTCAAGGACATCAGACTGTTAACTTTAAACAGCAATCATTAACTCAGAGAGACTGCTGCACACATACAGACTCAAATCATTGGCCACTTTAATAAATGGATCACTAGTCACTTTAAATATTGGAACTTTAACAATGTCGTGCAATAAAATGCAAATTAATTCAAAATCATACAATGTGATTTTCTGGATTTTTGTTTTAGATTCCGTCTCTCACAGTTGAAGTGTACCTATGTAGGAAAACCTGAAAAATCGGCAGTGTATCAAATACTTGTTCTCCCCACTGTAATTACTCCTGTCTAAATAAAATAATTTAAAATCTTCACCAGGGAGCATGACTTAGCCACAGGGTATCATTAGCTTCTTAATTTTTATTTCTGTGGATTATTTTAAATCACAAGTGTGTTTGGGAAGCCCGAAATTTGGGTATTGCCTGTGGCAATATGTCTAGCTGACTGAGTTGCGGCTGTCAGTGAAAGCGTCTAAAATATGTGTGAAGATAGTGTCTTGAGTATAATTAAAAATGTTGCCTCAAGAAGAAGTTGAGGAGCAATGTTGCAAAGATATTGTGCGTCTCTCTCCAGAATGCATACATATGTAGGAAGGTGCCCATTTGGCAGTCTTTTTTCTGATTGTCTAACTCACCACAAAGTGTGTTTAAATAACATCCATTGCGAATGATAGTTCAGTCCTCAGTAGTCCTCAGATAGTCCTCAGTATTCAAAAAATCTTTCCAACACGCCCGGCCTCGATATTCACCAAGCCTCAGTGTGAAAGATCAAAATATCATGATCTGATGATCCCATATATGCAGTGGAAACGTCATAAAAGACCACTTTCTGTCCAGAGTTCATTGGCGCAGGAAATTTGAGGGCCCGGAATAGGCTAGTTGATACAATATTGCAAGTTCATTAGCGACAACTTCCGGCCGGACCCTGTGACAATTTGATATGATGTTGAACTTCGCTAGCAATAACTCAAGTCAAGACATATAGAAATGTAGGCATACAGGCGGAGAAAAGAGATTAATGTGATTGAAAGAACCAGAATTTTCATCAGTTTACTTTCTACTGTTTTTATTTGTCGGCTTTAGGCTTATGTATGTTACTTAGTTGATGATGGAAGTTATAGGCCTACTGCTGCATTGGACTATAGGTTATCGCTGAGTTCTATGCTCTCATTTCTTTAGCCACCATGGATCACAGTGTATTAATGTGTCGGCAGAGGCTCAGTGGTGACCCGTCATTCACATCAGGTGGGGCAGAGCAATGTAAAACACATTTTATATATATATATATATATGGAAATGTCATTGAGTTAATAAAACCGCATACAAACATGGTCTCTTTATTGTTTTCTTGAGTAAGGCAGCTCCAAAATGCAGGTGTTTCAGCCTAGCTCAGTGCTTTCTGTTGTGATGGGGCAAGCCAGCAGAAAATACAGAGCGTTGCGTCGTGATTGGCTCAGTGTTCTGTCACTCATGTGGATGCTGAATCACCCCCAAGTATCATGCCCCGTGTACACTAGCACGTGGTGCCGCGCGGTGAAACACCTCTTCCCATTAATTTTCAATGAAAGGAAAGCGGTGAGAAGCAGAGAGGGCGGTGGATCATTGGGCGTGGGAGAGGGTGAAAAGTTCAACATTTCCCAACTTTATGCAAATCACCGCTGGGCGAGGACCAATCATATCAAGTGGTTCCGACAACAAATTTGATGCTATGCAACCCAAGGCTGGAGACTTTCTTCAGCAAAGATGGCTGACAAAAATACTAGGATGGAAGCAAATGTAAGTAATTATAACTTTATAACGAATCATGCAATAAATGTAAAGTTGAGAGGAATATGTTAATGTAGTGACAAACGATTATTCATATGTTAATTTACAAAAATCGCTATTTAGCAAGCTAGCTGACTAGCTAAAATGAATCTGCTAGCTTTATGGGTGTTATGACATGCATATGAAATTGAAATTCTGTTTTATCATGTTTTAGGGACTCCTGAAACAACCAGCAAACCAGGATGTCATCTTGTGAAACAGTGGATGTAAAGAATCTAGCTAGCTAAGCATTTACTGTAAATTGAACGTACAATTTTGTAAGCTTGCCTTGCTGGTATTTGCCATGCAATGCAGAAGAAGTAACGTAGCTAGCTAGCTAGCTATTTTCTTGCTTATTGTGCAGTGGAGGATAAAAATACCTGTATGTCTATAGATGTGTAGCTAGCTATGTAGCCAATCTGTGTATGGACCCTAAAACGTTTAGTATACATATTAGTTCAGAACCTAGCTATTCATCTCAGTTATCATAATAGCCTGTTGTATCAACTTCAAAACAGTCTGAATGACATTAATGAAGACTATGGATTGAGTAGAATATAATATAACTTTGTGCCAAGGATTGTATATACATGTAGTATATGTATATACATGTAGTTATTACCATGCATGTAATAACATTGTAGCCTGTACATTTAATATATTCACTGATCATGTATTCTACCTTGGAAAATAAAGATGCAGTTCAGGTATGAATGTCTTTTCAGATTATTCTTCAGTCAAATCCTGTCACGCCCCGATCTGTTTCACCCCTTCCTGTGATTGGCTTCACCCCCTGCAGGCGTTGCTTATTTTCCCCAGTGTATTTATCCCTGTGTTTCCTGGCTCTCTGTGCCAGTTTGTCTTGTATGTTAGTTAGTCAAGTCAACCAGCGTGTTTTTCCCATTCTCCTTTTGCATTTCTCTTTTTGATAGTCTTCCCGGTTTTGACTCCTGCCTGTCTCTGGACTACTTTCCCGCCTGCCTGATCATCCTGCCTGCTCTGACCTTGAGCCTGCCCTTCGGTACCTTTTGGACTCTGAACTGGTTTTGACCCTTTTTCCTGTCCACGACCATTCTCTACGACCATTCTCCTTACCCTATTGAATTAATAAATATTGTAAGACTCCAACCATCTGTCTCTTGTGTCTGGGTCTCGCCTTGTGTCATGATAAAATCCTATACCAGGAGTATCAAATTCCAGTCTTTGAATGATGTTGTCTGCATGTACAGTTGAAGTCGTAAGTTTACATACACCAAATACATTTAAACTCAGTTTTTCACAATTCCTGACATTTAATCCTAGTAAAAATTCCCTGTCTTAGGTCAGTTAGGATCACCACTTTATTTTAAGAATGTGAAATGTCAGAATAATAGTAGAGAGAAGGATTTATTTCAGCTTTTCTTTCATCACATTCCCAGTGGGTCAGAATTTCACATACACTCAATTAGTATTTGGTAGCATTGCCTTTAAATTGTTGAACTTGGGTCAAACGTTTTGGGTAGCCTTCCACAAGCGTCCCACAATAAGTTGCGTGAATTTTGGCCCATTCCTCCTGACAGAGCTGGTGTAACTGAGTCAGGTTTGTAGGCCTTCTTGCTCGCACACACATTTTCAGTTCTGCCCACAAATGTTCTATGGGAATAAGGTCAGGGCTTTGTGGTGGCCACTCCAATACCTTGACTTTGTTGTCCTGTCGTGGAAATTTCCTGTATTACCAAATCATGAGAGAGCAAACCACACACAAGTCAGAGTTGTCATAAAGTCCATCTTTAATTATATGAGCTTCACCATAGCCCTGTGACTCTCAGATCAATTCAGTGTCTATAAATGAATTCTCTGAGAGTGCTTACATATTGGCAACTGAGATCCTTTATAGCAAAGACACACATAGCCAGACAGCATTGGCTATAAATTATCGTTCAGTTTGGTCTCCTAAACTAAGTTCTGATCTCGTTCTTGGTACCACTTAGGACCAAAAACATTACCTCATCCAATGGCATATATCAAATACACCCCCTCCTGGACAAGATCACAGACTGGCACACAGACATTGTGAAGCCACCTAACTGTTTCCCCATTAATCACCCCATCCCTTCACATGGTTTAGGAATAGTTTACAGACACATTCACAGATAAGACTAACCCGACCTCTCCCCTCTAACTTTTGCCCACATAGGCATGCTTATGAAAATGAATAAAATATCTTATTTATAAATGTTACCTAAAGAATTCAGATTCTGCCACGACAGTCCTTAAGCCATTTTGCCACAACTTTGGAAGTATACTTGGGGTCATTGTCCATTTGGAAGACCCATTTGTGACCAAGCTTTAACTTCCTGACTGATGTCTTGAGATGTTGCTTCAATATATCCACATCATTTTACTTCCTCATGATGCCATCTATTTTGTGAAGTGCACCAGTCCCTCCTGCAGCAAAGCACCCCCACAACATGATGCTGCCACCCCTGTGCTTCACGGCTGGGATGGTGTTCTTCGGCTTGCAAGCCTCCCCCTTGTTCCTCCAAACATAACGATGGTCATTATGGCCAAACAGTTCTATTTTTGTTTCATCAGACCAGAGGACATTTCTCCAAAAAGTATGATCTTTGTTCCCATGTGCAGTTGCAAACCCTAGTCTGGCTTTTTTTTATGGCGGTTTGGAGCCTTGGCTTCTTCCTCACTGAGCGGCCTTTCAGGTTATGTCGATATAGGACTCGTTTTACTGTGGATATAGATACTTTTGTACCTGTTTCCTCCAGCATCTTCAAAAGGTCCTTTGCTGTTGTTCTGGGATTAATTTGCACTTTTCACACCAAGGTACGTTCATCTCCAGGAGACAGAACGCGTCTCCTTCCTGAGCGTGGTCCCATGGTGTTTATACTTGCGTACTATTGTTTGTACAGATGAACGTGGAACCTTCAGGCGTTTGGATATTGCTCCCAAGGATGAACTAGACTTGTGGAGGTCTACAATTTTTTTTCTGAGATCTTGGCTGATTTCTTTAGATTTTCCCATGATGTCAAGCAAAGAGGCACTAAGTTTGAAGGTAGGCCTTGAAATACATCCACAGGTAAACCTCCAATTGACTCAAATTGTTACGGTTTTCTTGCGGTGAAGGAGAGGCGGACCAAAATGCAGCGTGGTGGTTATTCATGTTTTAATTTATAAAGACACTATACATGAATACACTAACAAAACAATAAACGTGCAAAAAAATAAACAGCCCTATCTGGTGCAAACACAGAGACAGGAACAATCACCCACAAACACACAGTGAAACCCAGGCTACCTAGGTATGATTCTCAATCAGAGACAACTAATGACACCTGCCTCTGATTGAGAACCATACTAGGCCGAAACATAGAAATACCCAAATCATAGAAAAACAAACATAGACTGCCCACCCAACTCACGCCCTGACCATACTAAATAAATGCAAAACAAAGGAAATAAAGGTCAGAACGTGACAGTACCCCCCCCCCCCCCCCCCCCCTCCCAAAGGTGCAGACCCCACTTCACCATTGTCTTAGTCCCCCACCTTGTCCGCTTCCGTGGTCTCCTATCCACGGCGACCCTACTTAATGACCCCACTGGACTGAGGGGCAGCTCGGGACAGAGGGGCAGCTCGGGACAGAGGGGCCGCTGCTCGGGACAGAGGGGCCGCTGCTCGGGACAGAGGGGCTCTGGCGCCACTGGGCTGAGGGGCTCCGGCGCCGCTGGGCTGAGGGGCTCCGGCGCCTCTGGGCTGAGGGGCTCCGGTGTCTCTGGGCTGAGGGGCTCTGGCAGATCCTGGCTGGCTGGCAGTTCTGGCAGATCCTGGCTGACTGGCAGCTCTGGCTGCTCCATGCTGACTGGCAGCTCTGGCTGCTCCATGCTGACTGGCTGCTCTGGCTGCTCCATGCTGACTGGCTACTCTGGCTGCTCCATGCTGACTGGCGGCTCTGGCTGCTCCATGCTGACTGGCGGCTCTGGCTGCTCCATGCTGACTGGCGGCTCTGGCTGCTCCATGCTGACTGGCGGCTCTGGCTGCTCCATGCTGACTGGCGGCTCTGGCTGCTCCATGCTGACTGGCGGCTCTGGCTGCTCCATGCTGACTGGCGGCTCTGGCTGCTCCATGCAGACTGGCGGCTCTGGCGGCTCCATGCAGACTGGCGGCTCTGGTGGCTCCATGCAGACTGGCAGCTCTGGCGGCTCCATGCAGACTGGCAGCTCTGGCAGCTCCTTGCAGACTGGCAGCTCTGGCAGCTCCTTGCAGACTGGCAGCTCCTTGCGGACTGGCAGCTCCTTGCAGACTGGCAGCTCTGAACAGACGGGAGACTCCGGCAGCACTGTAGAGGCGGACTCCGGCAGCACTGTAGAGGCGGAAGGCTCTGGCAGCGCTAAACAGGCGGGAGACTCCGGCAGCGCTGTAGAAGAGGAAGGCTCTGGCAGCGCTAGATAGGCGGGAGACTCCGGCAGCGCTGGAGAGGAGGAAGGCTCTGGCAGCGCTAGATAGGCGGGAGACTCCGGCAGCGCTGGAGAGGAGGACGGCTCTGGCAGCGCTGGACAGGCAAGGCGCACTGTAGGCCTGATGCGTGGTGCTGGCACTGGTGGTACTGGGCCGAGAACACGCACAGGAAGCCTGGTGCGGGGAGCTGCCACCGGAGGGCTGGTGCGTGGAGGTGGTACTGGGTAGACCGGACCGTGCAGGCGCACTGGAGCTCTTGAGCACCGATCCTGCCCAACCTTACCTGGTTGAATGCTCCCGGTCGCCCTACCAGTGCGGCGAGGTGGAATAGCCCGCACTGGGCTATGCAGGCGAACCGGGGACACCGTGCGCAAGGCTGGTGCCATGTAAGCCGGCCCAAGGAGACGCACTGGGGACCAGATGCGTAGAGCCGGCTTTATGGCACTTGGCTCGATGCTCACTCTAGCCCGGCCGATACGCAGAGCTGGTATGTACCGCACCGGGCTATGCACCCGCACTGGAGACACCGTGCGCTCCACAGCATAACACGGTGCCTGCCCGGTCTCTCTAGCCCCCCGGAAAGCACAGGAAGTTGGCGCAGGTCTCCTACCTGGCTTCGCCACACTTCCTGTGTGCCCCCCAATACATTTTTGGGGCTGCCTCTCGGGCTTCCTTGCCAGCCGTGTTCCCTCATATCGCCTGCTCCTCTCTCCGGCTGCCTCTGCTCTCCTAGCTGCCTCCACCTGTTCCCATTGAAGGCGATCCTTTCCCGCCAGGATCTCCTCCCATGTGTAGCAACCCTTGCCGTCCAATACATCGTCCCATGTCCATTCCTCTTTGCGCCGCTGTTGCTGTTGCCCGTTACCACGCCGCTTGGTCCTGTTGTGGTGGGTGATTCTGTAAGGGTTTCACTGTGTGTTTGTGGGTGATTGTTCCTGTCTCTGTGTTTGCACCAGATAGGACTGTTTAGGTTTTCGCACATTTATTGTTTTGTTAGTTATTTCATGTCTAGTTCCTTTATTAAAGAACATGAATAACCACCACGCTGCATTTTGGTCCGCTTCTCCTTCACCACAGGAAAACCCTTACACAAATGATGTTCATTGGCCTATCAGAAGCTTCTAAAGCCATGACATCATTTTCTGAAATTTTCCAAGCTGTTTAAAGTTACAGTCAACTTACTGTATGTAAACTTCTGACCCACTAGAATTGTGATACAGTGAATTATAAGTGAATAATCTGTCTGTAAATAATTGTTGAAAAAAATACTTGTGTCATGCACAAAGTAGATGTCCTAACCGACTTGCCAAAACCATAGTTTGTTAACAAGAAATTTGTGGAGTGGTTGAAAAATGAGTTTTAATGACTCCAACCTAAGTGTATGTAAACTTCTGACTTCAACTGTATGTATTACAATTATATACTTCAACAGTGTTTATCAATCTTGGTCCTGGGACAATTTTTACACATTGTAACTATGCATTAGACTAGAAACATGATTTAACTAGTTAAAGGCTGATTTATAATATATATACAGAAATATAATTTTAAAAAACAGCACACTACACTTCCTATGCATCATGTAAGTACTCTAAAACCGGTTTGTCTCAATATCTAATTTCCGTCATCAGTATTGATCTGATAAACACAGGATAGGTGTAGTATTTCATCAAATGAGACTTAATTTCAACCAGTCGAGAATGTGAAACGCTTTATTGAAAGAATTTTCAAGTTTTATAAATACATAATACATGCATTATACTATTATAATTGTTATATTATAAATACAAGTTAAATCTGTACTTCAATGCACATCTGGTGTGCATTATAAAAACAGAAGAAGAAAGAGGAGGTGAGAAAGAGCATAAAAGACAGAAAGGGAAAGAGGTAAGAACCGAGGAGCAGGGATTACTAAACAGTGCTGCTAAACTTCATATTCTCTCAGGTCATCACAATTACATAATAGTGTCTCTAGTGGTGTCTCCTAACCAGCCTTGGGCTCCCAGTCGGCCCGAAGATTATCTTAAGATTGGGTGAGGTGGCGATGACGGGACTGGGGGTTGGCATCCTCTCTCACATCAAAACATACCTGCAGACAAGAGACAGATGGAGAGAGAAAGCATGTTTAAGCCTTGTTTTTTTTCTAACATTGTCAGTCAACATAATCATCAGGAGGTGAAATGCAAAACTGACCTTGGATCATTAACTCTGGGACTACTACATCTATTTGTATTTCAATGTAGAGCATCTCTTTAATAATACTTCCTGTTGACCCGACCAAGTGACCTCTCACCCCTCCCCTCTGATCATGCTGTGCCCTCTATGTAGCCAGTTCAGATGCGGGAGGGGTTCACCGACACAGCTGATATAACCTAGAGGATTTAGGGAAAAGGGGAGTGAGGGATAAAGTGAAGGAGAGAAACTGTTTGAGAAAATAAGGTAGTTAAAGAGACAGTGTTCAACAGGAATCTGTGTGTGGCCTCACCTGCTGTCCACACTAAGTGGCTGCAGAGTACTTTATGCTGAAAAACATGCACAGACACACGAGGACAAACAATATAGTATAGTTATATAAATAATGAAGTGTCTTACTATTCTCCATGGTTGGCCATCTTGCCTGTTCTTTGAAGGTGGAGGGAGTCACTGTTATACACCTGAGCCTGCTTACTGCACAACACAGTCCGTCAATCAGATTGATACATGAGTGTGTGGGTTACAGGGTGTCTAATTGTTCTACATTTTTTCAATATGGGTGACTTAAAATAGCCTGTTTGTTTTTGTACAGGCATCACACCCTTACCGAAACAGTTCCCTCACCTGAGAAGTAGAAATCAAAGAGCGAGAAACTTGGAATTGAATAACTGCAGTTGACATAGCTAAGTAAAAGGAAGAACACTCTTATTGCAATGTGAATGGCTCTTAAAAGAACCGTTGGTTGTGCATAGTCTATGGTGTTGCCAGGGAACAGCACACTCTTCAAAGAAGTAGGAGGTGACGACTTCCCACACATAGGTTTCCTCTCTTGCTGCGTTGTTGGACCCCATCCTTAAAACATCCTGCAGAGCAGCAGTCTTCTCCTCTGGCATGCGTTGGCGAGTTGCAGATCCCCTCCTGGTCCTCGTGTCCATCCTTAGGAAGTTATGCAGGACACAGGTAGCCTTCACACACCTGAATTCCCCCAGGAGGCAGTCCCAGATGGCCCTGGTCACCCAACCTTGCAGTGCCCTACACGGTAACTGTAGGCAAACGTTTTGAAGGAATCTCCAGTTACAAAGTATCTGTAGGAATATGGAAGATAATGTCATTATTAGACTTTAACATCACCAGGTCATTGTGGATTACTAAAGTATAATGTCCATTATAAGAAATCATGATAACATGAATGTGCACACACATGTGCATGTGTAGCATGTGAAAAAAGCAGGATCATATCAAGGTTAGCATCACAAATTAATTAATAAATACCACTTGAAGCTGGATGATGAGTTGATCATTTGAATCAGCTGTGTAGTGCTAAGGCAAAAACAAAAATGTGCACCCATTTGAGTCCCCAGGACCAGGACTGAGAACCACTGCTCTTCATTTGGACCTCTTCAACTGCAGACAGGTTTTCACAGCTCTCTGTATCTGAGGACAGAAAACCTCACAAGAAACAGACTTCATTATACTAAAATTAGACCGCAGTGAATATTATGTTACTATTATCCCCATCCTCACTTCTAGGGACTGGAACTACACAAAAGTACCTGCCCTGTCCATAATAGCCTCCTCGCTCACTTTGACAGTTGGGGCTGCTATCCTTTCACCCTCCTCCATGGCGGTTAGTTAGCTACCTACAAATGCATTTGGAGTTTGTTTTTTACAGTGATAAATACATAAAGATAGCTAACTAATATGAAGTTAAGTAGTTGGTGATATTTAATTCACTTAGCTAGCTATACATTATGTTATGTTGGCTAGATAGCTAGCTAGCTATGTTGGCAGCTCATTTGAGTTAGCCTTCACTGTAGCTAGTTAGCTAATAATACAGCATTTTGTTTTACATTTTTTAAATGTATTTACTTACTTGAATAGGTTCTCCCAGCCATGTGGATGATTGGAAACAGGGCAGTAAAGTGGGTTTGTCACCAGAGCGTATTACTATTTACCTGTGAATAAATTAATGAAATGGAGAATGGATTCAACTATTTAACCATTTAATAACCAGACCTCCATACAAACTTGCTACGCTGAATTATTGATGCACAATCGAACGTGGGCGTGCATGCTGCCAGCACGCCCACAAGCGAGCCACGCTGGGCGGCCTAATAGGCACACAGCAATTTGCCAAGTGCTAGTGAACACGAGCCGTACGGGTAGAGCTCAAAAAATGAAATCCCCTTGGGTGCTGTCATAGAATTACATTAGAAGTGCCCATCCAAGAAGGCTCAATGTCATTGGCCACAGATAAAATGACGTCAAATCACGTTATATCAACAGTAGCTCTGATTGGACTGATCATGTCAAAATCATACTTTCAAAGTCTTAGCTAGCAGTCGTCATCATGAATCAAGTCGACAATCTACTGGCAAATTCTTTATAATCATTGTCGTATAAAGAGAAATAATGAAGATAAATTATAGATAAAACGTGTCGGTGCTTATTGGCATAAACATTGCACAACAAGTTGGAAATCAAATTCAACAATGAGTGGTTTGGAAGGAATCAGTAGCTAACTGCAAGCATTGCAAAGCAATCATTAGCCTACTATTTAGTGGAGTGGCTGTGTGGTCCCAAGTCTAAGAATGTCTTGTATGCTGCTGCATAAATTATGGAATATGCCAGGGAGATGTGTATACTGTAGCTAAGAAAATAATACTATGTGTATGTTGTGTAGTAAGCTGTTACTAGCCCATGTGCCTCACCCTAATAATTTGGTATATGTTAATCTCTTAATTCTGCCTACTGTTCTGACTTGGTGGTGCACATGTAGCCTATAACCTGTTTTAGAGAAATGTAATCATTGAATATTGTAAGAGCTTTCATTGTCTGTTTATATGCCTCCTTTATTTATCCTACAGTTCTGACTTGGTGTACAGGGAGAACACTGTAATGTAAGGCCCATGTTCTGAATTATGTCTCTGTACATTTCAAAAGTGCTGAACAAATAGTTATATTGACCTTGTCTGTCCTAGCTCGCTCATTAAATGTCTTAATCAAAATTACGGATTGCCTCTTATCCCTTTGTTGTCCCCTTGCAATAGTTTGTACATCTCAATTGTCAGAAGAAACCATTTTTTTTTAATCAAGTCAGCCATATAAGCTATGTTTTTTTTTTTAAATACAATAAATTAGGCTGAATGAACTGTTTCCCAGCCAGACAAAGCTCCGCTGATAGCCAGGTGTAGCAGTGGTATAGTGCAATTAATGTAGTGTTTGAGAAACAAAAATGCTATTGAAATTAGACTGTTCACACAAAAATGTGTGTATATAAATATTAATAACTGGCATGCAGATTGGTAAAATGATAGGACAAATTGTAAGCTTCCCCAAAACTTGAAAGTCATGAGCTGCCTATGGTCTTTACTATTACATGATTACATTTTTTTTTAAGTGTGTTAGCGAGTGCACACATACAGTATGAGGTCTGCCTATGGAAATCATGGAAATCTTTGTTGTGACTGGGTGTATTGATATACCATCCAAAGTGTAATGAATAACTTCACCATGCTCAAAAGGATATCTCCCTGGTCTTTGTGGTAGAAACGGTTTGAAATTCACTACTCAACTGAGGGACCTTACAGTGATGAGGTAGTCATTCAAAAACCATGTTAAACACTATTATTGCACACAGAGTCCATGCAATTTATTATGTGACTTGTTAAGTACATTTTTACTTCCCATAACAAATGGGTTGAATACGTATTGACTCAAGACATTTCAGTTTGAAATGTGTTATTATTTTGTAAAAGTTTCAAATAACATAATTCCACTTTGACATTATGGGGTATTTTGTATATTCCAGTGACACAAAAACTCAATTGAATCCATTTTAAATTTAGGCTGTAACACAAAAAAATGTGGAAAGTCAATGGAATACTTTCTGAAGGCACTGTAGACCCAATCACAATCTCTTCAAAGTAAGTTACTACATCCAGTGAGCTCCAAATGTATTGGGACTGTGACACATTTAGTTTTATTTTGGCTCTGTACTTCAGCACTTTGGATTTGAAATGATACAATGACTACAATGAAGTTAATTTGTTTTACCTTTATTTAACTAGGCAAGTCAGTTAAGAACAAATTCTTATTTTCAATGACGGCCTAGGAACAGTGGGTTAACTGCCTGTTCAGGGGCAGAACGACAGATTTGTACCTTGTCAGCTCGGGGATTTGAACTTGCAACCTTCCGGTTACTAGTCCAACGCTCTAACCTGCCACCCCAAGTTAAAGTCCAGACTGTCAGCTTTAATTTGAGGTTATTTTCATCCATTTGGGGTGAACTGTTTAGAAAAGACAGCCCTTTTTGTAAATAATTTATGCTGTTATTTTGGAGTCACTTTTATTTTTTACATTTACACTTTTACATTAATGTGGATGCTACCATGATTATGGATAGTCCTGATTGAATCATGAATAATAATTAGTGAAAGTTACAGATATACAAAAAAATCTCAGAATTTATAAATTGAACATTTTATTTTCAGCCTGTGGTTCCTCGCCTTAAATCATGACTCCCACATTTGTAAATGTTAGCAGGCTAATGGAAGTCATTCACACATTTCTAAACAACTTTTAAAGTATGTAATAATGATTCATTAAAAAAAAGATTGTCGAGGAAGGTTCTCATTGGCACTGTTCACATTGATATTGGAGTCATTTAGCAGACACTCTTATCCAGAACGACTTACTGTTTGGAAAGTATTCAGACCCCTTGACTTTTTCCACATTTTGTTACGTTACAGCTTTATTCTAAAATGGAATAAATAGTTTTTTCCCCCTCATCAATCTATACACAATTCCCCATAATGACAATGCAAATACTTTTTTTATTTTTATTGAGCAAATGTATAAAAAAAAACAACCCTGAAATATCACATCTACAAACATATGCATTCAGACTCTTTACTCAGAACTTTGTTGAAGCAACTTTGGCAGCGTTAAAGCCTTGAGTCTTCTTGGGTATGAAGCTACAAGCTTGGCACACCTGTATTTGGGGAGTTTCTCCCATTATTTTCTGCAGATCTTCTCAAGCTCTGTCAGGTTGGATGGGGAGCGTCACTGCACAGCTATTTTCACATCTCTCCAGAGATGTTAGATCGGGTTCAAGTAAGGTCTCTGGCTGGGCCACTCAAGGACATTCAGAGACTTGTCCCGAAGCCACTCCTGCATTGTCTTGGCTGTGTGCTTATGGTCGTTGTACTGTTGGAAGGTGAACCTTCTCCCCAGTCTAAGGTCCTGAGCGCTCTGGAGCAGGTTTTCATCAAGGATCAGAGGTTTTCGTAAAATGGGCAGGGACTATGCTGTCCTAGCTTCAGGGGTGCAAGGAAAGGGAATAGCTTAGACGGGGCTGCCTCTCTCTCTCTATCTCATCTTTGCTTTCACTTTCTTCCTGTAATTATGGGATGTAACAATTTCACAGCCATGCACAACCCCTCCCACTATGCATAATATGCATATGCATGATGTGTATTATATATCCTGGATAGGTGCACCTTTGAATCACATCAAACCGCGAGGTTGAGGAAGCAGGACGGTAAAGGACAATAAGCCCAGACAGCTGAGCTGTTAGACAAACAGACAGATAGTCAGACATAAAGACAGACAGAAGACAACAGGTGGCCTATGAGGACAAACTTTGACAGACAAAGGATGCTTCCATTACTGGTTATAGCTCTGCTGGGGTTCTCCACAGAACCAGGTTTCTATGCACTTCTATACTCAAACTCTCTGATTATTTTAAACATAAAAGTTTACAAACTGGATAAATTGAAGAATACCAGTGGCCTTGTGTTTCGTGGTCGCAGGAATGGTATTTGGGAAATATCACAAGTAGAGTCAAGTTGTATTTTTGTGGTGATTATTGGCATGCCTGAGGTCTCTCATATTTCAGTGTAATTGATGTATTGTTGCCCGCTTTGGTTACACCATTTTAATGTATTTCTGCATAGTTAAAGTAACATCTTGGGGACCTTGACAGACTTTCGGGAGTGAGACAAAAACAGTATAAATCATATGGGACAACAAACTCTCTCATTGATACTGTAGGGGACACGACAGCATTCTTGTTGAATGTGTTCTTGTCGCCTCTCTTCTAAGATGATAACGCTAAATTCATGGAGCAAATAGGCTCTGAGAAAGCATTTGAGAGAAACTAAGATGTTATTTAATGTGTGCACACTTCACGTATGCTTTCCACATTCATATAGCAGTAAGCAACATTGATTGTATAAAAAAGATACTGTATTAATCTCCATAGTATGTGACCTGTAATGTCGCTTTGTTATTCCCAGCCTCTGCACAGCCTTGCACTCAGATCTCTCTCTCCAAGACCCTTCCCTCCTCAGGTGAGTCTGTTCACTAATCAGTCATTAGCGATATACAGTAGTTGTTATCAATGGCTTGACAGCCCGAGGAGGGAAAGTACATCTTTACTGGGTAAAGAACAGTATGATCTGGCCTTGTACTCTGCTTGATGTCTTTGAGGTCATTCAATTATATGTCTGGCCAACAAGAATGTAGAGATACACTGAGTATACAAAACATTAAGAACACATGCTCTTTCCATGACATAGACTGACCAGGTGAATCCAGGTGAAAGTTATGATCCTTTATTGACGTCACTTGTTAAATCCACTTCAATCAGTGTAGATAAAGAGGAGGGGACCGGTTAAATAAGGATATTTAAGCCTTGAGACAATTGAGACATGGATTGTGTGTGTGTGCAATTCAGAGAGTGAATGGGCAAGACAAAAAATGGAAGTGCCTTTTAATGGGGAATGGTAGTAGGTGCCAGGCGCTCCGGTTGTGTCAAGAACTGCAAAGCTGCTGAGTTTTTCACACTCAACAGTTTCATGTGTGTATCAAGAATGGTCCACCACCCAAAGGACATCCAGCCAACTTGACACAACTATGGGAAGCATTGGAGTCAACATGGGCTAGCATCCCTGTGGAACGCTTTCGACAACATCTGGAGTCCATGCCCCGACGTATTGAGGCTGTTCCAAGGACACAGCTCAATATTAGGATGGTGTTCCCAATGTTTGGTATACTCAGTGCATATCTTCAGTCTCTTTAGTCCTTTTTGAGTTGAGTTGGCTGTTCTGAACGATCAACCAGTGCAGCCTCAGGTCAGCTCCTAATTTCACAATTTTCTCTCCAGCTCACAGTGTCAGACCCTCAGATGTGGCTGTGCTCTCTGCCATTGGACTTCCCCACACACACAGGTAACCAGCACATCAAATGTATCTAACCTTGATAGATAAGGGAACACTACCAGGTGTCAATATTGAATCATCCCTAGTGTCAATGTGAACGCAGAAAGGTTTTTCAAACTTCTGTTTCTCTCCCTCTCTGCAGCAGCGAGCTGTCCAGAGTGTTATCGAGACTTCATGGTAAGCCCCTGCTATTCATGAGGGTTTGGGGGTTTCTCAATGTATCAAACCAGTTCTTTGAAACAGAAGAAAAGATCTTGCTCCACAGTCTAATATTATTGTGAAAATATGTATTCAAACCCAGGCTATAAACATAGACAGACACAAGTACACACAAATACAAATTCTAATTTCATGTGACCTTCAGCACCAAATTACAGACCGCATCAAATAATATCTCAATAAAAACACACTTATTGGTTGATAAGACATTTTGGCCTGCTGATAGATCTTCCTCTTCCATGCCAAATGTCCTCCCATTGCAATCTGACCCTCGTGTATACTTACGTAGAATTCTCATCTCTATTCATCAAGATAATCTAGAACCAGACAGAAATGAGGTTTTTACCTTTTTAAACAATTTATTTGTCTTCGGAACCATTTTCAACGATAGGCTTGTGCGGGAAAGGATAAAAGCATTGAAAAACTGAACACGTTTGGAAGAAATGATGTACTTGAGATAGTGGGAGTGTTAGGCCTGCTCTTATAGAAACTACTGTAACTGTTGAACGGTTTCACGTGTCATTACATACAAATAATTGTCGTTTTTTTTAGACAATACACAAATATAAGAATGAACAGTTTCCCATCTAACAGGTTATTATGTTCATTTTAGTATCAATTCATAAACCTCACACTACTGTGTGACATCTTTATCGGTCCGGTATCAGTACCAACCCTGACAATACTAACGATAGAACCACCAGTCTTTACTGCCAACAATTTCACAAGAAAGAATTTCACAAGGAAGCAATAAAGACTATTGTACCTCTCACACAATACAAAAGAACATAAATAAAGATGAAAGTGATAGACACACTGTACTCTCAACTCACGTGGCACTTCCTGCATGTTAGTACCAAGACAGTCCTACGTGTCTGGTCAAACCAATTTGCCCACGTGTATCTACAGTATATCTATATAGAAAGTACATACAGTACTTAGTATATAAATCATACGGGGCCATTTCCTCTAATATTTTTTTTCACGCCATAAAGTGCCAAGTCGTGTGCATATGACAATGTTGATTTCACTCATAATCAAGCAACTTCCTCCCCCCTTACTCTCTGCCCCGCTAGAGTTGCTGACCATGTTTAACCCTGCAATGACCAGTACTCTCCTTGGTCAGACAAACCTCTATTCTGAATCCTCACAGCACAGGTAAACCACAACTACACTTGCGCCCTGTGTGAGTAAAGACAGAGAAAGAGCGTGAAAGAAAGAGTGAGAAAAGTAGTATTTCAGACCATGTTTTGTTCATTTGCAGGGCTCTTGTCGAGCAGGCAAAGGAACTACCACTCTCCCTCATGAGTAACCAGGTATTCAAGCGACTCTCCTTCTACACCACCTAACACATTGTCCTATAGAATCAGAACAGCTTCCCTGGTTGTCGTCTCTGACTGTGTCTGTTCTTCTCTCTGATAGGCCGTTGAGCTAGACACAGACTGGAAGCTGGTGATGCTATTCGTTCAGGTGGATGAGCTCTGTGTATGTCAGGACCAGGTCAGCAGCCACCTCACATGTCTGGATTTCAGTCCACGTCTTCATTTCATGACTTTACAGTGTTCATGGCTGCGTTCCTTTGAGTGAGTGTTTGTGTGTACGCAGGTCAGCGAGACAATCAAAGCAGCTGTCCATCAGGTGGATCTTGCGCTGCAGGTGCTGCAGTCGCAGGTGGGTTTTGGTGACTCGTGTGACACTCTCAGCAATGCTACAGTACAGTCATTTAGATGATCGTTAAGATTGCTCTTAATGTGTTTGCAGTTGAAGCGGACCATTGTCAATGTTGCACTGTGGTATGGAGAGTATGATACTGGATTTCGTTATCAGAACAGGTGACTTTCTCAACCAATTGCACAACTCCTCAATCAGTCGGTGCACTCATTCCCTGAGTTTGAAATTCTTCAGTGATTTCAATCTATAGTTTCTGGTAGGCATTTGACTGCTTCTATGTCTATTGACAGGATGTGTCAATGTATGGAGGAAAAACATGAAGGGGAGCTCAGACTACTGAAGGCCATCCTCACTCAAGTCCTCCAGGTTCAATGTCTTACATCTATGTCATCTCCCCTATATCCCCAACATCTACAGTGGGGAGAACAAGTATTTGATACACTGCCGATTTTGCAGGCTTTCCTAATTACAAAGCATGTAGAGGTCTGTAATTTTTTATCATAGGTACACTTCAACTGTGACAGACGGAATCTAAAACAAAAATCCAGAAATCACATTGTATGATTTTTAAGTAATTAATTTGCATTTTATTGCATGACATAAGTATTTGATCACCTACCAACCAGTAAGAATTCCGGCTCTCACAGACCTGTTAGTTTTTCTTTAAGAAGCCCTCCTGTTCTCCACTCATTACCTGTTTGAACTGCACCTGTTTGAACTCGTTACCTGTATAAAAGACACCTGTCCACACACTCAATCAAACAGACTCCAACCTCTCCACAATGGCCAAGACCAGAGAGCTGTGTAAGGACATCAGGGATAAAATTGTAGACCTGCACAAGGCTGGGATGGGCTACAGGACAATAGGCAAGCAGCTTGGTGAGAAGGCAACAACTGGCGCATTTATTAGAAAATGGAAGAAGTTCAAGATGACCGTCAATCGACCTCGGTCTGGGGCTCCATGCAAGATCTCACCTCGTGGGGCATCAATGATCATGACGAAGGTGAGGGATCAGCCCAGAACTCCACGGCAGGACCTGGTCAATGACCTGAAGAGAGCTGGGGCCACAGTCTCAAAGAAAACCATTAGTAACACACTACGCCGTCATGGATTAAAACCTGCAGCGCACGCAAGGTCCCCCTGCTCAGGCCAGCGCATGTCCAGGCCCGTCTGAAGTTTGCCAATGACCATCTGTATGATACAGAGGAGGAATGGGAGAAGGTCATGTGGTCTGATAAGACAAAAATAGAGCTTTTTGGTCTAAACTCCACTCGCTGTGTTTGGAGGAAGAAGAAGGATGAGTACAACCCCAAGAACACCATCCCAACCGTGAAGCATGGAGGTGGAAACATCATTCTTTGGGGATGCTTTTCTGCAAAGGGGACAGGACGACTGCACCGTATTGAGGGGAGGATGGATGGGGCCATGTATCGCGAGATCTTGGCCAACCACCTCCTTCCCTCAGTAAGAACATTGAAGATGGGTCGTGGCTGGGTCTTCCAGCATGACAATGACCAGAAACACACAGCCAGGGCAACTAAGGATTGGCTCCGTAATAAGCATCTCAAGGTCCTGGAGTGGCCTAGCCAGTCTCCAGTCCTGAACCAAATAGAAAATCTTTGGAGGGAGCTGAAAGTACGTATTGCCCAGCGACAGCCCCGAAACTTGAAGGATCTGGAGAAGGTCTGTATGGAGGAGTGGGCCAAAATCCCTGCTGCAGTGTGTGCAAACCTGGTCAAGAATTACAGGAAACGTATGATGTCTGTAATTGCAAACAAAGGTTTCTGTACCAAATATTAAGTTCTGCTTTTCTGATAAATACTTATGTCATGCAATAAAATGCAAATTAATTACTTAAAAATCATACAATGTGATTTTCTGGATTTTTGTTTTAAATTCCGTCTGTCACAGTTGAAGTGTACCTATGATAAAAATGACAGACCTCTACATGCTTTTTAAGTAGGAAAACCTGCAAAATCACCAGTGTATCAAATACTTGTTCTCCCCACTGTATGTGCTGTTTACATTTTTTCCACTATACAAATAAGATAAAATGAGGTTAGATTGCATGTTATTGTCTGTTTTTACCCCCCAAAATATTTTGCATCATAAAAAAAACCATACGGTGCATAAAATACGGTAAACAACATACAGTAGGTCTATAGGAGCTATGGACGGAAGGGGCTGTAGTACAGGGGACTTTACAAGTTAAAATGAAAGTGGCACACTCGTCTCTCCTTGCTGGGGATTTAGTAGACCAATATTTCAGTTAAAAAGGTGTTTTATATATATATATATTTTTTTTTTTACAAACTACTATTCATGGTGGTCAATAGGAGTCCCTTGATCGACACCTGGTGGAGAAGCAGTGGTACAGCAACAGAGATGACTTCACCGTCCTACTGCAGGATGCTCCCTTCATCACATCAGAACCCGCCTCTTTTATTGTGAGTGACAAGCCATTAAACCCTCCCTACAATTTTTATACATGAATGTGCCTATCCTATTGTGTGATGCAGAGTTGAGTTGTTATGGTGTGTGCGTACGCTTGCATACTGGTACGTGCGTACGCTAGCATTTCTGATGCATACGTGTGTCAGTGTGTGTAACACAAATGTTAATCTATGTACAGAGCGCTGCCCCCAGAGCGGGTGAACAACACACCGACAAACTGGCAGTACAGATGTGGGCCAACTTGGTGCGTCACACAAAATACTACACATGCTGCTAACACACTGTGGCATTGTCTCGGCTCTTAGTTCTAGTCAAGGCAAACAAAGGAGACTTGTTTTCTGTTTTTCAGCTGCAGCCCACCATAGGCCAGCAGACCATGGAGGAAAATAGCATGATTATCTCTGTGCTATGCCCCAGTGAGGTGAGAGTGTGGCCTCCAACACACACCACACCTGGGTTCAAGTAGTTTTCTTTTAAATACTTTCATTGAGACTGCCTGGAGTGCCAGATGAGTGTGGTTTGTACTTTAGGGCCTATTCATTGGTTCCATTGTACCAAACAAGCTCAATAAAGTGCAGCTAAGGTAGTTAAAAGAACACAAATACTATTTGAACCCCTGCCTGAAGTCTGGCAAATACAGTATAGTGTCGAAATAAAATAATGTACTGTACATTGTGCACATACTGTACTATGAGCTGCCTATAAAAGTCTCACACAGTATAGTATGATTCATACAACTGATAAATAATGCTGTTGTTGTTTTCAAACCTTCATCTTCACTCTCTCTCTCTCTCTCTCTCACTCACTCACTCACTCACACACACAGGACCGGCCCTTCCTGAGAACAGAGAGTAACTCTCCATCAGATCATACCAGTGAGCCCTCTCCTCTTCTCAACCCTGTGAGTTATTGTTGTCATGTATGAGGCCTGATACTCTATGACTATTAGACCCCTGCACATGGTGGTCTCTGCATACACATTAAACATGGTAATGACTCTGGATGTGCTCTGCGTGCCTTGTCGTCAGATCATGGGCTCTCATATGCCCTGCGAAGACCGTAGCCCTTCCAACTCCCCACCCACCTCAGGTGAGAGGAATCCTCGCACTATACAACGTACAGTGTACAATATAGAGCTTATTTGTTGAGACACAGCCAGTATGCCCTGGTCTTGTATAACCCCTGCACTTACTGCAGTGTTTCCCAAACTAGGGATCGTTGCAATAAACAAAGCAGTTTCTGTTTTTCGTCTTGCAAATGTGGCTCTATCCTTTGACCTGTTTAAGCTACACCATATTATGACCCCATCGCTGAAAGATAAGACTTCCGTTTCCCTCTACTTTGCCCATTAGACTCAATAGAACCGAATGGATAAGACCAGGCACTGGGGGATAAAATAACATCATCAATGATAAAGTTATTTTCTACACAGAAGATCATAAAACAATATTGCCTGATGATCTTCTGAATTTCACAACACCTTTCTGAATGCATTACAGTCTCTTCAAACCACACTTCCTTCAGGTTGAAAAACCTTTCAAAAGTACTAGTGATAGACTGTTATAGCCCCAATTAAAAATGGGCAAAAAAAAGTTTTAGAAAACAGACAGTGCGATGTCAACAGGTTTCTGATTGTGCTCCCTGGATCCATTTTGCCTTACATCATTCTCATCACCTGATCTTCTATGCGTTCACAGTTCACGCCCTCCGGCCTGGCGATATTAAAGTAGTAGCTGCAGTGGGCGACTCTCTGACTGTAAGTCACCTGTCCCTTGTTTACCTTTTATCTGTACTATAGTGGATGGTACATTAGTGAAGTAATCTACATTACCCCAGTTGTAGGACTGTTGCTCATCATATTTTATTGCTAGCAGTATTATTACACTCATGCTATTGCTATATTTATAACACACGCTTTGACCGATCCGGCAGGCGGGCAACGGTGTCGGATCGGGATCCAGCGTAATCAACCTACTGGATGTCCGGACGCAGTACAGGGGGTTATCATACAGGTGGGTCCTTATCATAAAGGGTCCTTATCGCTCCTACAACGACACTGCAGTACAAAGTGCAGAGTCAATGTCAGTTCGTCTTCCTTTGCTGTGGGTTACCTGGAGGTAGTGGACACTAATCTATATGGTTTACATCTCTAAATAGTCTATAACCAGCCTCTGTGTTTCTCAGTGTCGGTGGAGACGAGAACCTCACCACCGTCACCACTCTTCCCAGTGAGTCCCCTTCGTGTTGATGTCGTCTTGTCTTCGCTATCAGGCTAATTGTGGAGCCAAAATGTTGCCCAAAGACTGGAATACACATTCACACATTTACATTCAGAAGAGTAAGAAACATGCTGTTGTTTTATGTGCATTGTTATCAATGTATTCAGGTTTGACGGATATGTCTTTTGTGTTGCTGCTCAGATATCCTGCGTGAGTTTAACCCCTCCCTGACTGGCTACTCAGTGGGCAAAGGCAAAGAGCACACCACTCAGGCCTTCCTCAACCAGGCTGTGGCCGGAGAAAGAGCCAAGTGAGTCTCATCACCAGTCCATATGATACTCTTCTATCCAGACATACCTGCCTCTCTGACTGACTATGTTTTACTGAATATGTTTTGTAGTTTTTATACTGTTGCTGAAGAGTGATGTTGGATTGTCTGTTTGTTTTTAAGGGACATCCCAGACCAAGTGCGAGCACTGGTGGCCAGGATGAAGAATGACTCGGTAGAAGACAATCCTGAATTATATTTCAATCTACTTTTTGTTTGCCTTTTTGTTTGCCTACCACACATAGATTGATACTCTATATACCTCTAGTCCTGCTCACTATACCTTATCCAACCTATTAGTTCCACCACCCACACATGCAATGACATCTCCTGGTTTCAATGATGTTTCTAGAGACAATATCTCTCTCTTCATCACACAATACCTAGGTTTACCTCCACTGTATTCACATCCTACCTTACCTTTGTCTGTACATTATACCTTGATGCTATTTTATCGCCCCCAGAAACCTCCTTTTACTCTCTGTTCCAGACGTTCTAGACGACCAATTCTTATTGCTTTTAGCCGCACCCTTATTCTACTCCTCCTATGTTCCTCTGGCGATGTAGAGGTGAATCCAGGCCCTGCAGTGCCTAGCTCCACTCCTATTCCCCAGGCGCTCTCTTTTGACGACTTCTGTAACCGTAATAGCCTTGGTTTCATGCATGTTAACATTAGAAGCCTCCTCCCTAAGTTTGTTCTATTCACTGCTTTAGCACACTCTGCCAACCCGGATGTTCTAGCTGTGTCTGAATCCTGGCTCAGGAAGACCACCAAAAATTCAGACATTTTAATTCCAAACTACAACATTTTCAGACAAGATAGAACTGCCAAAGGGGGCGGTGTTGCAATCTACTGCAAAGATAGCCTGCAGAGTTCTGTCCTACTATCCAGGTCTGTACCCAAACAATTTGAACTTCTACTTTTAAAAATCCACCTCTCTAAAAACAAGTCTCTCACCGTTGCCGCCTGCTATAGACCACCCTCTGCCCCCAGCTGTGCTCTGGACACCATATGTGAACTGATTGCCCCCCATTTATCTTCAGAGCTCGTGCTGCTAGGCGACCTAAACTGGAACATGCTTAACACCCCAGCCATCCTACAATCTAAACTTGATGCCCTCAATCTCACACAAATTATCAATGAACCTACCAGGTACCTCCCCAAAGCCTTAAACACGGGCACCCTCATAGATATCATCCTAACCAACTTCCCCTCTAAATACACCTCTGCTGTCTTCAACCAAGATCTCAGCGATCACTGCCTCATTGCCTGCATCCGTAATGGGTCAGCGGTCAAACGACCTCCTCTCATCACTGTAAAACGCTCCCTGAAACACTTCAGCGAGCAGGCCTTTCTAATCGACCTGGCCGGGGTATCCTGGAAGGATATTGACCTCATCCCGTCAGTAGAGGATGCCTGGATATTTTTTAAAAATGCCTTCCTAACCATCTTAAATAAACATGCCCCATTCAAGAAATTTAGAACCAGGAACAGATATAGCCCTTGGTTCTCCCCAGACCTGACTGCCCTTAACCAACACAAAAACATCCTATGGCGTTCTGCATTAGCATCGAACAGCCCCCGTGATATGCAGCTGTTCAGGGAAGCTAGAAACCATTATACACAGGCAGTTAGAAAAGCCAAGGCTAGCTTTTTCAAGCAGAAATTTGCTTCTTGCAACACTAACTCAAAAAAGTTCTGGGACACTGTAAAGTCCATGGAGAATAAGAACACCTCCCAGCTGCCCACTGCACTGAAGATAGGTAACACTGTCACCACTGATAAATCCACCATAATTGAACATTTCAATAAGCATTTTTCTACTGCTGGCCATGCTTTCCACCTGGCTACTCCTACCCCTGTCAACAGCACTGCACCCCCAACAGCAACTCGCCCAAGCCTTCCCCATTTCTCCTTCTCCCAAATCCATTCAGCTGATGTTCTGAAAGAGCTGCAAAATCTGGACCCCTACAAATCAGCCGGGCTAGACAATCTGGACCCTTTCTTTCTAAAATTATCTGCCGAAATTGTTGCCACCCCTATTACTAGCCTGTTCAACCTCTCTTTCGTGTCGTCTGAGATTCCCATAGATTGGAAAGCAGCTGCGGTCATCCCCCTCTTCAAAGGGGGGGACACTCTTGACCCAAACTGCTACAGACCTATATCTATCCTACCATGCCTTTCTAAGGTCTTCGAAAGCCAAGTCAACAAACAGATTACCGACCATTTTGAATCTCACCATACCTTCTCTGCTATGCAATCTGGTTTCAGAGCTGGTCATGGGTGCACCTCACCCACGCTCAAGGTCCTAAACGATATCTTAACCGCCATCGATAAGAAACATTACTGTGCAGCCGTATTCATTGATCTGGCCAAGGCTTTCGACTCTGTCAATCACCACATCCTCATCGGCAGACTCAACAGCCTTGGTTTCTCAAATGATTGCCTCGCCTGGTTCACCAACTACTTCTCTGATAGAGTTCAGTGTGTCAAATCGGAGGGTCTGTTGTCCGGACCTCTGGCAGTCTCTATGGGGGTGCCACAGGGTTCAATTCTTGGACCGACTCTCTTCTCTGTATACATCAATGAGGTCGCTCTTGCTGCTGGTGAGTCTCTGATCCACCTCTACGCAGACGACACCATTCTGTATACTTCCGGCCCTTCTTTGGACACTGTGTTAACAACCCTCCAGGCAAGCTTCAATGCCATACAACTCTCCTTCCGTGGCCTCCAACTGCTCTTAAATACAAGTAAAACTAAATGCATGCTCTTCAACCGATCGCTACCTGCACCTACCCGCCTGTCCAACATCACTACTCTGGACGGCTCTGACTTAGAATACGTGGACAACTACAAATACTTAGGTGTCTGGTTAGACTGTAAACTCTCCTTCCAGACCCATATCAAACATCTCCAATCCAAAGTTAAATCTAGAATTGGCTTCCTATTTCGCAACAAAGCATCCTTCACTCATGCTGCCAAACATACCCTTGTAAAACTGACCATCCTACCAATCCTCGACTTTGGCGATGTCATTTACAAAATAGCCTCCAATACCCTACTCAACAAATTGGATGCAGTCTATCACAGTGCAATCCGTTTTGTCACCAAAGCCCCATATACTACCCACCATTGCGACCTGTACGCTCTCGTTGGCTGGCCCTCGCTTCATACTCGTCGCCAAACCCACTGGCTCCATGTCATCTACAAGACCCTGCTAGGTAAAGTCCCCCCTTATCTCAGCACGCTGGTCACCATAGCATCTCCCACCTGTAGCACACGCTCCAGCAGGTATATCTCTCTAGTCACCCCCAAAACCAATTCTTTCTTTGGCCGCCTCTCTTTCCAGTTCTCTGCTGCCAATGACTGGAACGAACTACAAAAATCTCTGAAACTGGAAACACTTATCTCCCTCACTAGCTTTAAGCACCAACTGTCAGAGCAGCTCACAGATTACTGCACCTGTACATAGCCCACCTATAATTTAGCCCTATCAACTACCTCTTTCCCAACTGTATTTAATTTATTTATTTATTTTGCTCCTTTGCACCCCATTATTTTTATTTCTACTTTGCACATTCTTCCATTGCAAAACTACCATTCCAGTGTTTTACTTGCTATATTGTATTTACCTTGCCACCAAGGCCTTTTTTGCCTTTACCTCCCTTCTCACCTCATTTGCTCACATTGTATATAGACTTGTTTCTACTTTATTATTGACTGTATGTTTGTTTTACTCCATGTGTAACTCTGTGTTGTTGTATCTGTCGAACTGCTTTATCTTGGCCAGGTCGCAATTGTAAATGAGAACTTGTTCTCAACTTGCCTACCTGGTTAAATAAAGGTAAAATAAATAAAAATAAAATAAATAAAATATAATAAACAAGCTTATATGAGAACACATTCTCGCCCTCTGTCCTCTTTCACAGAGAGTTAATTTCCAAGACGACTGGAAAGTTATCACTTTGTTCATTGGAGGCAATGACATGTGTGAGTACTGCTACAACTCTGTGAGTACCAATACTTGATGATAAGATACACTACATTAAGATACAATACCATTCTGTATCGTGACCTCCTCTAAGAACTCTGTCTGCAGTGATACTGTACCGGATGTGCATGTTCCATTGCTCTGACTGTCACTACCTTTCATTCCCACAGCTGTTTTACTCCACTGACAACTACGTGCGCCACATTCGTGAGTCTCTCGATTACCTTCATAAACAGGTAAGAGCTGTAGACATGTCACAGCTACAGTATTTCCACATTCTTACATTTACAAATCTTATCAGCAAGCACATGCATTCCTGTGTTTTCAATTACTTGTTGTTTAACACAAACACTTTTTCTCTCTGTGTCTCTCTGTGTCTCTCTCTGTCTCTCTCTGTGTCTCTGTCTCTCGCTCTCTGTGTCTCTCTCTCTCTCTGTCTGTCTCTCTGTGTCTCTCTGTCTCTCTGTGTGTGTGTCTCTCTCTCTGTCTCTGTCTCTCTCTCTCTCTCTCTCTCTCTGTCTCTCTGTGTCTCTGTCTGTCTCCATCTCTCTCTCTCTCTCTCTCTCTCTCTCTCTCTCTCTCTCTCTCAGGTGCCGAGGGCCCTGGTCAACCTGGTGGAACCTCTCTACATCCCCATTCTGAGACAGATGCACACAGAAGAAAATACCAATCTCAAGTGCCCTACCTGGCTTGCCAAGTAAGAGTCCCTCCCAGCAAGTGGAGAATATAACTAGAGCAGTTGCTGCAGGGAGTTTTTCACAATTGTAAAATCCATTACAGGGAGGGTGCAAATGCACACTTTGAGTCGGGATGCCCCCTATCTGCAATCCTCCTCATCAAGCCACCACTTTCATATATTTGACATTATGCAGGGTAATATACCAACGGATCTCTGAAGTCTAGATCAGTAACACCTGATCGTGTGTCTCTCCTTCAGTATTCTGTGTCCCTGTGTCATCTCGCCTAAGGAGGGCTCAGTAACACTTCAGAAACTCCACGTTCTGAACAGAGATTATCAGGTATGGAAAAGACTAATTCTGCAGTGCATTGAGACCACAATATTATACATGACGCTATGGTAAATACCATAAGAGGGTGGTTGCTCATTGATTACCAATAACAAAAATGAACTGTTACTCTTTCAGCGTGGACTGCATGAGCTAGTGGAGTCAGGACAATACGACACCCATAATAACTTCACGGTGGTCCTGCAGCCTTTCCTACGAGACATCATAATTCCAGTGATGGAGGTTAGGAACACTGCATTGTCACTCACCTGTTCTCTAAAACAACAATTGTAAGACTGTACAATGTGTGTGAATATTCCAATGCCGTTAAATGGCTAGACACACACACACACACACACACACTCCAACGCACAAATATACTCCGGCAGACGCACGCATATATATGGACACACACACACACTCTGGCAGACGCACACACGCATGTACAGACACACACTGAGTTGATGATGAGAGAGAGAGAGAGAGAGAGAGAGAGAGAGAGAGAGAGAGAGAGAGAGAGAGAGAGAGAGAGAGAGAGAGAGAGAGAGAGAGAGAGAGAGAGAGAGAGAGAGAGAGAGAGAGAGAGAGAGAGAGAGAGAGAGAGAGAGAGAGAGAGAGAGAGAGAGAGAGAGAGAGAGAGAGAGAGAGAGAGAGAGAGAGAGAGATTTTTCTCTATACACAGTGCCTTCGGAAAGTATCTAGACTCCTTTACTTTTTCCACATTTTGTTAGGTTACAGCCTTATTTTATTATTTTTTTTAATCCATTGTCAATCTACACACAATACCCTATAATGACAAAGCAAAAACAGGTTTTTAGAAATGTTGCTAATTTATATATATTTTTTAAACAGATATCACATTTACATAAGTATTCAGACCCTTTACTTAGTACCTTGTTAAAGCACCTTTGGCAGTGATTACAGCCTTGACTCTTCTTGGGTATGATGCTACAATCTTGGCACACCTGTATTTGGGGAGTTGTCAGGTTGGATGGGGAGTGTTGCTGCACAGCTATTTTCAGGTCTCTCCAGAGATGTTCGACCGGGCTCTGGCTGGGCCACTCAAGGACATCCACAGACTTGTCCCAAAGACACTCCTTGTCTGTGTGCTTGGGTTTTTGTCCTGTTGGAAGGTGAACCTTTGTCCCAATCTGAGGTCCTGAGCTCTCTGGAGCAGGTTTTCATGAAAGATCTCTCTGTACTTTGCTCCATTCCAAGTGGGCTGTCATGTGCCAAGCGGGCTGGTTCTCCCATCTCCACAGAGGAACTCTAGAGCTCTGTCAGAGTGACCATCGGGTTCTTGGTCACGTCCCTGATTTCTCAGTTTTGCCAGGCGACCAGCTCTAGGAAGAGTCTTGGTGGTTCCAAACGTCTTCCGTTTAAGAATGATGGAGGCCACTGTGTTGTTGGGGACCTTCAATGCTGCAGAAATGTTTTGGTACCCTTCCCCAGATCTGCGCCTCGACACAATTCTGTCTCTGAGCTCTACGGACAATCCCTTTGACCTCATGGCTTGGTTTTGGCTCTGACATGCATTGTCAACTGTGTAACCTTATATAGTCAAGTGTGTGCCTTTCCAAATCATGTCCAATCAAGTTGTAGAAACATCTCAAGGATGATCAATGAAAACAGGATGCACCTAAGCTCAATTTTGAGACTCATAGCAAAGGGTCTGAATACTTATGTAAATAAGGTATTTCTGTTTCATTTTTAATAAATTAGCAAAAATGTCAAAAAAAATTAATTTGTTTTTGCTTTGTCATTATGTCGTATTGTGTGTAGATTTCTGAGATTATTTTTTTTTTTAATCATTATTAGAATAAGGCTGTAACGTAGCAAAATGTGGAAAAAGTCAAGGGGTCTATATATCCTCTTGGGCTTCTAAACTCACCTGCACACCTTTTTATTTTGTTGTCTTTCACACACACACAAGCACACATATTCACACTACACTCTCTGTCTGACACAGGATGGACGTCCAGACCGCACTTACTTCAGTCCTGACTGCTTCCATCTCAGTCAGAAGGCCCAGACTCAGATGGCTCGTGGTCTCTGGAACAACATGGTGAGACCCAATACACTCTTAGAAAAAATGGGGTTCTAAAAGGGTTCTGTGGCTGTCCCCAGATAGAACCCTTTTTGGTTCCAGCTTGAACTCTTTTGGGTTCCAGCTAGAACTCTTTTGTGTTCCATGTAAAACCCTCTGTGGAAAAGGTTTTTACATGAAATCCAAAAGGGTCCTACCTGGAACCAAAAGGGGTTCTTAAAAGAGTTCTTCTATGGGGACAGCACAACAACCATTTTTGCTTCTAGATAGAAAGAAATGTGCTATGAGTGTAACACATAATATGTATGGCAGCCTAGGCAAAACCCTTCACATCGTCAAATTCTGAACTAGTTTTGAAGTTCTGAAAACTACAGACTGTCCCAAATCCAGATATTTTCAAATCATTGAGATATCGTTATCAAAACCTGAGTTAGGAGGTTTTAAAGTTGACTTCAGCCAAAACGGAGAAAACGGCATTCAAAGACACTCAACTGGATTGTTTCAAAAGAGATTGTCACTACATTTATTATTTTTAAAACAGCAACTGCTGGTATTGTTTGCATTCAATAATCATTACCAGAATGAATTATTCTACTATACAATCATAGATACATATACAGTATAATATAATGATACAAAAGAACGTACATTTCACTGCGATTATGAACCGTCAACAACAAATCCCTAAAATGAAAAACATTAAAGAAAGATCTGTTTGATTTGACTATATACAACACTGGATGGCATGAAAGATGGCAAAAATAATGGTAATAATTAGCTATGCCATCTTGTCTTCAAACTTGTCTTCAATAGTACTGTTACTCCAACAACACTGGCTATAGTCTACCTTGAACAAATTCAAAGTAGATGCAGGTAGTGGCCTGATAGTTTATAACGTCTAGCTAATGCACTGTGTACTTAACTAGCTAGCTATCTTAACATACCTGCTTGCTCCACGTTGAAGATCCTCTCTCACCTGAGACCCTGAGCAGTCGACGGAAAGTGAGGAGAAAGAATGAGGTGAGGTGAATGCTTCCGAGCCTCACCCCAATGACCAGGAAAATGCCTGAGATGACTCTGGCCCAGTGGGAGTACGATTCATTAGAAGGTGAACTTTTGGCCGAGGTGAACTTTTGGCCGAGGTGACTTTTGGCCGAGGTGACTTTTGGCCGATCCGTTTGTGGTATCAGGCTGGGTGAAGAAGGAGTTGGGTTCTGTTCATTCGGTCAAAGTATCCAGAGGTGGACTTGTATTTATTTTGTGTGTGTCTACTGCTCAGGGGAAGAGGGTGCAGCGCGTTTCGAGACAGGAGGTAAAAGTGGTGTCCTGCTTTGCTCTCCGGAGCAGTGCACCGCTGAAAGGAGTGATAACTGGGGTGGTGTTGAGTGTTAGGGTGGATCAACTGAAGTTGAGGATCCCCGGTGACTGTGATGCCATTTGGTGCTACTCAGACCCGGTGGCGAGCGCAATACTTGGAGACCCTGTCTGTCCTTCTGAGTTTTGATGCAGAGTGTTTTCCAGATAGTCATGCTAGGGCAGATACAGTTGAAGTCGGAAGTTTACTTACACTTAAGTTGGAGTCATTAAAACTCGTTTTTCAACCACTCCACAAATTTCTTGTTTAAAAACTAACATTTTGGCAAGTCGATTAGTAATTTTTCCAACAATTGTTTACAAACTTCAATTGTTTACAGTTTACAGATTTCACTTATAATTGTAGTAATAGGACATCGACTTTGTGCATGACACAATACTATTTCACTTACAGTGCCTTGCGAAAGTATTCGGCCCCCTTGAACTTTGCGACCTTTTGCCACATTTCAGACTTCAAACATATAAAGATATAAAACTGTATTTTTTTGTGAAGAATCAAAAACAAGTGGGACACAATCATGAAGTGGAACGACATTTATTGGATATTTCAAACTTTTTTAACAAATCAAAAACTGAAAAATTGGGCGTGCAAAATTATTCAGCCCCTTTACTTTCAGTGCAGCAAACTCTCTCCAGAAGTTCAGTGAGGATCTCTGAATGATCCAATGTTGACCTAAATGACTAATGATGATAAATACAATCCACCTGTGTGTAATCAAGTCTCCGTATAAATGCACCTGCACTGTGATAGTCTCAGAGGTCCGTTAAAAGCGCAGAGAGCATCATGAAGAACAAGGAACACACCAGGCAGGTCCGAGATACTGTTGTGAAGAAGTTTAAAGCCGGATTTGGATACAAAAAGATTTCCCAAGCTTTAAACATCCCAAGGAGCACTGTGCAAGCGATAATATTGAAATGGAAGGAGTATCAGACCACTGCAAATCTACCAAGACCTGGCCGTCCCTCTAAACTTTCAGCTCATACAAGGAGAAGACTGATCAGAGATGCAGCCAAGAGGCCCATGATCACTCTGGATGAACTGCAGAGATCTACAGCTGAGGTGGGAGACTCTGTCCATAGGACAACAATCAGTCGTATATTGCACAAATCTGGCCTTTATGGAAGAGTGGCAAGAAGAAAGCCATTTCTTAAAGATATCCATAAAAAGTGTCGTTTAAAGTTTGCCACAAGCCACCTGGGAGACACACCAAACATTTGGTCAGATGAAACCAAAATTGAACTTTTTGGCAACAATGCAAAACGTTATGTTTGGCGTAAAAGCAACACAGCTCATCACACCATCCCCACTGTCAAACATGTGGTGGCAGCCTGCTTTTCTTCAGCAGGGACAGGGAAGATGGTAAAAATTGATGGAAAGATGGATGGAGCCAAATACAGGACCCTTCTGGAAGAAAACCTGATGGAGTCTGCAAAAGACCTGAGACTGGGACGGAGATTTGTCTTCCAACAAGACAATGATCCAAAACATAAAGCAAAATCTACAATGGAATGGTTCAAAAATAAACATATCCAGGTGTTAGAATGGCCAAGTCAAAGTCCAGACCTGAATCCAATCGAGAATCTGTGGAAAGACCTGAAAACTGCTGTTCACAAATGCTCTCCATCCAACCTCACTGAGCTCGAGCTGTTTTGCAAGGAGGAATGGGAAAAAATGTCAGTCTCTCGATGTGCAAAACTGATAGAGACATACCCCAAGCGACTTACAGCTGTAATCGCAGCAAAATGTGGCGCTACAAAGTATTAACTTAAGGGGGCTGAATAATTTTGCACGCCCAATTTTTCAGTTTTTGATTTGTTAAAAAAGTTTGAAATATCCAATAAATGTCGTTCCACTTCATGATTGTGTCCCACTTGTTGTTGATTCTTCACAAGAAAATACAGTTTTATATCTTTATGTTTGAAGCCTGAAATGTGGCAAAAGGTCGCAAAGTTCAAGGGGGCCGAATACTTTCGCAAGGCACTGTATAATTCACTGTATCACAATTCCAGTGGGACAAAAGTTTACATACACTAAGTTGACTGTGCCTTTTAAACAGCTTGGAAAATTCCAGAAAATGATGTCATGGCTTTAGAAGCTTCTGATAGGCTAATTGACATAATTTGAGTCAATTGGAGGTGTACCTGTGGATGTATTTCAAGGCCTACTTCAAACTCAGTGCCTCTTTGCTTGACATCATGGGAAAATCAAAAGAAATCAGCCATGACCTCAGAAATCAAATGGTACAACTCCACAAGTCTGGTTCATCCTTGGGAGCAATTTCCAAACGCCTGAAGGTACCACGTTCATCTGTACAAACAATAGTATGCAAATATAAACACCATGGGACCACGCAGCCGTCATACCGCTCAGGAAGGAGACGCGTTCTGTCTCGTAGAGATGAACGTACTTTGGTGCGAAAAGTGTAAATCAATCCCAGAACAACAGCAAAGAATCTTGTGAAGATGCTGGAGGAAACAGGTACAAAAGTATCTACATCCACAGTAAAACGAGTCCTATATCGACATAACCTGAAAGGTCGCTCAGCAAGGAAGAAGCCACTGCTCCAAACCGCCATAAAAAAGCCAGACTACGGTTTGCAACTGCACATGGGGACAAAGATTGTACTTCTTGGAGAAATGTCCTCTGGTCTGATGAAACAAAAATAGAACTGTTTGGCCATAATGACCATTGTTATGTTTGGAGGAAAAAGGGGGAGGCTTGCAAGCCGAAGACCACCATCCCAGCCGTGAAGCACGGGGGTGGCAGCATCATGTTGTGGGGGTGCCTTGCTGCAGGAGGGACTCACAAAATAGATGGCACTCAAAATAGATGGCACCATGAGGCAAGAAAATTATGTGGATATATTGAAACAACATCAGTCAGGAAGTTAAAGCTTGGTCACAAATGGGTCTTCCAAATGGACAATGACCCCAAGCATACTTCCAAAGTTGTGGCAAAATGGCTTAAGGACAACAAAGTCCTAAACTTCTGAACCACTGGGAATTTGATGAAAGAAATAAAATATTAAATAAAAAATTCTCTCATATTATTCTGACATTTCACATTCTTAAAATAAAGTGGTGATCCTAACTGACCTAAGACAGGGAATTTTTACTAGGATTAAATGTCAGGAATTGTGAAAAACCTGAGTTTTTAAATGTATTTGGCTAAGGTGTATGTAAACTTCCGACTTTAACTGTATGTTTATATATATATGGATAGATGGAGGTGCAATTTCCTTTTTCCCCAGTTCCCTTTTCCTTTTTAACAAACTGTGAAAGGCAGCAATACGCAACATGGTGTTTAGTCTGCAGGAAAGCCACACAAAGAATACTAATAACAATATGCCTCTCGCTTCCAACAAGTTTAGGATAGGATACAGTGGCGGATTTAGGTATAGGCGACATGGGCAGCAGCCCAGGGCGGCATCTTGCCAGTGGGCGGCATGGGGCGCCCACACATTTTTGGGGGGAATGGTGACATTTGCGCGATCGGTTTTCTATCGCTCATTTGCACGTCAATGATATCATGTCACCGTGTGGGACTGTGGGTCAATTAACCTTGTCGGAGTGGGCACCCTGATTCTAATTTGTGAGCTAGACAGGCTACTGCCTGGGAAGGTAGGGGGAGCAGGGGAATCTATCAAATAGCGCACCTCTAACTTTATACAGTACTAATGCAATTAGTAAAATCAGTCACACTATGAAATGCTACCAAATAAACCACAATTCATTCATAATAGTGTGAATATGTAGTTTCACAGACATATTGTTGCATTTTGCATATTGTTGCCCAGGGAGCCATACAAGCTAAAACCGCCACTGATATGATATTGATTGCTTTGCTACCTAAAATCTTAATAATTCTGAACGGCTGAAATTACTGCAATATATTTGAATCACTTTTCATTACATTTTGGCCAGCTAACCACTGATCAAGCAACATCGGAGGAAAGTCTGAACCTCTTTAATGAACGTTACTCATTAGCTACGGCGTATGGCTACTTTTAGACCAAATTAAAATCCGACCCACTTGTATTCATAACTACATTGTTGATTGTAAATGACAACTTTATACGACTACATTAATAACAATCTAGCTAATTATCCTGTGTCTAAACCAGCCTGATGTAATTTATCTGTAGGGTTTAAAGTATTCAAAACAACCAAAATCTCAATTTCCACAAAAACATATTTTTGTTGCATTTTGCATTTTGCTTTTTCCCTAACAATAAGTCATCTGTGACACCCGACAGGTTCTCGTAGGCCACCTCACATATATCCATCTATATATATATATAGAACCTGACATTTCATATATACATGTGACATGTCATAACATATACAGTATGTGGCTCTGACTGTCACTACCCAAAACACAACACTGTGTTGCACTGAGGGACATAAAGGAAGAGTCACAAAATTGAGACACAAAAAACACCTCCCAGTTATTTTCAATTCTCTGACATGTTGCTGAATCATTCTTGTTGCTTTTGCATTCCACTAGCTGGAGCCTCTGGGCAAGAAGACTGCCCAACAGGACTTTAATGATGCTATCTCTGTGAAATGCCCCTCTAAGGTACAATATTAGGACAATATGTTTACAATTGTCAGAACTATAGAACTACTGTGACGTCTTTACTTTATTTAATTGAATTTACTGATATATTTTGGTCACCCTTTTGGGAGTTTTACAGAAAAGAGTGCAATTATAACATGTCAATTCATGAGTATAAAGTGTTGATAGTACTATATGTTAATCTGATACAACTGTGTCTCTGACTTCCCCCAAGACCTCACCATTCGTGCGGACCTATGTCAACAGCAACTACACCTATGAGGAACCCACCCCAACACTTCCACCAATTACAGTAGGCCACCATTCCAGGTTTAAATCTCTGTGCCTTCCGGTAAATTTTTTTACATGTGTAGATAAGGTGGACAAAGTCAAAACTTTCAAGCGATAGAGGAGTAATGATAACTGTTATTACAGCAATGTGTTCATAGTTAATTTAGGTATTCAATATTTGACAATACTGTCTCACATTCATCTGTCAATATATTGTCTGTCTTCTCTCCCAGAACTGGGGAAGTGACTTCTCTTGTGGGAATTTTGCTCCATCCACCTCTGTGCCTACATCAGGTGAGAGTGAGAGAAGTGTAGTAAGAGGTGACAAGGTTTCATACGAGGAAGTGCATGACTAAGGGAAGGCCAATGATCTGGTTGCATGACATTTGTCCAACCCCCTCACCACACCAATCACACAACGTGTCTGAGATAGGTGTCGAAACCCAACAGTGTATGATTCATTTGTTGTAATATTATGGACAATGGAAAGTAAAGAGATGCTGGTGTATTTGTGTTTATGTATCAATCTGTTCCTCTGTCCCCAGTTCATAAGCTGCGACCAGGAGACATCAAGGTGGTGGCAGCACTGGGAGACTCAAACACTGTAAGAGAGTTGGTGTGATATGTTGGTGTGTGTTGGTGTGTGCACGCCTGTGTTCACGCCTGTGTTCTTGTATAATAGAACAATCTGAATGGGCTGATAGTAAATTTGCTGACATATCCAGGGATTTTCATGCCATTGTAATCTTTGGGCTGGCCTTAAAAGTCCAAACAGTGCAATTTTGGGGAAATTCATTTTAGGGATGAAAAACGCTTTAAGTGTTAACTTAAACAACTAAAACCAGATACAAAGTATGTAGAAAAGAGAATGGACATATAGATTTTTTTTATAATATCATCTTTGGGAACTAACAATCACCTAAATAAAAGCTAGACAGTCGGAGAGAATTAAAGATTCCAAAAACTATGAATTTAGCAGTATTCATTTTATTATTATGTTTGAGCAAAAGAAAAATGTGTAGAATTGCTGGAAATTGACATAAAAATGCTCAAATATCTCTACAGCGCCAAGATGGGGGCCTCTAAAATGTAGCCGCGCTGATGTCTGACCTAGCTCATTATTTTTTTCCCACCTTTATTTAACCAGGTAGGCCAGTTGAGGACAAGTTCTCATTTACAACTGTGACCTGGCCAAGATAAAGCAAAGCAGTGCAACAAAAAACAACAACACAGAGTTACAAGTTGGATAAACAAAAGTACAGTCAATAACACAATAGAACAATCTACATACAGTGTGTGCTAATGGAGAAAGGAGGTAGGCAATAAATAGGCCATAGTAGCAAATTAATTACAATTTAGCAAATTAACAGTGGAGTGATAGATGTGCAGATGATGATGGGCAAGTAGAAATACTGATGTGCAAAAGAGCACAAAAGTAAATAAAAACAATATGGGGATGAGGTAAGTCGTTGGATGGGCTATTTACAGATGGGCTGTGTACAGCTGCAGCGACCGGTAAGCTGCTCAGATAGCTCATGCTTAAAGTTAGCGAGGGAGATAAGTCTCCAACTTCAGCAATTTTTGCAATTCGTTCCAGTCATTGGCAGCAGAGAACTGGAAGGAAAGGCGGCCAAAAGAGGTGTTGGCTTTGGGGATGACCAGTGAGATATACCTGCTGGGGCACGTGCTTCGGGCACGTGCTATGGTGACCAGTGAGCTGAGATAATGCGGAGCTTTACCTAGCAAAGACTTATAGATGACCTGGAGCCAGTGGGTTTGGCGACGAATATGTAGCGAGGGCCAGCCGACGAGAGCAAACAGGTCGCAGTGGTGGGTGGTATATGGGGCTTTGGTGACAAAACGGATGGCACTGTGATTGACTGCATCCAGTTTGCTGAGTAGAGTGTTGGAGGCTATTTTGTAAATGACATCGCCGAAGTCGAGTATCGGTAGGATAGTCAGTTTTACGAGGGTATGTTTGGCAGCGTAAGTGAAGGAGGCTTTGTTGCGATAGGAAGCTGATTCTTAATTTTTGATTGGAGATGCCTAATATAAGTCTGGAAGGAGAGTTTACAGTCTAGCCAGACACCTAGGTATTTGTAGTTGTCCACATATTCTAGTCAGAACTGTCCAGAGTTGTGATGCTAGTTGGGCAGGCAGGTGCGGGCAGTGATCGGTTTAAAGAGCATGCATCTAGTTTTACTAGCATTTAAGCGCAGTTGGAGGCCACGGAGGGAGTGTTGTATGGCATTGAAGCTCGTTTGGAGGTTTGTTAACACAGTTTCCAAATACATGTATACAGAATGGTGTCGTCCGCGTAGCGGTGGGTCAAGGAATCACCCGCAGAAAGAGCGACATCTTTGATATATACAGAGAAAATAGTCGGCCCGAGAATTGAACCCTGTGGTACCCCCATAGACTGCCAGAGGTCTGGACAACAGGCCCTCCGATTTGACACACTGAACTCTTTCTGAGAAGAAGTTGGTGAACCAGGCGAGGCAGTCATTTGAGAAAAGAAACCAAGGCTGTTGAGTCTGCCGATAAGAATACTGTGATTGACAGAGTCAAAAGCCTTGGCCAGGTCGATGAAGACGGCTATATGATATCTTTTAGTTCCTCGAGTGTGGCTGAGGTGCACCCGTGACCAGCTCGGAAACCGGATTGTACAGCTGAGAAGGTACGGTGGGATTTGAAATGATAAGTAATCTGTTTGTTAACTTGGCTTTTGAAGACTTTAGAACGGCAGGGCAGGATGGATATAGGTCTGTAACAGTTTGGGTCTAGAGTGTCACCCCCTTTGAAGAGGGGGATGGCAGCGGCAGCTTTCCAATCTTTAGGAATCTTGGACTATACGAAGGAGAGGTTGAAAAGACTAGTAATAGGGGTTGCAACAATGGCAGTGGATCATTTTAGAAAGAGAGGGTCTAGATTGTCTAGCCCAGCTGATTTGTACGGGTCCAGGTTTTGCAGCTCTTTCAGAACATCAGCTATCTGGATTTGGGTGAAGTAGAAGCTGGGGAGGCTTGGGCAAGTAGCTGGGGGGGGGGGGGGGGGGGGGGGGTGCGGAGCTGTTGAGGTAGCCAGGAGGAAAGCATGGCCAGCCGAAGAGAAATGCTTATTGAAGTTCTCGATTATCGTAGATTTATCGGTGGTGACATAGTTTCCTAGCCTCAGTGCAGTGGGCAGCTGGGAGGAGGTGCTGTTATTCTCCATGAACTTTACAGTGTCCCAAAACTTTTTGGAGTTAGAGCTACAGGATGCAAATTTCTGTTTGAAAAAGCTAGCCTTTGCTTTCCTAACTGACTGTGTGTATTGGTTCCTGACTTCTCTGAAAAGTTGCATATCGCGGGGGCTATTCAATGCTAGTGCTGTACACCACTGGATGTTTTTGTGATGGTCGAGGGAAGTCAGGTCTGGAGTGAACCAAGGGCTATATCTGTTCTTAGTTCTACATTTTTTGAAAGGGGCATGCTTATTTAAGATGGTTAGGAAATTACTTTTAAAGAACAACCAGGCATCCTCTACTGACGGGATGAGGTCAATATCCTTCCAGGATACCCGGGCCAGGTTGATTAGAAAGGCCTGCTTGCAGAAGTGTTTTTGGGAGCGTTTGACAGTGATGAGGGGTGGTCATTTGACCGCTGACCCATACCGGATTCAGGCAATGCGGCAGTCATTGCTGAGATCCTGATTGAAAACAGCAGAGGTGTATTTTGATGGCAAGTTGGTCAGGATAATATCTATAAGGGTGTTCATGTTTACGGATTCAGTGTTGTACCTGATGGGTTTCTTGATAATTTGTGTGAGATTGAGGGCATCTAGTTTAGATTGTAGGAGGCATATCCCAGTTTAGGTCACCTAACAGAACAAACTCTGAAGATAGATCGGGGGCAATCAATTCACATATGGTGTCCAGGGCACAGTTGGGAGCTGAGGGGGGTCAAAAACAGGCGGCAACAGTGAGAGACTTACTTCTGGAGAGATTCATTTTTTAAATTAGAAACTCGAACTGTTTGGGCATAGATCTGGAAAGTATGACAGAACTTTGCATGCTATGTCTGCAGTAGATTGCAACTCCTCCTGGCAGTTCTATCTTGATGGAAAATGTTGTAGTTGGGGATGGAAATTTCAGTTTTTGGTGGCCTTCCTAAGCCAACAAACTTAGGGAACAGGCTTCTGATGCTAACACGCATGAAACCAAGGTGTTTACTGTTACAGAAGGCAACAAATGAGAGCGCCTGTGGACACACAGTGCCTGGGTTAACCTCTACATCACCCGAGGAACAGAGGAGTAGGATGAGGGTACGGCTAATCAGAACTGGTCGTCTAGTGCATTGGGAAAAGAGAATAAATGGAACAGATTTCTGGGCATGGTAGGTTAGATTCAGGGCATAATGTACAGACAGGGGTATGGTAGGGTGCGGGTACATTGGAGGTAAACCTAGGCATTGAGTGACGATAAGAGAGGTTGCATCTCTGGAGGCACTAGTTATGCTAGTTGAGGTCACCGCATGTGTGGGAGGTGGGACAAAATAGATATCTGAGGCATGTTGAGTGGGGCTAGGGGCTCTGCAGTAAAATAAAACAATGATAACTACCCTAAACAACAGTATACAAGGCATATTGACATTAGAGACATAAAGCGAGGCATAAAGCAATCACAGGTGTTGATTTGGAGAGCTAGCTAAGACAACAACAGGTAAGACAACAACAGCTAATCAGCTAAGACAACAACAGGTAAAATGGCGATGAATGGGCAGAGAGGGTCAGTTAACTACACACAGGGCCTGAGTTCGAGGCTGGGGCCGACAGATAAACAAAATAAACAAAATGGAGTATCGTGATTAATGAACAGTCCAGCAGACATCAGCTATGTAGCCAAGTGATCATAGGGTCCAGTGAACAGCAATAGATGAGACAGGAAAGCCGTTAGGTAGTCGTTACTACGCTAGCCAGGAGATGTGCGTGGCTCAAGGCTAACTGGTGCTAGCTTCGGGACAAGGGCGTCACCGACGTCTGGCAAAGGCCGGTTGAGGGCACATCGGACGGAATTACGTCGGCAGACCAGTCGTGATGTTTCGGCGGGACTCCTTGTCGACAAAGGGTCCAGGCCAATTGGCAAAATAGGTATTGTAGCTGGAGTAATTTAGTTTGCTAGCCGGGAGATACACCTGGCTCGAGGCTAACTGGTGCTAGCTTTGGGACAAGGGCGTTAGCCACTATAGTCACGCCGGTGCATCCGGTGCAAAGGTCCAGAGCTCACGGCAAGAATCTGGTGATGTAGTTGCTTCTAGTCGTGTTAGTGAAGGGTCCGGGAGGCATCAGCTGTGTACCCGAGTGATCATAGGGTCCACTGAGCAGGCCGGGAGATGGGCCCGGCTCAAAACTAGCTTTGAGGCTGGGCTACTCTATAGCAGCTAGCTTGCTGCGATGATCCAGTGTAATGGTCCAGAGCTTACGGCAGGAATCCGGTGATGTAGTGGACAAAAGCAGTCCATAATGCTCAGGGTTGATATCGTGCTGTGCAGATTGGCAGGTATTATCCAGGCTAAAAGCAGCTGGTGTCTGAGCTAAAGGTAAAAGCCGCTAACAATGACTAAATAGCTAGTAGCTAATTAGCTGGTTAGCTTCTGATGGCTAGCCCCTGATAGAGGTTCTAAAAATAGCAGATCCGTATCACACTGGGTGAGGCGGGTTGCTGGAAGGTATATTTAATTTGAAAATAGAAAAAAAGGTTTAAATATATTGAAATACATATATACAACAAAAAAATATGAAAAAACAGAACATTTACACGGGACAACAACAAACACGTCCGCACTGCTACGCCATCTTGGAATATCGCCATGCCCTCTGCCACGCCCCCTGCCATGCCCACCACCTTAGCCACTTTTTGATCCAGAAAAACCCTGATATGAACCATCTAATAATTTGTTATCAGGGAGTCGTTTGGCATTAGTGATGCCCCATTGATGTTCTAAGTGTTTGTGCAAGCCAAGTGTATTCATATGCATACTAATGTACCAGCAGTACATGCTTGTGTCTGACTGTTATATTATCCTTTGTGCTGAGAGGATACAGTATATTTGTTACATAATGGGTTGTTTATGTGCCTTTGTTGTAATCTGTTTGCAGGCAGCAGTTGGAGCCAAGGCAAAGAACGTGTTGCAACTCAACACGCAGTATAAAGGAGTGTCATGGAGGTACCTACTGTAATGAATCATGCAGAAAAATAGTCAAACTACACAGCATACATATTATGGACCACTTGCAGAGTACATTGACACTGCCATACTGTTTTTTTAACAATTGTCAACAGTGAAATTGACTAAATGTGTGCGCATTTCTGCAGTATCGGAGGAGATCAGACCTTGGACACAGTCACCACACTACCAAGTGAGTCACTATTTCCTCTTGTCACTGATCCTATTGGCTCATTTTAAAGGAAAACTCGTTTTTTGTGTTTAGTAGGATAAATTACAAATTCGGTTAACATCTGACTCCAGAGTGATCTGTTCTTGCAATTTGAAGTCTATGGCATTTCAGATTTAGGTATGACATTTTTTTACTCAGCAGTTTGGATGTAGTGAGCTACTTTTGAAAAGTTAAGTAAACTATAAGTTTCTTAACTTCTTCCGGGGTGAAGTAATTTGTAGCTTGGTACGCTATATTTTCAGAGTAGCTTCCTCACACTGATGATTTCACATACGACCCGTTTCTGTCACATCTTTGGAGAAAGACTTCAATGAATTCACAGTGCACAAGACATGACATCACCCGTCCCATGATCTTGTGGCTTTGCAGCATTCCACATATCCACAAGATGGCGGTCTCAGCATATGATATCATGACATTCCTTTGGAGTGCAGCCTCCTTGTATAGAGGAAACATTCTTCATCAAGCACCCTCTCTGTAGTTTAGCTAAAATGGACCATTTGATACTGAAATGTCTGTGTGCTTTACCAGAATAAGCCAATAAGTATTTCCCATCTCTCTTTCTCAGACATCCTGAAGAAATTCAACCCTTCCCTCCAGGGATTCTCCAAGGGTCAGGGCTTTCTGCAGAATAACGGCTTCAACATGGCGGTGCCTGGAGCCATGGCCTTGTGAGTAGAGAGCTAAGTTTAGACCTCTCTGTTCCCTCGTCCACTCACTGTCCTCTTTTTCCTGTCAATCTATTTCCCATCCTTTTCTTTTGTGTCATCCTTTCATTTCCAGCAGCTCTGGCTGCTAGCCTATCACCTCCCTCTGAGTTTCTCCTGTCTTTTCTTCTCATTTGAATAAAGGCATAATAAACACCACATTTTAACAAATGTCTCTTGTAGTGACATCGCAGCCCAAGTCCAAGCTCTCATCAAGGCCATGAAAGATGACAAGGTGAGACTCTGTTCTATGTCCCATTGGCACCTGTTCCATACATAGTGCTCTACTTTTGACCAGAGTTCTATGGGCCCTAGTCAAAGTAGTGCACCACATGGAGAATCGTTTTCAATTTGGGACGCAGCCTCTTCAATGTGTTGAATAGTTATACTGGACTCAGTTAGTAATGATAATTCCATATTGTTGTATTATATAAGTGTATGATAATCTATAGCTATTTTTCTCTCTTCTCATTGTATCCCTTCGTCTTCCACACAGAAGGTGAATTTTGAACAGGATTGGAAGCTAGTGACCTTATTAGTTGGTGCCAGGGATCTGTGTGATTATTGCATGGACCATGTATGTATTCTTATCCTAAAGTCAAACAAAAGACACAAAAAAGTATTACAATCTTAATAACTTTGTTGCACACTGGGGAACTGTGATAGTGTTAAAAATAGTGTTATTTACTGTGTGCGTTTCTTTGCACAGAACAACCTTACACCCAAGAACTACAGTGAGAATCTGATGTTGAGCCTGGACATGCTGTACAAAGAGGTAAGTGATGGACAGCTTGGTAATGGAGATCTATTATAGGTGAAAGCCTGTACTTACTCAACAAGGATCATTTGCAGAATCTAAAGATCTAAACCCCTCTTTTCTCTCTCCCTCCATCTCTCTCGCTAAGGTACCCAGGGTAATGGTCAATGTTATCGAGGTTCTGGAAATTAATCCGTTGAGGAGTGTCAGGAAGAACGAGCTGGTCTGCAACCTCATACAGAGGTTTGTTTGGGACCTCCCCATTCCCCCACAAAGACGGCAGCCACACCCATTGCATTGTATGTCGGTAGAATGTGTATATTCAGAATGCTTCCTCTCAAGTGTCTTTGTTTTTGCACAGGAATGCTTGCCCCTGCTTTTTGAACCCTGAAGAGAATTCTCCTGAGCTTGCGGAGGTTAGGCGGATCAACCAGGAGTACCAGGTAAGTGCAGAAAAAGGTCTGAACTACCAGTCTTAAAACATCTGGGATTTGGAGGGTCTTTGCCAATGTTCCAATGTGTCATGTAAAGTGTGTTACTCAGAGATACATAAGCTCCACAGATAAAGATACAGGATACAATTCTACAATACTTAACAGTGTCTCTTTGTTCTCTCTACCCTCTCTGTGCTTCTGTCCAGATCGAGACTGAGAGACTGGTCTCTGGGGTGCGCTATGATGGGCGAGAGGACTTCACTGTAGTTGTTCAACCCTACTTACGAAACGTATTTGTCCCTCTTATTGGGGTGAGTGTGGTTTAACTGCGCACACACACACATGTATGCATGTATGCGCAAGCCCGCACAAACACACACACACACACACGGACACTGCGTTCTCTTGTCTCCTCAGATTGGGAAGCCTGACCTGAGTTTCTTCTCAGTGGACTGTTTCCACATCAGTGAGCGAGCACACGCTGAGATGGCCATTGCTCTCTGGAACAACATGGTAAAGACAGCCACATAAAGAGTAGTGTGGTCCCAGATCTGTTTGTGCTGTCTTGCCAACTCCCCATGTTCATTTTCAAGACAGCACCCACAGATCTGGGACCAGGCTACATAGAGAGCACTCGTTTTTATTTGACCTTTATTTAACTAGGCAAGTCATTTAAGAACAAATTCTTATTTTCAATTACGGCCTAGGAACAGTGGGTTAACTGCCTTGTTCAGGGGCAGAACAACAGATTTTTACCTTGTCAGCTCGGAGATTCGATCTTGCAACTTTTAAGTTACTCGTCCAACGCTCTAACCACTAGGCTACCTGCCCCTCTGAAGCTTAACTCAAAACACATGAGCTCTATGGTCAGTGTATTTCCAGGCATACAGGTTTGTGGTCTGACAACGTTATTGTTTTTACAGTTGGAGCCGGTAGGCATGAAGCAGGGCTACAACAACTTCACATACGACCGCACCAAGATCAACTGCCCCTCTGAGGTATGCTGAATGCACATGACATGAACACAACATTTAATGGGGAAAAGTTTCCCTGCTGAAAAAACTGCATAGACCAGTATATGCTGGTGACTAGTACTGGTTTCGCTGGTGACCAGCCTTGGTGACAATGACTGCCCCCTCTCATAGAAGCCCAGAAGATCAAGGGCGACCACAGGCTGTTGTGTTCTTTGTTAGACATTCGTGGTGCCAATACTTGCTTATATTAGACCAGCTGTGCACTACATGACCAAAAGTATGTGGACACCTGCTTGTCCAACTTCTCATTCCAAAATCACGGGCATTAATATGGAGTTTGTCCCCCCTTTGCTGCCATAACAGTCTCCACTCTTCTGGGAAGACTTTCTACTAGATGTGGGAACATTGCTGTGGGAACTTGCTTCCATTCAGCCATAAGCGCATTAGTAAGGTTGGGCAATTAGGCTTGGCTCGCGGATGGTGTTCCAATTCATCCCAATTGTTCGATGTAGTTGAGGTCAGGTCTTTGTGCAGGCCAGTCAAGTTCTTCTACACCAATTCCGTAACTTTTTAGGTGACCCGACCAAATTCACATAGAAATGTGAGTTATAGATCTGACTTTGTCATTGAAAGCAAGTGTAAGAAGCGGTGGATATGTTCTATGTGCGCTATTTCTATGCCTCCCGTTCTTAAGTTTCATTTTTGCATCTTTTATTTTCGGTTTTGTACACCAGCTTCAAACAGCTGAAAAGAAAATATTTGTGGATATGGAAAATATATTTCACACCGGTTTAGATGGTACAATTCTCTACACAATGACTGCTTGTTTTGCCAAATAAACTGAAATACAATTAACAATAAGAATTTTAGCAACCAGGAAACCAGAAAATATCATTTAGATTCTACCAGCAACCTGCAGTACCGCGGTCGGCCCGGTCGGCCTTCAACTTGCGACCCTCAATGAGAGGGGGCAGCACTGACCTAGCCTGCAACGTTACTTCCTGGACTAGCTCAATCTGCATGTCTCTTATTAAGCTAAAAATCTACTTCTATGGGAAGATCTCAAGGGCATACTGCACGCATCCTGTCTCCTCGTCTCCTACTCAAAACACATTGGATGAGAAAGACAGAGGTCCCTTTCCCCTGACCTTCTCCTCCAATTTGTTTTTAGAACGATACGAGGAGAGAGGATGTAAAGAGTATGCAATTGAGATCTTCCCCTTGGCTTCAAATGCGCTATTGAGTCTTCACATAGGAATGAATGGTGTCACGTGATCAATGGCTTTATCCATTTACAGTATATATACAATCTATGAACCAGCTAGACCCTGCTGGTCAGACCAGCTTGACCAGCTAGACTAGGGATGGGCAACTTTTGTAGGTCACGGATAAATTCCCCCCCAAAAAATCTAAATATATATATATACAGTACCAGTCAAAAATTGACACACCTACTCATTCATGGTTTTTTCTTAATTTTTACTATTTTCTATAATGTAGAATAATAGGGAAGACATCAAATCTATGAAATAACACATATGAAATAATAATATTTTATATTTGAGATTCTTCAAAGTAGCCACCATTTGCCTTGATGACAGATTTGCACATGCTTGGCATTCTCTCAACGAGCTTCATGAGGTAGTCACCTGGAATGCATTTCAATTAACAGGTGTGCCTTCTAAAAAATTAATTTGAGGAATGTCTTTCCTTCTTAATGCGTTTGAGCCAATCAGTTGTGTCGTGACAAGTTAGGGGTGGTATACAGAAGATAGCGCTATTTAGGTAAAAGAGCAAGTCCATATTATGGCAAGAGCAGCTAAAATAAGCAAAGAGAAACAACAGTCCATCGTTACTTTAAAACATGAAGGTCAGTCAACCTGGAAAATTACAAGAATTTTGAAAGTTTCTTCAAGTGCAGTCGCAAAAACCCTCAAGCACTATGATGAAACTGGCTCTCAATGAGGACCATGGGTTACTTACTCCACCATAATTTGCAAATAAATTCATTAAAAATCCTATAATGTGATTTTCTGGATTTTTTTCCCTCATTTTGTCTGTCATAGTTGAAGTGTACCTATGATGAAAATTACAGGCCTCTCATCTTTTTAAGTGGGAGAACTTGCACAATTCGTGGCTGACTAAATACTTTTTTGCCCCACTGTACATATATATAATTATTTTTTTTACTCAGTCTCAACTTTATCATATATGCATAGTCACTTTAACTATACATTCATGTACATACTACCTCAATTGGCCCGACCAACCAGTGCTCCCGCACATTGGCTAACCGGGCTATCTGCATTATGTCCCGCCACCCACCACCCGCCAACCCCTCTTTTACGCTACTGATACTCTCTATTCATCAAATATGCATAGTCCCTTCAACCATATCTACATGTACATACTACCTCAATCAGCCTGACTAACTGGTATGTATGTATGTAGCCTCGCTACTTTTATAGCCTCGCTACTGTTATTTTTCACTGTCTTTTTACTGTTGTTTGCATTTCTTTACTTACCTATTGTTCACCTAATACCTAATACCTTTTTTGCACTATTGGTTAGAGCCTGTAAGTAAGCATTTCACTGTAATACCTGTTGTATTCAGTGCACGTGACAAATAAACTTTGATTTGATTTGAACTTACTGTTGAGTGTTAGAATAGTAAAATACTCAAAGTACAATTTCAAAATCTGGTTGTGCATCAGAAGTTTTCTCTTGTTATGTCAGTAACTGTCAGAGCAAAATGTGTAGAATTGCAGGAAATTAGCTGTTAAACTGCTATTTTGTCCCCTGCCACATGGCAAAATGAGTAGAATTGCATGAAATTAATTATAACATTTCAATATCTTCTCTCCACCCCATGGCAAAATGTGCAGAATTGAAGCAAACTTGCTTTAAAATTGCAACATTTCCCTACAGCCCATGGCAAACAAGAATGGCAGGAAATTAAATCTAAAACTTATCTCCGATGTCAAGAGTGGAGCCCCTTATGATGAGTTCAGATTTTTTTTGTAGCCCCCACCGCAATCAAAGTTGCCCATCCCTGAGCTAGACCATGCTGGTCAGAGCAGCTTGACCAGCATAGGCCAATATGGACCAGCATAGACAAGCAAGGACCAGCTTGAAATGCATGCTGGTCTATGCAGTTTTTTTTTTTTAGCAGGGTTGATCAGGTGTTGGCTGAATTGGCAATCAGTGAGTCAGTTGTCGGCTTACTTGACAGTACGTGTGGGTTGTCGAGTGTGTTGGTTGAGCAGTAGACCATTTTAGTCATATCACCTACTGAAAGCTATTTCTTACAATGTCTAAGAAGAAGATCTATGCTCAGGTTAGTTTCCCCTGAACTGAAATTTTCTCTCTCCTATAGGATCAACCCTTCATCTTCACTAAGGTCAATAGCCTCCCGAGTCCACCTGTTACCACCACCACCCCTGTCCCAGTCACTAACACCACCACCCCCAGCCCTGTGCCCCGGTGTGACTCCTCCATACCTGTGTGGGTGCCCGTGTTGCTGGGCGTCACTGGCTTACTGATCGGCTGGGGAATCACATGGCTACTCATGTCCTGCAGAGAACGGCGGAATAAGAGGAAAATGGGAGAGAAAGAGGTTGAGATGAAAGGAACTGGTTTCTAATGATATTCAGCAACAGATAACAAATAGTTTTTTCTAGTTTGAATGTGGAAATTCAGTGTCAAAAGCATGTAGGTGGCATAGACAATAATTTAGCTTTGTATCAACCGAAATGGTTCAATTGTCAGTAACTATGTCATTGGGTATTTCAAGAGAAATGTTGGCATTCAATTGCATCATGTGAGCCCCTATGAATTACCAGGATGAATAGGTCAGCGTAACCCAAGCCCATTGCAATAGAAGTTGGAGCCATTGTCCATGGAGATTAACAAAGGGAGAAAGGGGGGTATTTTATTGAGGGTACACAACAAGTTGCCTCACCATGTTAATATTTGATAGAGCTATGATAGAGGGGTTACAATAAAAGTAATGGATATCCCCAAATTATGTTAATAAACTTAGAATGTACTTTGTTTGCAGGCAGGTCAGCTTCAATGAAGGGTAAAGAAAGCTACCTGCAAAATGTTTTGTACCCCCAAATACGATTTAAAAAAAGATCGTACCGTACTGCTGGTTACAAATCTTTGCCAAAATACAGAAAGCCTGAGTGAACCAAAATAAACTACACCGTTTGTACAGTAGTAGACCACGCCCTCTGCTGGTGAGCACGACGTAGTTCTCTCTGCGTAGTAGTTTTTAGTGTTTCAAAGAAAATGGCGGAAAGCGAGCTCAACGTTGACAGCATCATCTCTCGATTGCTTGAAGGTATGCTGTTTTTGTTTTGCAATTAACCGTGTGGTTACTTGGTGGGGACAGCAAATAAAAAGGGTGTAACAATTTTATGTCATTTTCAGGTGTCGAAGAACGAATGTAAAATCATATTTGGTGACGCCAGTTGACTTTGCTTGCTAGCTAACACGCGTCAGAGGAGAAAGGTGGGACTGGGAGAGTGGTTCAACAAACTAGTGACTTTAGCCTTAGCTAACTGTGTTATGCCCTGTTTAGGTAACTACCATTTTACTGTAACTAGTTAGTTAATTTGCCAAAAAAGCAACATCTGTTTGAATATAAATATATGCTGTCACATTTGATTTGTGTAATGCTAGCTAACGCGGTGTGTTACAGTAACGTTAGATATATGATCAAGCAAGCAAACGTTACTCTAGTTTACGAAATTAGCTAGTTAGATACTCTTTGCCTAGCGCATGACATTAATGTTATTTTATATATATATATATGTGTGTATGCACATTTTTATTGCTCGTTAGGCACTAGTGTTAGCTTTTAAACCTTGATGAGAGGGGGCTTTGCCAGCGTGAACACACACCCCTCTCCGTCCGTGTTGCTAGGTAGTCAGTTAAGCTAGCTAGATTCAGATTTGTTTTCAACGCAGGGCTGTATAGTGGCTATTACGTTGTTAGTGAAGTAAGAATGCCTCTAACTTAGTCATATGTCTATGTGTAACGTTATAGGTAGCAATAACACAGAAAAGCCCGAGTTAGCTAGTATGCGTCAACTCGAGCAGTCACAACATTGCTTTAACCTGCCATTGACGTCTACTCAGTTTCGCATCTGTAGCGAGTTAGTCATTTTACAAACTGCTTTCAATGTTGGTTTGGTATGTACCCACCTGGGCGTTTTATTTTCTGTACTGAAATCACCTATGGAAGATGTCACACTTCAGCCTACATGAAAAGCATGTTTTGTCTGGATTTCTTTTTTCATATAAATTGTTGAGATGTTGAAGAGTACAGTCCTGATATTACACGCTGTACATTTTGCCATCAAACACCTTTTCGTGACACTGTCCCACTTGGAACACTCAGCAAAAGTGACAACCACCTGTTTTATTCAGTTCAGCACATT